>NC_052541.1:15359446-15664935 GCF_016699485.2 Gallus gallus | reverse complement strand
CATGGGGTCATATTATGCATTATTTTTGAGTATTCAGATGACCTTCAGGAATTTGTAAAGCTTTCATAAAAGTAGAGAACTCCTTGATAATTTAACCAAAAGTATGGTTTTAAAGAGCACCTATCACATTCAGACACAATCCCTATTCTAGAGAAAATGTTATTTCTTGCAGTATTAAAAATATAGGCTATGTGAATGAAATAGATACATTTTTTGCTGTTATTCCCTAAGAGAAAGTGCAGTCACTGCATTTGTTTTGATGGTGTTCACTATGTATTATCCATTGTTTGTTAAAAAATCAGCTATACCCATCTGAGGAGAAGGCAGAAGCAATGCCAAGGAGATGGGTAAGCAGCCGCATTGCTGACTCAACCAATAGCCACAGCCAAGATGGTTTTGAAATGCCTCATCACCTGTGTATTATTTCTGCCAAGTTTTCATGAATATTTCTGAATAACAAAAGAATTACTAGAAAATCAGACTCTGTTTTCAAGGTGGTGTGCAGTGAAAATAAAAAGGGGAAAAAATAGCCACAAATATTACACCAAAAAAACAAAATCAAACAAACAAACAAAAAGCAAAGAAGGGGAAATCCCAGCCCAGTTGCTTCTCGTGTAACTTTGTGAAATACTTCTGGTGTTCAAAAGTCCTCTGGCAAATGCAGGCTCAGAACAAAACCCAGCCCTGCCAAGCAAACTGCTTCCTAGCTGCTAGCATGGCGACCATTCCTGCAAACAAAGGGAGAAGAAAATATGTAAATTTAAATAAATTCACAGTTCTTTTTCTTCAGAAAAAAAAGCTTTCATGTTATTTGAAATAGCCAGACTGCTAGAGTAATGTTCTTACATATAAATGGAAATCCTTTTTGATATTTACACTACTGATTTCTGCACTTTCTTTAATCTCTGCTTTCAAATTAATAGACAATAACATCAGATTCCTTCCTTGGCTCACTCAGCAGTTGTGCATATTTACCCAAGTGTCTAGAGTGGAGATTGTACACATATCTCTAATCCACCTGCCTATGTTAGTTAAAAGCCCAGATAAAATCAGCAGCACTTAAATCTTAACCTTTTAAGTCTGAATGTTTTTAAAGTCTGGGCTCATGGCAACTCCACTGAAGAAGGGGGGAGAGGTGGAAGTTGAATGTAAAACATTTCACAGCTTGAACTATTGTTTCTTCCCAGGGCAAAGTGAGCTCAGGAGTCCCACAAGAGTGTTGCTCTGAGAACATTAGTGGTGCTGACCGGCTCATAAAGCTTGTGGCTGTGTTGAGTGCTCCTAGCCTCCTAGAGTCAGCTTCATTTTCTAGCCTGTCGATACACTGCTCCCGAAAAGCCTAGCAAGCAAAGAAAAGCAGGAGCTGTGATATCTGGCGCTCTCCTTCCCTGTCTTTGCCTTTTGTTTCGATGTTTGGCTCGGGACCCTGTAGGGGCCACTGAGTGATTTAACACCTGGATGGCCCCAGGACAGCACAGCCGCTCTTAACAGCATGTTGTGTTCCATCTCCTTAAATAGTGTCAGGTCTCTCCTTGGCTTCCCTCAGGAGCTGGGCCCGGGTGAACAGATGCACCTATTCCTCGGAGAATGAATAGTTTGTTTATGTAGAAGAGATGAATGGGGCAGTAAGGCCGCCTAGGTCAGTTATTTAGCACGAAAAGAGCCATCAGGAAGGCCCCAAGATATCGCCCAAGGAAGTGTGGAGCAGCCAAGCACAAAGGTGTACACACATCCCACTCCTCCAGCCCTCCTCAGGGAGCACTTTAATTAGGAAGGAGGGCAAATGAGCAGGAGGCCTTGTGGAGGCATGGGGACAGGCGGTGACGTGTGTGTCCGCTTGGCATCGCCTCCACCCCCGACACCTCACCCTACGTCCCACATCCCGAGCGTTATGGGTTTTTTTGTTGTTGTTGCTTTTTGTTGTTTACTCCCAGGCTGACACTGGGGGAAAGGGCTCGCTGGGAACAAGGATGGGGAAAGTATGTGTGCATCTTTCTTTTTGCCCGTCTCTTTTTCTCTCAATCTACCCTCAACAAGGGTGCCTATAGAATATAGCATAATGCCGCATTGTTTGGTTAGGGATTTAATTTCACTCCATCACAAGCTACCATCGGAGCCCCTGTCATTGCGATTGGTCACACTTTTTTGTGCGCTATATCTCACTGAAGTCACATCTCCTCCTCGGCCCATTGCATAATCTCCTAGTCTGGAACAAAGCTCTCCGACATAATGAAAGAGGTGAAATCAGGAAAGGGAAAGTCAACGGAGACCGTTATCGCTATAGAACTCTCTCCCACTGGCTCCGTAGGTTTGGTCACACTACGCAAAGCAGGGTAAGAAGGACATGCTGTGTGTGTGTGTGTTTTTTGTTATTTTTTTAAGCCAGTTTATTGAACATACAGGCAGCACCATTGGCTGCTGAGATATGTAATCCTATTCCCTCCTGCAGACCACCAGCCATAAAGAGCCTGCGGGATGTCCCACTGGCCCACCAGGGAGTTGAGAGCCTCCAAAATAGATATCACAGGGAAAGGAGTGGGGAAATCAGTTTACTTTAAAGGAGGGGATTGACTCACGTCTCAGCTTAAACCCACAATAACGCTGTGCTGAGGAAAAATACCCTGAAGAGTCAGAAAGAAGATGGAACGGGCACACTTTAAAGGAAAAAATGAACATCTGCCAAAATAAGCAGGATATATATATATATTTTTCCTGTCGGAGAGTGGTCAAGGACTCTGGTATGTGCAGAAGGTTGAATCTCAAAATGTAAGCTGACTGCTTACATTAAAGCTTTAGGAGGAATCATACAGCAGTTGATGAGGCTGGCCACGTGCTTGGGGCTCACGCCTTGCTGCCCTGCTCCAGCCACGGCTTCAGCTTCTCCCCTGCACTGCTTCTGGGGCACCACAACCTTGTCCTAATGCTCTCACTTAATCAAAACATGTGAAACTCCAGTTTGTATGAGAATCACTTACGTCAGCAGAAGGGCTGAAAACAATCCTGAAAATGCGTCATATTAGCAGAGAAATAGTCTTCCAAAAGGCAGGGAGCAGCCTGAGACAGATAGCTAATTTGCAGGACAGCATTATTTTTGTTCCTCATTCATGTTGTTGCCACTCTGCCTGCTCAGATCTTGTGAAAACTCTGTCTGCTCTTCCTCTGGGGCTGATTTATCGATGCGGGCTCCCAGGTTTGAAATATCTGGGAAAGCACTTTGCCAGGCTCAGTTCACAGGGAAAACACACTGATCTGCGGTTGCAGCTTACCAGGTCTGGCAGCAGGATTCCTTAGCAAATGTGTTTGGAGGGTTTCTTAAGAAGTGTAAATAATGTCCTCTGCAAGGAATTTCAATTTCTTGAAGAGAAACGAAAGAAAAAAAATGCGAAACGTGAAATGTTGGTGGCCTTGGGTGAACTCTTATCCTCTAATTTCTGCAACGGGGTAATTATTTTGCGATAGAAGAACTGCTGAAACTTCACACCGAAACGTCCCCAATTTTTGGTCAGCCCTGAGCATGGCCTTTTCACATTAAATAAAGAGAAAGTATGAGGTATTCACAAGACATGTATCAATTTGACATCAGTGTAACATTTCTTAAGTGGCTCATTCAGGAGTGAAGCCCATGACTAACAGGCAAATGGCAGTGAGATACAAGGAAAGATGGTTTTACAAAGGAGAGCAATAAGAAAGGAAAATGTTACACTGTTTCCACCGTGTGTTTTATAAGGAAGATCAGGGTAACAATGAGTCACTATGGAAAGGATTTATTGGGCTACGGAGCTAAAAGTCTGTAAAGATTAAAATTCTGATGGGGTTTGGATGTGGGATTGTTTCTGAGTTTAGTTTTATCCAGCGCACTGTCCAAGTTATTAATCCCCTTGTGCTTTCTAAGCTGGGTAACTCATTGTCGATGTGCTCCCCGGGCCGATTCCAGGCACGCCGACCCGCAGGCGGGTGTAATATTTCTTCAGGGGAAGCACTGGGTGGTCTTGTCTTGTCTTGTGAGGAGTGAGAAGCAGATAGCAGGAGACTTTCAAGATTGCTGTTGCAGGCATCAGCCTCTGAGTGCAAAATAATCCACCTGGAAGGACGCTGCCTTTGCAAAGAGGGGCGGCCAGCGCAGCGATGGGGAGATAAGTTCTGCTCGGAGATGTTTGAGGCGAAGGGGCAATTTGTCAGTGAGAGGCAAAGCTGGCGATTCAGGCTCTCTGGTGTCTGTTAGCATCTGCCACTCACATCCACTTGCAGCTTCTTGGGAATCGCTGAGCACTGGAAAGCAGTGCACTTCAGAGCAGGTGACCGGTGTCAGCCCTCAGTTACCCCTCCTGACAAAACCCAGAGACGTGTTGACTAGCTACAGAAGGTGTCTAGTGTGCGGCTTTCCTCGGTGATGGCCGAGGACACAAAAGAAGCCAAACTGGGACAATCCCAAGTGAAAATACTGGAGGCAGGGAAGTACTTTGCGATAGTCTCATCTCCAGAGCTGCTATCTGCCACGTTTTCCTCACATCATGGATGCTGAGGTGCTCTTGGAAGAAGGAGATACGGCATGCAAGGGAAGCAAAGAGTCTAATTTGGTCAGTTTGCTCCTACAAGCAGAACATACCTCCCATGAATACTGTCAGAAAGAATGAGATGCCAGCATGCAGCAGTGTTTGCAGGGAGCAGCAGTGACCGAGAGCTTTGCAAGGCAGCAAAGTCCCTCTGTGTTAATCCCATGGTGTCACTGAACTGCTGAGGAGGCTGAGCTCAGGTCTTGCCCCTGAGAACAAGTGCTCCAGGTCAGATTCACTGTAGCTGAAAGTTTTTGCAAGTATGTTCCCCCCTGGTGCTTTGTACACCAGGAGACAATATCGTGTTTCATGGAGAAGAGCATGATATTATCACTAGGCAGTAGATTTAACTGAGGAATTTGATGAATTTGTCACTCCCCTGCATAGTTCCTCTGTTTTTGCTTTCCTTACAGCAGTTTACATAGAGTGAGGA
Organism: Gallus gallus; assembly: GCF_016699485.2. Classification (NCBI taxonomy): domain Eukaryota; kingdom Metazoa; phylum Chordata; class Aves; order Galliformes; family Phasianidae; genus Gallus; species Gallus gallus. The sequence continues at coordinate 15,659,949 of NC_052541.1, read as the reverse complement.
GATAGGATGGAATTAAGATACTTTTTTGTTTCTTTTTACAAAGAAAGGGGTCAAGGTGCTCGTAGCTCAAGCTTGGTTTGGATAGAGCAGCCTACCGTCTGTGTTTAACCAAATATCTGTACTCCTATTAGGAAAACAAGCCCTGAGATTTATGGCACTTCTATTTCTTGTCCCAGTTGGAAGTACTGCTAGAACATTTCTGTGCTGGTTCTGGCATCCTCAGCACTGTTCCCATGTGCAGTCAAGTGCACCTGAGTGGGAAACATTTAGTCAAACGTTTCAATACATTGAAGCACAACAGCAAAGAATGAGTTATAAGGGTCCACGTGGTCAGCCCTAGACTTGAAGAACAATTTTGTCTTTGCTCCAATTAAGGACTATCAGGCTACAGGCACAAGAGGACACGTATCTGCTTCTTTAGGGCTCAAAGGAGAGAGAAAACTTTGTTAAATTTTGTATAAGAATGAGATTTGCCTAAGCATCTTTGTTGCTAATCCTTGGTTTTGGTGTAGCTTATACAAAAATTGCATGGATCTTCAGTGAAAAAGCTGCTGGGCTAGTGAAAATATCTTGAACAGAGTGTTGTTTAAGGAATATCCTTCATGAAATGGAGCGTGGAAAACAACTGTCAGTCAGTGTATCATCTTCGCAATGCCATAATCTGATCCTATTTCTAGATGTTTTATATAATGATGAGGATTTGTTTGAGGTTTTGCTCAGGAACTTGGCTGGGTCCTAATGGCACTGAATTCCCATCATTAGGTTTTAGGACATAGACTCCTTCTCTGCAAAAAGCCGCTGAATTGACCGAGGCAAATCACTTCTGATCAGGTTTTCTGTAGTTCTTCAGCAAGTTCTTACAAGTGCTTAAGCAGGTTAAGTGCCTAAATCCTATTAATTTAGTTTTGAAAAGCTGGCCTTTAGTCTCTCTAGCACATATTTTCATAGGTATTTATGATCCCAGCTACCTCTGAGGATGTCTCCCTCTGTGCCCTCAACAAAAGACATATAATTGCACTACCCTATCTATGAGGGACGTTGGGGGACAAAAACATTGAAGATTTCACACATTCCACTTGGGCAGGTTGATCTCACAGGTGTATTAGCATGGCCTAATTGTCTTCCCAGAAACTTACTTGAAAATGGAAATGCAGTGGTAATAAATATGGTGTCACCAAAGAATGACTCTTATGATGTGATATCCTGCTCAGAGGCTGCATGGCTGCAGGACCCAAGTACCCAAGTGCCCTTCTTATTTTGAGAGGGCTTGTGTCTGTTGAACAAGCACAGAAGTATGTACAGGATGGAAGCCCTTCCTACTCCCTTGCTGTGGTTGTGGGGGCAAAATGAAGCTTTGGCAGAAGAATTCCTAGTTCTAAAGCCACTAGCTGAATTAATCTGGTATTCCTATTACCTACACCTACATTTTTGAGGTGAAATGAGCACAAACGCTTTGGTTCTGAAAGATGGGAATTTACACTTCAGCAGATAGCTGAACGTTAATAACGTTTAGCCCATATGGAAGCATATATTTTATAAGAAACCGCATTGGTTATGCTTGAGAAATCTTTCTAGGACAGCCATTGCCCTGAGACTTACACATCTGCATAAAGTCTACTGCATTAGAAACTGAACAGAATGGCCCGTCTCTCCCACGGTCTTAAGTTAACACTTTTCCTTTTGTCTGGGGCACCCTTTTCTCAACTTGAAATCCAATTGGCCAACAATTAAAGCCAATTAGCACGTGAGGAAAATAAACCACAGACCCCACTTCTATGTATTTCCTGGGCCGTTAGAAAGCCTAGTTAGCTCAAGGCATTAGCATAGTTCAGGATCGGTCGAGGCACACAGCAGAGACTAGTTGGCTTAAAGTATTAGAGGACGGCGATAGTGGGCTGGCTGAGCGGTTGTGTTATTCTGGGCTCACAGCTGCCAAACATTCTTGACAGGAGATGAGGCAGATGTCCAAGGACAATCAAAGAGAGAAGAAAGTTTAAGCCAACGTTTGCCTATCTCATATTCTCTACTTGATCCTCTCCTCAAAGACAAGGCACAGCTGTTGCACTTCAAGGTCTATCTGGCTGAACCCAGCAGCTCCTCCTTTTTCCCCTCCTGGCCTGCCGGAGCTTTCTGTGTGTTGGACTTTGGCAAGCTACCAGACCTCATTAACTCCTAACAGGACGATTCGTGATGCTAAATGGGTCTTATTTAATCTTTTTGCATGTGGGTGAGTATCTGAGGACAATTCCGCTGCATACTAATTGCATGAAAATGCGTCGGATTATAGTTATGTGAGCATTGCCCACCAGTCTACAAGGGATCACCCCGGGCCACAAGAACAAGCACTGTAACATTAACAAGGTGATTTGTTACAGCTGCGATGGCAAAGGTGATACAAAAACAGCAGACAAAAGTGTTTCACAGACAAAGGCATCAGGAGGCTCGGTCATTTTGCTCTCGCTGATGAATAAAAATACAAGAACTGTTGTGGTAATGAACATGGTGAGTGATTGCAGGTGTATTAGTAAGAACAGAAGTGTCATAGCTATAGCTCCTAGCCCATCACAATTTATCCCACTCAGAGCCTGCTCTCTGCAGCCCTCTCTTCTGGCTGAGGTTAGGATTTGGGCATGCAGTGAGCTGTAGGCCAGATTTTGTCATGTTCAGGTCAGCTCCTGCTGCTTTCATTTTTCTGAGTCCCACAGCAACTCCTCTCCAACATGACACAGGGCACACATCTACCGCATAGCTGTATGAGATGGGGATGGCTCCAATTCAGTCCCCTAATAGTCATATGATAAAGGAGGGACCAGGGTGAAAAGCTTCAAATGTCTCCCTAAGGAAATGCATTGCATTGTAGGACCCCCAAATTGGATGTCACTGACCTACAGGAACAGACTCAAACACGGGAAACTTGAGCTCTGCCACTCTGCAGCCTTCAGCAAACCGTTTACTTTCTCATGGTTTATCCTGAGCTACTACATGGGAATAATAACATTTAGCTGCATTTCAAAAGCACTGTGAGACTGTCAGAGGAAAGGAATTGGCTAACTTCAAAGTAGTGCTATTATTAACTGCATACGGAGCTGTGGAAAAGATGTAGCTGGCCAGTTTAATTCAAGTAGCCAGCTGAGTTTCCGGGGCCAAAAATATGGAGAGTTTGTTTTAGATTTTCCAAATGTGAAACAATTTGTATTTTGCAAAGAAAGATACCCTCATGCTTTGATTTATTTTTATTTTTATTTTTTTTTGCATACGGATACTTTCTTTGCACAGGCAGAGTTGCAACCACGTGCAAGGAGTGGCTGAGATTTGGGCTTGCATTATTTTGTTCCCCTACAACAGCAATCCTACAATAACAAATTTTTCTGTGTTCATTCTGGAGCAAATCTCCCTTAAATGCAGTGAAGACTCGATTCTGGACATCCAGCAGTTGTAAAAAGCATATATTACGTACCTATTATCCACTCTACCTAGCATTATTATTACCTTCTGCACTTCACCCATTGATTATTGTTTCATTCATCCCTTATAGCTTGTTTGCAGTGTTAGGACTGTACCCTCAGACACACAGCAGATGCACTGAGGCCACCACATGCTGGAAGCTTAGAAGTGCTGTTAGGACACATCCCAGTGATATAATAACTCCTTGTCACCAGGTGCTGGCACGTGACATGCTGGTTGAGTGGCTGTGGCTGGAGGAGCTATCACCCATCAGTGCCATGCCCTTGCTTGAAGTACAGCCACCTGGTAGCTAGCAAGTTTGCTTCAACCACAGAAGCAGTTCCCACGCCTCATCTGGCAGGCAGTAACTGGTTAAACTGTGCTAAATGGATCACTTTCAATTGTGTGACTATATCCATAACATAATCTGGGATTTCAAAGGAGCCTTGGGCAATCAGCTTCTCCCACTGCTTTACAGTGGGCTTTGCGTGTCTCCATCCCTCAGGATTTCGGTTATAATTCCTAGAATAAAATAATGTCAAAAACTATTTTGACTGTCTCCTAAATGTAATAAAAATCTATCCCTGAAGAGTCATCAGTGCCCGGTCTCCGTGTGCCAAATTTAATTTTCTGTGTTGGGAGGAGGGGAATGAAAACAAACAACCCCTTAAACAATGACATTGGGATCTGAATGTGCTGTGCCTCCCAAGCTATCCAAAATCAAACACAAAAGGATGCAAAGCATTCCCAAATGCCTTCCCTTCACTTCTCTTCTCACAGCAACTCCCATGGACTAAAGCCTCTGGCTGGGAACAAGCTCATGACCACAGCAGTAACTGAGCTCTCTTTCTCCCTCTGGCAGCCCTGTCCCATCTCCCTCTGACCTCTGTACTTATGGCAGTTTGAATTTTTGGAGGCTGGAATCTCTGACAGAGTAGCATGGTTTCTGCTTCTCAAGCACTGAGCTAGTGAAGTTATTTTGAGCTCTCTGGGAGCCCAATGGACAAATGAGAGGGAACCTGCCTGAACAAAGCTTGGGTTTGTCAGGGGTTTTGGGGCCAGGTAGTATCCAGGTGCCATAGTACAGGAGAGAGTGTTGGACATGGGTGTAACCTCCCTGGGGGGACTCTGTGCGCTAAGGGACCCAGGGAGGAAAAAAAACCAAAATCTTTTGGGAAATGTAATGAATCCAGGGCTCAAGAGCAGCACTGCAGTGGAAGGGATGTGCATGCAACCCTGGCTAACAGGATGGAGGACCTGGGATGCGTGGTTTCTGCCTAAGTTTTGACTGGCGAAGGGAAGGCAGACACAGCTACTGCCACGCTCTGCACAAGGCGAGGGGAGCTTGGCAGATGAGCCCCATCTTCTCCCATTCATTAAAAACTCCATTCATTCTATGTGATTTAGTGCTGTGAGACACATCAGGAAGCAGGTTCTAACTAGTACTTGAAAAGTTGCTCAGGTCTATGCTGCTGAAGATATCTGGGCACCTAAGCTGCTTCAGAGAGATTTTTCAAAAATGCCAGGATGATTCATTCCTATTAATTTCAATAAGAGGCATTTAAACGAGCATTTATTTATCACTGCCTAACTGCTTAAAAATTGGATGGTGCTGACTGTGAAGATTTAGGAGCTCTGGCTCCCTACTGGAGCCAAAATACCACAAGGCAACCATCATTTTTGCTATCCAAAGCTCCCTGTATTTTTGGGGTCATTTCCTGTGTCTGTCCAGATCTGTGTTCTCTTACTGCAATTTCTACTTTAAAAGCAGCTGTCAGTGCTTCAGGACTGGCTCTACGCATGTGGTCAGACCACACTTGAGGCCTTTTACATATATAATAAAGGGTGAAGCTGAAGTCACCCTGTAGCTTCACGTCCACCACCCCTGAACATAGTTGTGAATCCCCATTAGTCCTTGCACTATAAGAGTGACCTGGTGGTTTTAATGTACATTTTGAAGAAGGAAACATGAAATACTGTCTCTACAATCAGACTGAGTTTCTGGAGCTAATTTGTTATATATTGTTATACGTTGTTATATATTATATATCATTATATATGGTTCTACATTATATATTATTCTTCTATGTATATTGTTATATATTTTTATATATTTTCTGGTGTGTTTTGGGTTGTGATTTCAAGGCACAAGCAAGCATCTAGTGTGCAGATATGGCACTGGAAAGGGCAGAACTCTGAACATTTAATGTGGCAAAACAGAAGAGAGGGAAGGAAATCTCGGCTGGGAAGCCCAGGTTGGGCTCCAGCTGTCTCCCTAGAGAGCATCCTAGGGCTGGCAGCCAGCAGCTGGGTGGCAGCCTGGCTCAGGTGACTCTTTTCTCTGCTGAGACCGCAGGGGAAGGCAGCCAAGGGTGGATCAGCCCTGTGTTGGGTTGCACAGAGTCACTCAAGCAGGGCGAAACACAAGGAGAGTCTTTCTTCCAGTCCCCAGCTGAGTTTGCCCTGACACTACCCCACCTTGTCGGAGGGAGGGAAGGGTCTGGTTACTACTAGCACTTTTTGTTCATTAAACTTGAGCTGCAAGAACTAATTTGCCTTTTGGGCAAGCTTGCTGAAGACAAAGCCGTGCTTTGTCCCACTTGTGTGGGGCGTTGGGCATGGGCAGCACTGCCAGCATGAGGTGGCAGAGGCACCACCTTGGCTGCCTAGCATGGCCAGACATTGCTTTTCCTGGCCCAGGAGCTCTGCTTTGACATGCAGCAGTGTCACACATTTGCATCGCTATCACCTCCTCACCTGAACCTCGCTGGCGCCGAGGTGGGTGGTGATGAATCGCATTGTGTTTTATCGAGAGGAACCTGCTGCTGCTTTCAAAGGGCAATCCTAGGGGTCACCCTTTCTTGCTGAGCCCCTCCGATGAGGCTCTCACCTACCACGAGGCTCCGACCCCAGTGCTAAAATCCCTTTAGTGGTGAGTCCGGCCTCAGGCCCGCGGAACGCAGATGGCTGCGGCTCTGAGGACAAAATCTCAGCAAGACCAAAGGGAAGTTCACAAAATGCACATATGTGGCTGAGCCATTTTAAGCAGCTCAGGTGCAGACACACCTCTTCCTTATCCAGAAACCTCCCTGGGGAAGGAAAGAAAGACATATGTTTGGCCTCTGCAGCAAGCTCTTATCTTGGCAGGAGAAAGCTATTGATGTTCATGTTTCACATTTCTGGCGCCCAAAACAGGTTCTGATGTTTAAAACAAGGCAGTGGTGGAACCTGTTTTAAATATGTAACAGTCTCGGAAAGGAGCAGTCTAATCACTTCATTATCCAACGCAGCAGAAAACGGTTTGAAACCCAAACCTGGGAGAGGGGCCTTGGAGGAACCTTCCCCAACAAGACATTGCCAGCATTAACGCTGGTATTTATTGCTCATTTTAACTGTGGTGCACAGCAAGCATTTTCTCAGCCTCGCATTGCAGCAATATATAATTCATATGCTTAATATTTAGCCTCGGCTCTCCTTGCATATGTTACAGTGCTGGAGACTGTTTGTGTGTTTGCTATATATCAGTTGACACCTCTGTAAAATCTTTATATTGAATGCCTTTGGCAACTATATGCCAAATAATAGCATTACCATTTGTAATTTTCTTAGCTGCAGCTTTCCTGTAAGCTTTGCTGTATGCATTACAAGTAGGAAGGATTTAAAGAGCTTTATTGGTTCTCAAGTCTTCCTAATGACCTTTCCTCGCTTTTGTAAGTCAAAATAACTTCTTCTTTTCTCTCCTTTTTTCTTTTCTCCTTGTGCGTTTTCAAGTAAAACTGCAAGAGCTCCTGAGCAAATAAGGAAGAGAAGCAAAGCAGATAATCACTGCCACTGCCCCTGTGGAAACTCTTTCTTCCTCCTCCTCCTCCTCCTCCTCTCCCCCTTTCTTGTCTGGAGTCCTCTGGTGTCATCCTCAGATTCTGTTGACTCTCGCCTTGCAGATGCTTTTCTTCCTTGCTCTCGTCTTCAGTTCTGCTCTTTATATTAGCGATGCTGGCAAAAGAAATAAGAAGAGCCCCCGGTGAAAGATCGGGGCCGGGCTGTGCTAAGCACTGTACAAATAACACAAAGGCTGTCCTTGCTTTGGGATCCGCGGTGAAGGATTTAAACAATATGCCACCGGGAATAAATCAATAAATGGGAAGGAGAAGAGTGTTTAAGAAGGAGATACGTTTATACCTGTTAATGATTATGTGGAGTTTCAATAGCCCCATTATACGCTTCTTTCATATATTCTGCTTGTTTTCACCTAAAACCTCTCAATATTTCCCTGAATCATGGTCTTTTGTTTTGTCCATCCTGCACAGTACCTTGGCCGTGTTGGGCTCTGAACTTCTCCCGACCTGGACGGCATGTTATCCTTGTTTAGTTAGCACCAGGTACATTTACAGGGCTGTATATTTGCTTAATAAAAATAAATAACAAGCAGAAGTTCCAAGCTCAGAATTACACCAGACACAGCATTTTCCTTATTGCTTTGTCTTGTGGAAAACAAAGTACATTTTATCCTACGTTTATCATGTAGCTTATGTGGTACTTTTCATTTTGATGTATGGCACACTTTCTAATGTGTCTCCCCTCATGTCTCTTTATTACTAAAGTGTTCCGGTGGAAAAGTATATTACAAACAAATAAATAACTTTCAACTACTGTCACTAGACTAGCAAGCAAGCCACAGGCATGGGTTAGTTGGGTCCATTCATTACAAAGCCTTGTTCAGGACTTTCTCACTACCTTTTTCTTGTTTTAATGAATGTCTCTCACACATTCATCCTAGAAAATTCCGCTCTCCAGCTCTTGTTCTCACAAAACCCTCCAAAGGGATAACTGAGCTGGTTCAGTGCATCTCAGATGGAAAACAAAACTCGGTTTCTTTACCCTCAAACATGAAAGGTTGAGGGGAGAGGAAAGGAGGAAGAGTGGAGAGACAGTGGATGGGATCTATGAGAATGAGTTTAAATGCATGAAGCTTTCTTTGTCCAGTTAGCAAAAAGGGAAAGGCAAACTCATGGCTTAAAATGAGCAATCTGGGAAGCACCTGCGAGCCTTCATTAGTACCACAAACCTGTTGTTAGGAAGGCAGTAAAGGAGCGTGGGCAGGAGGGTGTGGGCTGCCAGCCCCACAGCAAGCACAAGCAAGCTCTGTTCACTCTGGGATGAATCCCACCCCCTGCTCTCCTCCATCACTTTGCCTCTAACACGAGTGTGCCCAAGGTGGTTTTATATGGCTTGGGTTGTACATGCAAAACTCTGTGACAAGCCCATTAAAAGTGTGTGAAATTACAATACTGTTTGGGTTCCTGCATCCAGACGTGGTCACTAATTTATGGCAGCTGCTGGATGGGGTGAGGAAGAGAAGAAACCATGCAGAGAGAAATGGATAGTATGGGCATGGCAATTTGTCTGGGCAGGCCTGAAGCCTGGGAATGTTTGTTTGTTTGTTTGTTTTGAAACACTTTCTATGAACATAGAGTTATAAAGGAATTCTTTTAGCTATGTCCTTTCTGCTCCCTGCCCCAGCCCAATTGTGTGAAAAAGCAGCTTTGCCATAAACAGATTTTACTATATCAGAGTCAAATTTTACTACATCATTATAGGAGTGTTCCACTGGGTAATATGACTGGCTGCCCTATCAGAAGACAAGTGCTAATGCTGTAGTGAAAACATGCCATCACACTTCCCCAATAAAAACTTTTATTGTATCCCAGTGCACATTAAAAACAACACTAACTGCATTAATACATTGTAATTTACTTTTGTGTTATGGAGCAAATGACAAACCTAGTGCTAATGAGGTCATATTTTCCATTACCCCAGTGCAAACTCTTGGTTAATCCAGTCCTTGGAGACTTCCATGAGGGACTCACAGACACTTGTGTGTGCACGTGCACGCATGGACAGACAGACACACAGACACGTGCACTGTGATTTGCTGGTAAGGGGTGCTTCCATCGTCCTTTCACCAAATGTGATGTCATAGCGTGATTTTATTTTAAACTGCTGCTTTAAACTTGTTTTTTATTTCATTTTATTTGTTGTTGATGTTGCTGTGACATTTGCAGTTAGTTCACGAAGAATTCCTTAACCAAAAAACACACATTCCCATCACCAGTGCTGCCTCTTACTTGTGGAGCCGCTTTCACACAGTGGTGAGCAGGAATGCAATTCTTCAGTGCTGCAGAAGATGAGGCTAAATGGATTCTTTAGGGATTGCTTATATTTCAAGTGCAATTATTTAAGAAGCTGTAAGCTTTCCATTTTATTTTGTCATGAGCTGAATGTTCGAAAAAAAACTCATTTCTCAGGAGGTATGGATGATTCTTTATTTCTAAACTTCCTGTGGTGTTTTCTTAATGACGCTATTAAATGATTAAGCTTTGCTTTTATAAATTAAATCACCAAAATGAAATCATTAAGGTTCTCTCAGTTTTATTAAGCATAGTTATTTGCCATCATGTGTAAATTCACTGAGGCAATCATCTACACCATCTTCTTTGAAATTGTCTTGGCAGCACCATGGGGAAGGCTGTTTGGAGTGGTGGGTGGAGGTACCTGTCTCTCCATGTTTCAGCAGGCTCCAAACAGACTAAGGAGAGCAAGGGATGTGCTTATAGCGAGGCAACCGATGCCTCAGTGCAGGATGGGTCTCACAGTGTAACTCTGGGGCTTACTGTTCTGCAAATGGTGCACAGGGGTTGTGCACGGAACCACCTCTTCCAGCCCAGGCGGCACCTCGCTAGCTTGCAAATTGCTTTGTCTTTACGTTCCTTTCAGCCCCTTCTCTTTCTCTCTTTCTGTACCTCTGCTATTTGTTCTTGCCACAGTTTAGTCTCCACTCTGCTGATGAATTAGGCTGTTGCTCAGGGAGAAAATTGATCTTCACTCTTACAGAAGTTGCAAGACAAGTTATGCTTGGTTTGGGCTGTGGTATTTTGCTAGCCCTCGTTATGATAAGGCATAGATGGTGCTAAGCACATAGACTTGAACTGCAGCTGCGGAATCTAAGGCAGAGCTTCCAGCTGATATTTACAGTTAAAGCCACTATACATTTTTAATAACGTCTTATCAGGGATGTTTTCTTTTTGGAATGACTATAGGGAAAAAGGGTAGTTAGGGAATGATTCAAGAACTAGTTGCAGATTAGCAAAAAGCAGTGTCCCTGTGTTATCTCAGGTTGTAACGTGTGCGTGCTGTAAGGCTTGAAGTGGTGGGGCAGCCCCATGTGATAGTGCAAGTATCCTAAGTACTCGTTCCTCTGTGTGTCCAATGGAGGAATGACCCATAGCAAAGCAGGGAGGGAGGAGTGCTCTGCCCTGCTGCAATGGCTTAATGGAGTTGTCCTCTCTGAGAGCCCTGCCCTGCCTTCACATCACGCAGCTTCTGCTGATGGCTGCCGCTCCTTCTGACATTGGAGACGATGGAGATAATGGGGAGGATCCGTAATTGGGTTTGGCACGTGATCAGGAGCTGCAGGAACAGCATGCCTCTGGAGCAGTCAGGCCTCTCAACCACAGGCAAAGTCTCTCGTGTTCTCTTTTTTTTTTCCAAACTGAAATTCTGAAGCATAAAAATAGGGAGTAATCAATAGCAGCTTATTTTTCCTCACGCTACGAGTCGTGTTTGATGCTGTTTGGTTTCAGACTTCAGCTAGTAAATATTCCCAAACTCAGCTCTGAGTGTTGTCACTGCACCGGCCTGCTGGCAAATAAATGAATAAATAAATGCTTCCTATTATCTATTTATAATATTTTCAGAAAGCGATGAGTAACCGTGATTCTCTGGAATCATTCCTGAGCTGATTATATCAATTTTCCTAGAAATTGAATGGCAGAATGCTTAAAGAGAAAGAAAGAAAGAAAGTGAAAAAGAAAGAGAGAAAGGAAGAAAGAGAGAAGCAGAGAAAGAGAGAAAGAAAGAGAGAAAAAAAGAGAGAAAGAGAAAAAGAGAGGAAGAGAGAAAGAAAGAAAAGAAAAAGATAGAGAGAAAATTTGAAGGAATTTCAGAATAAAAACTCACCCTGAACAAAAGAAAAGTGTTTAAAACCTATGGAGTCCAACTTTTTGTGTCCTCAGATCATTATGCTGTGGCTCTTTCAACTCCAAGAAAATAATTTGGCAAACTGGAGAGACATCTGTAGAATAATTTGGTATTAAAGAACTGGTTATTGTTGTTAATGCTGCTGAAGCATTTTGTTATTTCTGATAAAGAAATGTCAGATGAAATGTGGGTAAAATGTGCACCATCAGCCTAAGATTCTTCCTTGGAAGAACCCCTGAAAAGTGCTTATTTACTCCAACTTCTCAGGAAAGCAAACATCCAGAAGCAGAGAAATAATTCTCAGATGATGGCAACGTTAATGAAAAGCAATTTGCATCATATATATACACATGTATGTATATGTATTTATTTGCTACTTATAAGCTGCTAACGTAGATCTGCTCCATTTTAAAAATACTCTTTGAAATATATGAAGTGCTTTTAAATTTGATCTGGAAGCATATTAAAACAAATGAAAGTCGGCAGTAAATGGGGGACAGTATTACTGAAAACCTGATGCAGATATCTGTGCTGTTTGCACAGAGGCCTTTCTGTCAGACTTGGAATAGTTTTGGCTGAATTTTCAATGGAAGAGTTTAAACTGTAGGAGCAATAAATTTTTTGCCTTGACAGAAAACATTGTTTTATAGACAAATAACTGGCACGCCAGTAAATAAATGGAGTGCATTTTCCAAGCATCAATAGATGCCTGGGCAAAAGCCATTTTAACAGGAACAGATTTTTTCCTGTGTGCAGTGGCTCCTGTATCGTGTTTGGAAAATGTACCCATATGTCTACTCACAAATAATGTTCACCTGTAAGGAAATGCACACCAGGTTTATGGATGCTATTGAGTATTCCCAGTCCTACCACTATGAATAATGATGCTTACATGCCCTCAAACATGAAAAATGCTCATCTGAATGCACTGAAGTAGCCTGACACGCAGATTGTTGACATTATTTTTTAAAGAAGTATTCACAGGTGGGGTCGGCAGCATTATCCCTGCCATGCGCCGGTGGAAAAAAGGTTTGGGAACTTAGCTGGAAAGCAGTTATTGATGTCAGCTAATCCTGGGAGTTTGCTCCAAAGCATTCAGCGGAGAGCAGAGAGGCCGAAGATTTGGGTTCCCCAGGGTGGGCAATTACTCACTGCTCGTGAGCCAGAGACTGCGGGGCCTTAGGCAAATAACTTTGCTGCCTGTTGCCTCTTTTTCCCCATTTGTAATAGCTGACTGGGTATAATTATGTATCTGTTGCTTTAGAAGATGAATTAGTTCATATTTGCAAAGCAGGTGGAAGAGAAAAAAAAAAAGGGAGCTACCTCTGATCCTTTCATTCTTCTTCCTAACTGCGCCCTGCAAGTTTCCTTTTGCTAGGAGGGGAATAAGAAATGCAGGCCAGCATTTATTGCTGCCACAGTCCAGAGTGGGGCAGTGAGACCGGAGAGCCACAGTTCTGCCATGAAGGCACCAACCTGCCTCCTGCCTGCATCCCAATTCCGCCGCAGATCTGAGCCCTGGAGTGCATGTTGCTGGGCGGATACTATTTTCAAACGTTTAAGGCGAGCGTTTGAGTGTAATGTGCACTTCTCTCCTTCAACATTTAAAGACTGCAGCAGTGGGAGAGGCATGCGGCATATCTGTAAAAGCCTGAAAGCTGATGAAATCTCAGTTAGATCTGTTATCTCCCAATGCTTTAAAGGTCTTCAGCTGGGAGATTAAAGAACAAGGTTACTGTGACAATTTGTTTACACGCAGGGAGAGATTAAGATCTCATTGAAAAGGAATAAAAATAACATCATCTTGAGCTGTCACAGCATGAGACCCATTGTAATCAACACTGGTCTGATTTCAGGGATAATTTAAGACCAATTTATTATCTTAATTAAAAAAAAGAAGAGGAGAGAATTCAGTGTTTCAGATGGCAGTTGGGCTGCTGTGTCTGCACTTTGCACAGTAACTTTAGAGGTGTACTGAAAAGGATGCCAAAACCAGACGGTACGAACACTTGAGTCTGCCTTAATAGGCTTTGGGTTAATTATACAGCTAACCACAGAAAAACAACCCCAAAATTCCCAAGCCCACTCAGAAAATGAATGCAGAAAGCATTTTTAAAGTCTGTTTTAATTCTATATGGCAAGCAGGTGAAAATTAAATAATTATGTATGCAGAACCCCCTTTGATGATGTTTCATGCATACAACTGAATTGTTCAGTTACAGTAATGATAAGTTCATGCTGAATATTCCTCATATTTGCCATTCTTGATATTTAAGCTCCTTGAGATGCTGCTATCCAAATAAATGCACAAGCAATTCAGAGTTCAAAGAAGGATTTCACATGCATTTGATATCAACCACTAATCTTATAAAGAAACTATTTCTACTTTTTAGTTCATAAAATTGGAGAAATATACAGCTTTTCAAATAAAAATGGAGTGAGAAAAGAAAAGAAAAGAAAAGAAAAGAAAAGAAAAGAAAAGAAAAGAAAGGAAAAGAAAAGAAAAGAAAAGAAAAGAAAAGAAAAGAAAAGAAAAGAAAAGAAAAGAAAAGAAAAGAAAAGAAAAGAAAAGAAAAGAAAAGAAAAGAAAAGAAAAGAAAAGAAAAGAAAAGAAAATGAATTTGCATGGACAGTTTTTTGTGGTGCCTTTGCACTTGTTTGTAGCAAACATTGAACTGGCTATTTCCATCATGCATGCTTGCAAAAAGCAGTTTTAAATACGTTTCTCATGATCATTCACCCTTGGAAGCTGATGATACAACTTGCTTCGTGCTCATCCAGCTGGTGGGAGAATATCAGGTGACTCATATGACAGAGCTTTTGGCACAAATAACAAGTTTTAAAAGCAACTCAGGGAAAAAGAAGGAAATTCATCACAAGAGTATCTTTTAAACAGAATTTGGAACAAATTTGGCAAAGTGGAAGAGTGTTTACAGACATCTCCCTCAGAGAAAAAGGTGGGATGGGGCAGATGGATGACTCACTGCAATTTGCCCAGCTCCTCTTGGGTCTGCTTCACTGGACCACCCTTGGAGAGTCTGTGTTCAACTCTGAACTGCTACAAACCTCTGAAACAGACTCAAACGTGGGTTTTGAAAGATGAATCTATCAACACTGTTGTCAGAAGGAGGGTTAGTGAGTTCTCGCCTATATACAAAATGAGAAGTACCTAAGGTTGTTCTGGGTAGGGATCTACTGGACCTCAGTACTCCAAGGCAAGCAGACTGTGCCAGCTTCTTCCAAAGACTTTATAGCATCTTCATGCAAATTATAACACTGTTCACTGCCCGTAGCTTTAAGAAGCTGCACTGAGGGAATCATTCAGATACCTAAACCCAAGACACTACTGCTGGTTTAAATCTCTGGTGGTACCTTGCCAAGTTTTCAGCCTCCTCACAAGGATGCAAATCTCCAATAGGCCTGTCTTGGATGTTCCTGGGTCCTTAAGCTGGCTCTAAACATGTAATACAGGCACCTGACTTCTTCTCCTGGTCTGAATCCTTCCTACCCTGATGTAAACTCTTTCCTTTCTGGTATAGTCAGTATGGCTGTGGAGAGTAGATGATTTCCCTCTTTCATCTTTTGCATTTCTGAAGACCCTCCATTGAAACAGTTATTTTCCTTGTTCCTTTTTTTATTCACAGGATGGATTCCCAGAGCTCTGATCTTTCAGCTCTCCCTCTAAACCTGGCCCCAGCCAGCTCTGCATGGGCTGGAGGTCATTCAGGTAATCCTGCTGGCAACACTCCTGCTTACAAATGCTAATATGATGTTTGCCTTCTCCACGACATCATGACAGTCAGTGCTCTCTCCTCTCTAACTTGAGGTCTGCTCATCTCTTCATGTCCTTAATGATGGATCACCACCTTGCCTGGTTTTCCCTGTATTCATGTGTCTTCTTCCTGCCCAGGCTTGGACCCCAAACTTGCCCTCAAGGAGTGATGCCCTATTTTTTTTGCTGGGCCATTTTTTTTTTCTCCAATTTATCAAGCTCTCTTTGAATTGCCCTCCTTCCTTTCTGTGAGCTGGCCGCCCTCCCCAGCTTAGTGTGCTCTGAACATTTAATTCTCATATTCTTTATTTCACTAGCTTTAACAATCATGTTGAACAGAACTGGTCCCAGGGCAGACCCCGGGGGAGCTCACTCAGCATCGTTTTCCATTTTGTCTGCTGATAACTTTACCTCTGCAATCCGCATAGCTCAGATAGGCTTTTCTACATGGTCCTTTTATCCACTTGCCCCACTCGGAGAGATCTCCGTTGGAGGTTTGGGGGTGGTGTAGACGCACGGATTTCAAAGCAATATATCATTTTACCCCAGCAGAGGATCTGACTGTTTATTTCCCCTCGCCCATTGAATCTCTTTGTCCCGTGTCCCTGCGTATAAAGGCAATATGAATAACCCTGAGCCATGTGAGGCTGGGGAGGGGGAGGTTACGTGACTCACACTACCATGCTTTTTGTTCCCCCTTTGGTGCTGCTTTGCCTTGTGCATGTCCTCACTCCTGGCTCTCACCACAAAAGGCAGCAACAATCAACCGAACCTCCGAATGAGTAATCTGCTCACAAAGAGCCTTTTGAGCGCACAAAGTAGTTGCAGGGAGGAAACGTCCCACTGGGGAACCAGGTGGACAGCAAACATTCGCTTTCCATTACAAATGAGTTCAAGGGAAATGGAGTCACCCCAGCATGGGATGCCAAATCCGTATCCAAAGCTACTTCCCACCATCCAAGCCAAACATGCTTCCCTTTCTCTCCCTCCCCATCTCCCCTCCTTGTTTACAAACACGTTTACAAGTACTTGATAGGTGACCTTATTTACTTAGTAACCTGTGGATTCATTTATCTTGAAATTAGCAGGTAATGAACTGGAAACCCTCAACAACCCTCCCACTAATTAACATGATAATAAGATTGTTTTGCTACAGAGGTACAATTAGCATGTATGAGCTAGAGGGGGAGAAAGATCAATAAAATGTCTGAAGGGTACTAGGAACCAGACTCAAGAAAAGAACAAAAGAAGAGCGCTTTATGGGGTTACAGCAGCAGCAACAACTTAAGGCCCTTTACAGATAGCGGGAGTAGTAGTGGTCGTCTAAACGTGAGGCTGCCTGCAAGCAGGCTGGGAGGAGCTACCTGCATCATGCAACTTCTTGCCATTCAGACTAGATTTAGGATATGAAGACAATGTGTTTGAAAGTATGGGGGGAAAAAAAAAGCTTTGGGGGAAAAAAAAAAAAGCCTTCAGAACATATATATGATGTCTGTCCATAAAAGCAGTGCATGTATTAGGTGGTGAAAGTGGATGATTTAGAGTCATTTACCACCCGTAATCACGCAAGAATTTCAGCATATACATTGAGAAACCACACTTCACTGTTTAATTGCAGAATCATGCCTTTACATATGGAACTGGATGGGAAATAGCAAAGAAAAAGTTGCACAATAGTTTTAATAGTCACTCTTTGTTAAACCAGAACACTTTGGCTGAAGGGAGGTGATCACATGCAGCTGAAGGGAGCTCATTTTGCCAGCCAGGTGTGTCTGCCTCCTCCATGTGCCTGGTCAGGAGCCTCCAAAGAGGGGCATTTGTCTCCAGAGAAGGAACACGAAGAAAAAGGGAGCTTGTTGGTTTTTTAGGTACATTTATAGTTGCTTGTCTACTAATGCATTTCCATCCACATGGATTGGATCCAACACATCCGTGGGTGTGTTTGGGGGAAAGCAGCGATACACAGCTGTGATCCACGTTATGGCTAGGAGCAAATATGGCATTGGATTCTGTGGGTTAAAGAGGGAGAAGGATTGTAGGGCTACAGACCTGATAGCCTCTCTCTATCCTTTTGCAGGTAAGTGCACTCCTAATTGTTAAAAATAAAGTAGCATTCTAGCACTTGGTACACTGTCTGATGCTACGGTGAAGGGTCAACCAACTGTAACACTGCCCTTCTGTGCTGGTCTTGTTGGATAACAGAACTCTGCCCTTCAGTTTGGAGGAGTTTGGGTTAAATCCCTGCAGGTCTCATTGAAGCTCAATTGGATCCTTTATTTTTTCACAAGCCCCCAGAAGCATTGGCTCCTCTACAGAAAGCCACATTTTGCCCTAGATGACTTGGGAAATGAGATCATTCACAGTTGCTTGACGTAAATGGTGGGTGCTGAAGGCTCCAATCTGGCCCTTAGCTCTTTCCCTCACATCTGGCTTAACCCCACATCTGTCCTCCCCATCTGCGCCGATGCCTTCTTTCACCTCCCAAACTCCACATCGCATAGAGCAGTTCAGCACAGCACTGCAGAGGCATTTGAGAGATGGTCTGGACTATGGCCTTCAGGTAGCACTGACGACTCCTGTGCATATTTCACCACCAGCCCAATTTTCGCATGAATATTATTCATCGGTCATTTGAGTTCACAGATTATTGTCTCCTGGCATTCTTTGGAGAGCAAAAGAGGAAGGAAAACTATTAATTACTTTTGATTGACGTCTTCCATTCGCGTGTGTGTCTGTAAGGGGATGGGTTGTTGTGCATTTTTTTTTTAATAGAGCCTCAGGTTTGAATTGGGTAAACTGACACCTTGCAATCCGATCTGACAGCCCTGCTTTGTGTGGGAGTGTGTACGGCTCCAAAATTTCGTCTGTGAGACTTTCTGCGTGAGCAGTCGTTTTATTAGAAGTTTTGACACCTCTCCTGGCAGGGATCAGTGCCCGCGGTGTGAACGGAAACACCAAAAAGAGCATTGTGCGATGCAGAGTGGGAAGGGAAGAAAAGAAGTTTTGCAGCAAACAACTGAAATTAGCTCAGACAGAGATCTTTGGAGACCTCACCTCACAACAGCAACAGTGGGACAGGGGGGGGTCATCCCACTGTACTGATGGTCCTGGATTCACATTATCATTTCAGAATCACAGATGCCCACACAGTGTTGTTGCATTTTGTTTCTCCCTCTGAACCTGCCCAGTTGACGCTATTTTCGGCTTAACTGTTTGTGAGTTTCTTTCATAAGAGGGTGGCATTATCTTGGGTTTGTTCCACATTTTGACTTGAGATTTGCGACTGATTTGTTGGTGTTGTGTGTATGGGGCACAGCATCCTTCTCAGGTGATACAGAGCCCATTGGTGCAATGGGATCCCACCCCTGCTGCCAATGGTGGGACTGAGGAACAGAGAGAGCAGTGCACAGTGCTGTATCTCTGGATAGAGGAGGTCTGGCCACACTCACTAGAAGATCTACAATTGTAGAAAATGGGCTGAGAGAGTTGTGGAGGGAAAGCAGGCTGTTTTTCTTTCTTTCTGATTCTCCTTACCTGCCCTGGGCTCGGTTGATAAATACCTGTGAAGCGTTTGCTAGAAAAGTTCCTAGGAGTTCATTGTAATGAGCAATCCTTTTGGCCTAGATTTGTATCTTCCTTGAGAATAGGTGTAATTTTAGATCTGCTTTGCAAGCTCTTTTTTTTTCCCTTTCCCCCTTTTCTTTCCAATATTCCTCTGTACAATAGGAATCTTGTCCCATGGTGTGAAGCCCCCGCAGAGTTATAAAATTGTGTCACCTTCCCTGCCTCCTTTATAAGTTACTCTATGTGACACTATTAAAAAGAAAAACCACAGGATCTCCTGGGATCAAAACAATGTCCTGTTGTTATCTCAACACCACTCCGTTTGGCTTTTTTGGCTTTTACCTTTCATTTTCTACCGCTCTGTGCAAGCAGAGCTTGCCTTGCATTGTGCTCTGTTCTACGCATGCATTTTCTCAGTGAAGATGTTTTTATTTCTGATGGATATGCTGGGTGGCCAGAGGTTTTGGATTTCTTCCATGGGGATTCATCTCTTCCAGGAAGGGGGAGGCTGCAGTGAAGAGGCCAACTGAGAAGCTTTCATCTCCATGCGAGATGAGAGGAGAGACTTCGATGCTCATCTCTTCCTCAGATGAAGACTTAAGCTCAAGAATTAACGAATAAATTCCCTATCCCATGGGAGCTGAGACTGTGTGTGTGGGGGAGGGAATGCGTTGAACACGTGTGAATTTCTCACTTTGAGTTTTGGTGGCCTGGAAAATGTAATGTGTTTTTCCTTGCAGACTCTCCGGAGTGTGACTCATAAGCCCTTGCAGCTCAGACAGCGTTGCAGAATGAGCTACCAGCAACCTCTTTGTCCTTCACATGATGTTACTGAATCAGCTCAAGATAACTCATACCTTGGAGCAACCTCACATTGCAAGTAAGATGCTGCAGCTGGCATTTTCACACTTGTTTCGCAATTGTTAACAGCTGCAGAAGTTACCTATTTAAGAGCAGGGTTATTGCTGTGTGATTGTCCAGGTCTAGAAAACATCTCCAAGTTTGTTTAGTCTGGTGGAGAGGAGGCCTATGGGAGACCTTATTGCTCCCTACAACTCCCTGAAAGGAGGTTTGTGGCAAAGTGGGAGTTGGCCTCTTTTCCTGGGTAAGAGTGATAGGATGAGAGCCTCAATAGCCTCAACCAGGTGAGGTTCAGGTTGGATATTAGGAAACATTTCTGCTCAGGAAGAGTGGTGAGGCATTCGCACAGGCTGCCCAGGGAGGTGGTGTGTCACCATCCCTGGAGCTGTACAAGAACCGTGGGGATGTGGCACTGAGGGACGTAGCTTGTGAGCAATATTAGTGGCAGGTGGATGGTTGGACTAGATGATCTCAGAGGTCATTTCCAACCTTACTAATTCTGTGATTGGAAGTTGTAAGCCCTGAAGTCTGTTTGAATGTGTGATGTGTCCAATTTCATTTTCTTTGTTATTCATTTCTGCAATGTGTTTTTATTTCTAACAACATGAAGATCCTGCTATTAAATATTATTATAACTTGAGGATGAAACTCTTCATAATACTACCTTGCTGTTACTGTTTTTGACCCAAAAGCCCACACAGTGCCTGCCAAATGCTAAATGCCTTTATCAGAGACCCTAGAGGTCATTGATTATAGTTATATCCATTTTAGACGTTTGCAAAGAGAGGGTTTCAGCAGTTTGTAGTGGATCACACGGTGTGTGGAGTGGAGCAGAGGCAGGCAGTAGGTTTGTCTGGCAGCGTGTCCAAGTGTCCTAGGAACCTATGCCAGCTGATGGGGAAGAAGCATTGCACTTCTTGAAGGTCTCTGCAGTAATGACAAAAGTCTTATAGACTGTACAAAGCTCACTTGTCTTGATTATAATAGCACTGCAGCAAAAGTGCATATGTTAGATGCTCTGCCAAAATGCTGCTCTGTCCAGGAACACCTCCATATGTGGACACATTTTTGTCAGTACCTATCTTTTATTGCAAAGGTTGTTTAATTGCAGTTCTACAGAAAACTAGGTGGTCAAATAGGAACCTGAGCAAGAACTGCAGGACTCTATCCATTATTGCAGCTTCAACTTTTTTAAACAATTAATGTTCAGAAGCTTCTTAATAAATTATGTACTTAATTAAGTAGTCTGAAATGGTAGCGTTCTGAATAAATAGTACGTTGAAGGCAATCTCACCTCTTCCTTTAGCCCTTCAAATTCCAGCAGCCACTTCCAGCACAGAGAGATGCTGCAGCCCATATGCAGCCCCATATGCATTTCTACCATTGTCCCTTTTACCTTTGTGTGACATTTCTGAATGTTTTGAGGTTCCTTTTTTGGGGGGTTTGTTTTAATTAAACATGACTAAACAATGATTCTCTGGGTGGGAATCACTCTTCCTAATAACCACAGTATGCATACTAACTATACTAATAATAAATCTTGTATCTGACTAGTTAAAAATTGTAGTGATTTGTTGATGCTTTTTACCTGTCACTAGTAAGATATAAATATAAATAAGTAGAATTACATTTAAAATATCCATCACTTCACATATGGAGAGTGGCAATGAGTGGGCTGTAATAATAAAATATACTTTATAAGTGTCATAATCATTCAGACACCAGGAACTCATAAGCCACAGATCTGACATTTGGATGATGAATTGTGATTTTGTTTTAAAAGCCAGACATGTCAACTCCATGTGCATATTGGGAATTGTAGTTCAAGTGACCTCTGCTAAAACACTGACCTTAACAATGACTTTGTTTTACATTTCCCAGAAACTTTTTAAGTAGGTGTGATACTTTCCAAATGCAGTTGTTGCACTAATACTAATGTAAAGTCATTTAAAATATTTTGACATCTTTGTTGTGGTCATACATTATATGACACAGAAAATGAGATTCGGTGAATGACTTAAAATTAATTCTATTTGGGGGTCTTGGTAACATCATAAACCCCTTGAGATTCACCTGTGTGATATATGATATCAGTGGATAAGATGATATTCTAAAACTCTACAGCTCATTCGTTCTTGCATGCAATAAATAAATACATTAAATATACATATGGAGGAGTGTTTGCATTGATACATATAAAAGAGGATTAGATAAGACTCAAGGGAGACTCTGTGGACTGTAGGGATCTTAAATCTGATGGAGGAAGGTTGATTCAGTGGACTTCAGAGACCTGGATTCTGCTCTCCTTTTTGCTGCAAGTTCCTCCTGCATGACCTTGGACATGCTATTTAAACCCAAATCTTAGGAGTATTTAGGCTCCTGATTCCTGTTGAGGTGCCTTACTCATGCAGATGGTGGTGGAAATTTAAAGTTTGCAAAGGAACTGAGTACTAAAATCCTTGAAAGGTCAGGGCTGTGTTTCTCTGGGCATCAGTTCCTTCCTTTAGGATAGAGATAATATTTCACAGGAACTTTGCTCAGGTGAGTGCACAGAAGATGGTGAGGCAGCATGATCCTGGGAGCTGTACAGATGTGTGAAGTCCTATGTCTTATTCACTGTGAGTAGCTGATGCACTATATAGATGTAATTATAGTCATATCAAGTGAAAACACAATTAAGTTTCAGAATTGAAGCTGATTGGCATAACAAAGCTGAGATTTACTGCTTCCTTTACCAGGTCAGCACAGGTTCTTACACAAATCATGCCTCTTAGCCTTCAATTTGATAAACTTTCAGCTATTTTGACATGTAGAGCCAACTGCAGCCTACTCCATCCTGACAAAAAGAGCCTAACAAATGGATTTTCAGTCACCCACTGAACAGAGCTAGATGACAGATCTACATGAAATCCTTTTTGGAGGGAAGGCAGCCTTTTAACTTGATTGATGAAATTATATCTAAATCTGGTAGATTTGGGACTTCAAAGGCATTTTTGCCTACTTAGGGCATCCCAGATGAAGGGAGTATGCTATTTGTACCAAACTCCCATGCTCAAGTGGTTTGCAAATTGACCCCTTTGTAATAGGTTAAAGGTTCCGCGCTAGATAACGGTGGTTCATTTTGATTAATTATGTCAGGGAATTAATGTATGATTACTAACTTTTAGCAGACCCTGCTCTTTCTGACCTCGAGCTGCTTGTTTGTGTGGCTGGTTGTAATTTTCGACCAATGGGTTACGAGAGGTCACTGTGTGGTCAGCATATTTTAAACAAAGAAAAGGGAGGTGGGGAGGGGGGAGCAGGGAAACAGCAATCTCAGATCAGAGTGGATGGACTACAGTTTACTGGCCTGACAGGGGAGATTTGTTAAGTGTTTTAACAGTAGATTTTTATACATTTACCCTT
This sequence comes from Gallus gallus, assembly GCF_016699485.2. Classification (NCBI taxonomy): domain Eukaryota; kingdom Metazoa; phylum Chordata; class Aves; order Galliformes; family Phasianidae; genus Gallus; species Gallus gallus. Next base: position 15,636,866 of record NC_052541.1, on the reverse strand, counting down.
TCCAATAAAATATTCTTCTGAAGAGCTAAGAGAGTGGCCTGGAAAGATGTTGGGAGGATAATTTAACAGTTGAATGTTAAGCCCATAAATTGCACTTCATACTGGTTTCAATAGCAGAGAACCTTGTTAAAAAAATAAATTGGGCAGTGTTCTGTTTAGCACTGGGATTGGCTGAAAGCAAGGATAAAAGCTTCTTGTTAAGCCAATGCATGGGAAATGATGCTTACAAATTTCTTAACCAATCTGCAGGTAGTTAGCAAGCACTGATGAAGCAAAGTTTCTTGGGGATTTAGCTTCATATTTAAAATTATTGAGTGGGTACATGAAGCCATCCAAGTATGTCTACTAAAGTCTAGAAAGGGAAGTGTGTGAGGTTAAATCCTGTAAATACCTGCACACACCAAATCAACTGTATTCACTGTGTTCAGTATTGTATTCAACAGAATTGCTCATGCTGAAAGTGAGGACTGTGGCTAGGTCTTTATGGGATAATAGCTGTACTAAAGAAATCATGGCAGACTACTGTGTAGATGAAGGGACTAGGAACCGGGAGTCCTAAATTCCTCTGATCCTTGCACAGGCTTGTTGCTTGATTCTGACAGAGATCTTGAGAGGCATTTCAGCACACACTTTTAAAGCAGCTGAAGTAGGAACTGAGCTTTAAAGATGCTACATGCTTCCAAAAGCCATTGGAACTAAGGTTACTTATCACTTCTGAAAATAAGGCAATGCTTACACTGGGTCTAGTTGTACATAGATTTAAGTAACAGATTGCAAACGTAAGAAACATATTGCTGTTATCTTCCTTGGACCTCACTCTTCATTTAAAACGGGTCTAAAATGTCTACCTTGTTTACAGGAGCACTGAGAGGCTTAGTTCATTAATGTTTGCACAGTGCTTTATGGCCCTTAGATGAAAGGCACTACTGATGCTTAAAGAATGATTATTATTATAATACTTATTCTAAGAACAATAGGCACATTTGTTTTATTTTCCACTGAGCCCCTTCAAACACCAGGGTGTCCAATTAAGCTGTAATCAGAATGTGGGCTAAGACTTTGCTGAAACTTTTCCAGCTTGCTTTAGAAACTCTAATTTCACTTTACTCTCTGTTGTACCCTTTTGAAAGCGAGGCTCTTTAGTTGGCTTTGGATCCCCTTTATTTGGTTGCTCCTTGCAAAAATGCACTCTTGCTAAACTATCTGTTGCATTTCAAGTGTGAACGATATAACAGAGTTTTGCAAGAGGAAAAGGAGGTGCTATCTGATTAAAATGTGATGTTAGTAGGGTCAGGGAGCGATACTTAGAGCTAAAATGATGTGAGAGGAAGACGTGGAAAGCAGAAAGAGATGGGAAAAGTAAGGCTGCATATGGAGACAGAAACAGCAGATGTACCAAAGAAACAGAAGAGAAAGGAAAGAGAAAAAGAAGTATTTGGAGTTGTGCGGATATATACATACACGCATGCATAAATGTTGGTTAAGGTTTGCTGAAATTGCCTAGCTCTTCTGAAAAGTCATCTCATACAAACCGAAGATAAACAAGGAGATTTAAGATTCGTTTAAGTGGCACTGGGGAAAGCAAATGTCAGATAGGACTGAAGGCTGAGCTCTTACATTCAGGTGGCACGCTGCAGATCATTGCTGATTGCCCTGAAGCTTTCCTAGGCCAACTCATAGTAAGCATAATTCCAACAAGTGTTTGCCACTTAGCAAAAGGAAAGGCTTGTCTCAGGCTGAGAATTTCTTAGGCCAGTGTGCCATACACAGGGGAGCTTGGAGCTGATATCTCCAGACAGAAGTAACCCACAGAGCATCCTGGCCTCACTCAGTAAGCAACAACCAGAGATGCAGTTTCCCAGTCCTTGCTTTCCCTGTTAGTCACAATTGCCTCTTGAGCTCTTCATTTAATGGGAAGTCTTGTGGCTGCTGTCAGAGCATGGATGTCAGTATTATATACTTATTTAGTCATTTTACAGCAGCGTTAGGGATCTCAGGCAGGTCGTTGTACATGCATTTAATAAATGGCAATCCTGCCTCAAATGATTTACAATCGAAACTGTTGATTCCGGAAAGTACTTGTACATACATGCTCTTCAAGTAATCACAAAAGCACATGCTAACTTGCTGGCATCCATCAGATGAAAACTTCCTTAATGCTATCTCTTCAGGATTGGGACCCAAGCTGAAAATGGAACAAGCTGTGGGAAAATGGAGTTGTAGGGGAGGAGAGTATTTTGGGATGCGCTAGCAGTGTTATAATGCTTTCAGCTGGATTTTACAATCTGATTGTCTGTCTGTCTCTCTCTGCTCCTAATAACTTTTAAACTTGATGGACGGTATCAACCGCACTTGGCAGAAGGATAGGCAGAGCTGGATTAAAAACAGGCTCATGGGCAAAAGCACAAAGTGCTCGGGTATAGCAATCCCCACAGTGCATCTAGCAGTCGAGTTTGTGTGGCACCCAGGGGGCTGAAATTGTTCCCTGTAAAAGTATCAAGGTAAAAAACCACAGGCACAATCATGTTTTTAGCCACAGGAGAATCTACCACGCAGAAAGCCTAAAATAGCAGGTTTTAGAAGTTCCACTTCTCAGGGAACCGCTGCTTATTTGTTTTTGAGCATAAGGGGGTGAATTTCTGAGCCCTTTGAAGGCAAAATGAATTTGCTGTTGTTTCCAGTGAAGCCAGGATCGGAGCTCCTAAGGACAGAAAATATTTGATTCCTTTGTTAATGTGGAAAAACAAAACAAATTGGGAGCAACGGTCTTTGGGGCCAGTGAGAAGTGCATCAGGCATCGGTTGCTTTCTGCATGTCTGTACATCAGAGACTTGAGTTTTCATGCTTTGTGTGCGCCCAGGTTTTGGATGCTTGCACATGCTCTGATTAAAGAACAACTCTGAATGATGTTATTTAATTTAATGATCTTAATAAGCACATGGTGGGGGGAGTGTCTTTACTGTATAGACACAAACAATGCTACATGCTTCAACATGAAACACAATTAGGGTGTGCAGTAAAATAAAGGGGTGAGGGGGGGAAGGGGACATTTTTTAAAAAATGAGAACAGAGGTGACTTCCAACAAAACTTCAAAACCAGCTTGGCTAACAATGAACATAGCCCCATTCTTTTTAATCATCAACAAAATCTATCACACATGTTCTTTCAAGTAAAGTTTATTAGAAAGAAATTGCTACTAGAGAACCACATGTGAGCTCTGACTTGGCAAGGTCAGGCCAGGGCAATAAACCCTTGAACTTTACAAATATGCAAAGCTGACATAAATAACAAATTAAACCCAGCCAGGTGTAGAGCTGCAGTGAGCTGCTTGCCAGAAAGATTCAAACTCTGGCCAGCGTGACCTCTGTTAGCTCGTGTGGAAAGCAGGGGCTTATCTCCTCGGCTTGTTGTCCTGTAGGGTTCATACCTGTGGCTTCGGGTCACCTTCTTCTCATTAGCTTAGAAAAATTATATTGCTTTGTTAGGGGCGTTTGTTTAGCTTCTGGCCTCAGGCATTTGGATGTGTTGCTGGGTGAGTTGTAGGGCTGTGAGGATGGAGGTTGTGCTGAGTGCGAGCTGTTTGTCCCTGGGTCTATTGGGTCCCCTTTGAAGGATCAGGGCAGGATCAGACAGCAAGGAGGAACATGGAGATGGCTCCGTTGGAGGATTTAGTAAGATAAGATGGGGAGAGAGGTGTGAGGTCTGTGACTGTTGTACCGGAGGGCTCCAAAATGTCCTTTAGAAAATGCAGCCAATCCTCCACCACTTTTAGCTGTATCTCTTGCAAATTCTCTGTGTAATCGGGACTTCTTTAGAGGTGTAGTTCTTGCTGCAGCTGATCCCTGTATCGTTCTGAGCCTCACTGCCAGACTTCCAAAGGCATTCAGCTGCAGATACACCATCTCAGTGGGACTTCCAAATGTCTCTTAAGTGCATTAAGCACCTAACTTCCACTGAATACTGAAGGGGTTTTTAAAATCCCACTATGTGTCTCCCTACCTCTTGCCCTTAAACAAGTGCTTAATTTTAAGTGCAGGTAGTTTCACTGATGGGCACAGAGCTACTTGTGTGGTTAAACATGTGCTTAAATGTGCTGTTAAGCCATGGCTGCAATGGATGGGAGAGGAATCAGACGCAAACGCAGTTCTTTCACTGTAGCAACTTAATTTTTGAATACTGGTTTGGAGCAGCAACAGTAAAAAAGAAATGTCTCTTTCCACTTGAATATTGAGGAAATGTGCTCTGAGAATCACAAAAGCAGATCAAGTGGGACGCGATGTTCTGCACAGTTCCGTTACAAGTATAACCAGACTCTACAAAATCTTTGCCATGAGAATTGCTTTGACATTTTTTTTTTTTAAATGCAAAGCCAAACTTCTTACAAAAACACCCTGAGAGGCAATACTCTGCAGTGACTCCTGAGCTGTTGTGTCATCTTGAGCAACACGTTTCACCTCACTGTGCTTCTATTTTCCCTCCCACTGTCTTTACTATTTATATTACAAGAACTCTGGGGCAGGGACAGGCTCTGTGTTTGCGTAGCTCTGTCTCTAATGGTGATGTCTCTCTGCTGGGACCACTCAGTGCTGTCGTTAGTAAAATCTAGTGACATTCTTGCACAAACTATGGAAAAACCGTAGGCCTAAGCGATGGAAAAAGATCTTTCTTAGTTCCTTCAGGTTTTAGTTTTGTGACTGAGTCACAGGTTAAGACTCTTCAACACGTGAGGTTTATGTAGACTTGTTAAAGACGTCTGTCCTGATAAATGGGTTGGATGCTTTTTATAGAGCTCTCCACTGGGTCCACTCCATCATAATGCAGCTTCAACACAGGCCTCCATAGAGCTTCAAGGGAGAAATCCAGGAAGGAGAAAGTGAAGGGAGATTGGGTGAGTTTACACTATGTGTTAAGTGGAAGAGCTGCAAAGAGTTTGGGAGACTTGTCATGACATGCAATTAAAGGCTCCTCTGGGAGTGTCTGTATAAACTCTACACATAGCAGAAAGAAAACAGACAGCTGACAGTTGGACTGTGAAGTCTTAGAAGAATATACAGTGTTCATTGCTGACACTCAAAGGCAATTTTACCTAGTTCTGTAAAGTCTAAATGTGTTTATTTAGAGCTAGGACAATTCCTGTCAAAAAAAAGCTTTTTTTTTTTTCTTTTTGTTCTAGTTGTTAGGAATTAACTTCTTGGAAGCTCTCTTGAACTGAACCTTACGCTTACTTTTTTGGGTTTTTTTTTTGTTGTTTTACTTATGTGTTCATTTGATGAAGGCCCTTTCTAGCGTTTTTACCTTTGGGAGTAACTGTGGCTGTGGTGTATGACATGTATCCCATCTGCAGAGCACATCCTGTGAGTCATGTAAGAGTACACATCCAGAAGCACAGATAAGAAGGGACAGGGAAAGGACAAGTACAGCCAGAGCTAGAACACAAGGGAGCAAAAAACTCTTGATTGGAAGGACCCAGTCCTTCCTTGTGATACCTTGTGAACTCTGTTGGTGGCTGAAGCTGCTGGTTGGGAAAGGAAAGATGAGAGGAAACCTCTGATTCACCAACTCCTTCAGCCTCTTTTCCCTTCCCAGTGTTGAGAAGCCTGAATGAGTTGACCTGAGGTTACACAGGTCTGTATAGTTAGCGGAGACAGAGGTCCAAGCCTCTTAATCTCATTCAAAGGAAGAGCTCTAACATCTGATTCTTTTAGTGAGCTGGGTGAGGCACCAGAGCACCAAGCTATTGGCTGCTTTGGTCAAAGCCTGCATTTACCAAGGCGTTTCAATGGGTCAACATTGCAAGGTGGCTTCTGTTTACTCAATGAAGATCTCTGTTCCGTGTCAGGAACTCCGTTGTTTCTCTTATTTCTGTAGTTACCGGGACAAAAGGGAGGAAGTCACAAGGTCAGAGAAGTAGAGAGAAAAATCATCCTTTCTTTGACTTGTTTTACCATTCCATGTGCAAGTTCTTAAAACATAAAATAAAATAAAGGAAGCAATATATAGAGAACTTGATCATTTTACATTGTCAGAAATACTGTCATAAGATATTCTCGTTATTTATTTTTAGGGATGGGGTTTGGCTTTACTATGCAAAGACCTCAGAAGTCCTGTAGAAGGAACTAAGCTTTTTATTTTTTATTTTTTTTTTCTAGATATAGGGGAATAGACATGAGAAGAAAACAACTTGGAATCCACTGTAGAAATTGAAGTGCAAACTTAATTTATGTGGGAAGATTGTGGTGATGAGGAGTATAGAAAACTCTTAAGTTCTGGTGGCTGGACCAGGCTTAGAGCCTAAAGGCATATATCACTGAAGAGTATTAAATATTTAAAAGAAGGTTTATTTAGAGTCCTCAAAACTGACAGGATCTTAAATACAAGATCATATGGCAAGAAAGCTCAACATCATTCTTGTCAGGGTGAATTAACTGTGGAGTATAGCTCTGTATAAATAAGCAGCCATGGAAATTCCCAGCTTCATTTAAAGTCCTGAAAAACAAAGTCATCTCCACTCAGATGACAAAAGAATAAGTCCAGGGTGGGAATGGAGAGGGCAGACTCAAGCTGCTGAACAATTCTATCAGCACATATTTCTCAGGTAACTCCTCAATTATTTTAGCAGCAGAATAAAGAATTGCATTTCAAGCACTTATTGTTTGTTGCCCAGTACAACTGGCATTGGTTGGAATGAATGACACTGATAATGCATTTCATGATACAATTTTCAGTTAAAGCTTTTCCTTTTAGGTGTTTCTTTGGGCTTTTGGGAAGCGTTCCTCCTCAGGGGAGGAAGTGGCTATTATTATTATTGGAAGATTCAGCTGGGCTTTACCTGAGAGACTCATTGAGGGTATTCATCTGCATCTCTCTCTTTTAATCCTTCTCACCACTACTGCATCTCCTTGGCTCCTTGTTCTTAGACTGCTGAAACGTGGCAACACAGAGAAGTAGTCTGGCCCAGCTAGTTATGATGAATACTGGTGTGCTGGTAATGCTGATGTAAAGGATATGGAAATCCTTCCCAGATATGGTAGACCCTGAGAAAGAGCCTTAGGCAAGAGCCACTGCAATGCATTTTCTGTGTGACGGTGATGAGGACTTCCTCTTGCCTTATTCGTTCATTGCAATGTGTCTTGGGATGGTTTTAAGGATCATCATAATGCCAAAAAGTCGTCTTCCTAAGCTATAACAGATTGCTGCCAATGTAGTATTTGTACTGCGGTGGAAGCCTTTCTCCAGGAGGTCAGTGGGGGAGTGTAATCAGTTTAGAACTAGATGTTGTAACTTACTTGAATGAAAGATTTTTCTAAAGGTGACATTAAGATGAAATATTTAAGATGAACCAGAAGATTTGACTGGAAATTCACAGTGTCCCTCTGAAACAGTCCACACTGATTTACTGATTTTCCATTTTCAATTTATGAGCTGAGACCAGAGTATACCACTGGAGGATGAGAATAGAGTAGTCATATTAGAGCCAGCTCATATATCCTACAGACAGAGTTTGGAAGAATTAGAAAGTATAATAAAGTGCTTGTCCCTTTAAGACATCGCTTGGCTCCTGGCCAATTTAGATCTTGGAGCATTAGATATTTTAAAAGCCCTTAAAACTGTCTCTCTCTCCCTCTCTCTCTTTTTTTTTTTCCCTGCTGTCTGAGGTTTTCACCTTTTAACAATGAAGAAACAATGGTCAAAGCATCCTCTGCTTCACAGCTTTTTTCCCCCTACAGCTTACTGAGGAATGAATTCTGCTCCCTACCACATTATTTTAAATATGAGATAACTCTTTTGAAGGCAGAGAAACTGGCTTGTATGGCATGTATAAGAGAGAAAAAGTGTATCCTATTTTAAAAAGCAAATTCTTGGTTTTATGTAAGAGCAGCAACGTCTGGATACACAAAGGCACCCAGGTGCTTTTCAAGCATATGAATATTGCCAGGGCATTCCAGTGACCTTTGGTTTTCAAAGTTTTCAGCTAATGGTCACTGTATGGGGCAAAGAGCCATCCCTGCAGTGGCTGTGGGACCTGCCTGGAGCTTTGGATGTCCCTTGGAGAGCAGCCAGATCTTTGGTGAGCTCAGTGGCCCATGGGTCAAGGGCACAAGCACCAAAGTGGGCCCCACTGCACTGCCCTGTGTGTTGCATCTGACATAGCCACTCCTCTCCAGGGGAGTCAGAGGGCTTTAAAGATATGCCAGTTGTTCTGGAAGTATTTCTAAAGCGAAATCCATTCAAAAGCAGCCCTTCTTTGAACGCCCTAAGTGCCATCCCATTCAGTGGGATTTTATTTGAAAATATTCCCCTGAAAAGTTTTTTGAAACGTTTGGTTTTGGCTGAGCGTTGCACTACAGTTTGCAAGCTGGAAAGAATTTGGGGGGAAAGAGGAAAGGTGGCCTGGGGGAGAAAGTAAACAGGAAGAAAAATAGTAGGCCATCAACCTGGGGTCATTTTCTGAACAATACAGAGTGGAGAAAGGACTCTGGGATCCTTTTGTGTCATAATAGGCCAATGAAAACTTTGGATTCACTCTGCAGTTTGTCTGCTGTTCCTCCAGACGTGGCTTTTTTTTCTGGTTGTGACTCAGAGAGAGATCCCTTCCAGTTTTAGGCAGCAATTTCTTCTCATGCAGTGGGGAGATTAAGCCTGCTGAAAGCCCTCTCTAAGGGAGGATTCTATCTTCCTTTCCTCTCTTCCTGGAGATCATAAGATAATGCATCTGGAACAACATTAGCTCATCCAGGTCTGTGGTTTTATTTTTGATAATCAAATCCCAGCAATCTCACTCTCCATCTGTCTGAACATATTTTTGGGCAAGGGGTAGATATCAACTAGCACACATGGCTGTGGTCAGATATTGTGAGATCCTCTAAACATGAAGAGAAAATTTCCATCCTCTAAATTAAGTCTAAACATTCCTTTTTCTCTTGTTCTGTATTTTCTTTCTGCAGCTGAGAGAGTTAAGGTAGTTCAGGCCAACAGAATATGTTTATTTCTCCTTTGGTAGTGTTTACTCAGCAGACTCCCAAATTTAGGTTCAGATGCATTTACTCTCAAATGAGAAATATTTTGATGGCTTCAGCCTTATTCAATACAGTGCAGCGTCTATTTGTGTCAAGAGCTAGCATTAAGTCATTGTCTGTCTGGATTAAGTGCTAACGGTACAATGAAGAGTCTGTGGACATCTTGCTAGGAGACAGCTGGCCAAATGAAAGTAGGCTTCCTTCTGAGTCTCAGTAACATCTGCATTCCTAAACAACAAGAGTATTGCTCACAAAACCAAATGGGTTTTCTGTCAAGTTTGGCCTAGAAGTGAGATAATTATAGCAAAAATGCTGAAACACATCTTAGGTGCTTTTAGGATCTTATGACACTTTGTTTGGCCTTTTGTGAGAGCCAGTAGTCATTTATCCCCTTTCAGCAGCAGAGAACTGGTGTACAACATCTGTGCTGTGCTTCACCTTAGAGCTTCCTCAGGATCTCTACAGCAGAGATGGAGCAGGTCTTCATGCTACTGGCATCAACTTCCCATCTGGGTGAAGGGAGATGTCTTGAGATCTTATCTGACTTGCTCACTCAGTGTTTCATATCTTCTTGAGGAGGACATCAAATTTTCAGTGAATTATACAGAAGTCATTTTCCTATAACATTATGTATAGAGTTTTAAATCTTTCTAATCTTACATCTCTGATTGTTGTACACAGAGCTAATAAACAAACCCATAAAACCCAGCAATTTCAGTTATATAAATTATGAAGAGTTGTAAGATTTGTGCTATCATTTTGATCAGTTGTGATACTCCCATTTCTAACCTTATCTGAAGATCTTTGTCAGTAGGGCTTTTCTGTAAAACAGGGCATCTTATTCTGAAAACCTTTTAAGATCAGTCAGTACTGTAGAAGATTATCTCAATTCCTCTGTCCAAATGTCCACAATCATACTTATGATTAAAAGAGAGTATTTTTTTTTTTTTTAAATGAGACTGAATTTTGGTAATGCTCAAGAATTGCAACTAAAAAGAACAGTGTTTTCTTTAGTAAATCATACTGAATTTTGATGCGTTATTTTTATCTGTGTGAAATATTAGGTCTCATTTAAAATTTTGTCCAAAATGAAGAGCTTTTAACAAATTCAACTCTAGAAGTTTCCTGGCTTCACTGTGTTAAAGCATTTCAGCTTCTTTTGTTCAACTGTTACTTAAATGTCCATTGCATATATCCATGAGGTGATGATAAGCAGACTGTGGAGGGATCTGAGCAAATTGCCCTGCATTTTAGCCCTCAATTACACAAGGTGGTCTTATGAAAACAAGAAGTGCAGTCTCGAAGGGTCTCTAAATAGCAACAGGAAATAATTCATGCAGGATTGTTCTTTGTTTGTACCAAGAGAGACTCCTATAAATTGGTTAATACAGAGAGTTCGTCTGCATCTTTTACACTTACAGAATATTTTATTTGCTTTTACAAATGAATTAAAATATTTAGGTGAGATGGAAGCCTAAATTGGAGTTGATGAAGAATAAAAAAATCTGAGTAAAAATTAAATATCCTAGTTGTGTGCTGAATCCTGACTGTGTAGCAACATCAACAAAGCAAATTAGAGGTCTTCCAGGTCTATTATCATTCAGAATGTGAACCAAGAGAAAGCGGAGTGGCTCCAAAACAATTTGTCTGATAGTCCGAACATAAATTAACTGCTTCATAAACTACAGGAAGATGATTGTTGGGGCCTTCACCATCTTAGATCTGTAGAAGAATGGAAAGATACCATAGTAAGTTATAAGAATATTTTTCAGGCACAAAGATTTTCAGTGAGCAAAATGAATAATGGAGAGGGTCTGGTCAACTTTGTATTTACTCCATTTAACCGACTGAAATTACTTAACTTCAACCATACGGTCAAGTTAAGATTTCTGTCAGGTTAGCTCTTCTTTTGGTGAAGAGAGCACCTGGTTGCTCTTTGGCTGGCCGTATCAGCTCAGATACCTGCACAGATGAGTCTTTGTGCAAATCAGTGCACTTTCCCATGTAGTAGCAAAAATAGCTTAAAATGTAATCTGGAAAGGAAGTGTTTTTTCTTCATTTACTTCTTGCCATAAATCATCATGCAGGTTATAAAGTTTCACTCAATTCTGGACTAACGTCATCACCCTGCAGCCCAGGTGGCTCCCACATACAGGTAGTGACCAGAGTAATGGTCCCTAGGTATTCCTGGAGAGAAGCATTTGCAGATATTTGTAGGCTGCCACTTGATCATACAGGCTGCTAGCAAATATTTATAGCTAGCAACGACATTCACAGGATGCAGAACTGATTCACACACATTTGTTTGGCAGACAAAAAAAAGGCCCAAATACTCACTGAGAAATATTTGCAGTGAATAGTTGGAACTGATGAGGCAAGCTACATCTAAAAAAATGTATCTTCTCAATCAAAGTGTCTTTGGAAGTGGGGTAAAGTGCCCAATTTTACCAACACAAGCCCCATGCAATTCAAAAAACAAAACAAACTAATGTAAATGATTTGAACAAGCCAAGATATAAGGAAGTTAATTTGAATTTGATCAAGATGAAGACTGCACAATATTTCACTAGGGATTCTCAAGTAGGATGCAAGATCCCAAGGAACGAATTAATGCAGGAGGACTTGCTCTTTCCCTTTCTCATATGTGAGGTTACTCCTCCGTCAGCACGGTTCCTGCTCTGCTTGTTCATTCCTGCCTCGGGGGAAGGATATTATTTACTAAATCTGTTTTGGGTTTTAAACAAGAGGTTTTGCATTGAAAAATATAGCTGAGGCAACCCAACAGAACTTGCGAGATCTGACAGGAGCAAAGGAGAGGCAGTGGTAGACCAGAATGGCTGCCCTCAAAAAATAGGAGACAAATATTACAACTGAAGGGAAACCTCACTTCCTGCATTTGTAGGCTTTGTTAATATGTAACATGCACATATTGTAACTACTTGATGACAGACTCAAAACCCCCTCCGGCTTCAGGGTTCTGTTCACTATATTTAATCATAATTTAGGTGTGAGGGTTAGGATTAACAGCAGGCAAACATTAACCATGGCTATTGGACGTCAGTGAGCCTACCAAAATTGGAGGGTGGGTTAGCCAAGAGGGAAATCATTGTGGAAAAATGAAACTCAGGCGTATTGAAAATGTAAACAAAAATTGCAAGCAGCACAGTGGGAGAAGCTGATTGGACAAAAAAGGGAACTTTTGCAGCTCTTGATAGAAAAGAGAGAAAAAGCATTAGAAAGAAGGAATAAGTGAAAAACAGAAAATGTGATGTCAAAAAGATGTCTGCTCTCTGCAAAGAGGGGGTCTGAACCCATGCAATAAGAATTCACATTATCTTTTTCTTTTTTTTTTTTTTTTTTTTTTTGGCTTTGGTGACTTGCACTGTGGCAATGGAATCAGACTTAGGGATATGAGAGAAAGCTGTGTTGATGTGGTGTGGATACATCCGGATGATGACTGTGTAGGGTGAACAGAAGGAATCAGGGAGAGCTGTGTGTTATTTGTTAAATAAAAAAAATTACTGCTGCTTTGCCAGGTGAGTTGGGGTAGAAATTTCATAGCTCTGAAAGTAATACCAGATCCCAAGGGTTGGCTACGTGGAAATCTCTATCCGTGGCGTTCATTAGGCCATTTGCCTCTATAAAGTTCAGACAAATTTATGTTGAGCTAGGTCACATCAGGCCAAAAGCTCACCTGCTGCAAGCTTTCAGGACTATACTTTAATGACAAGTTAGAATCTAATGGAAGGCCAGGAAAAGGGTCATTTTATATCTGGAGTATACTAATATCTAGTACTGAAATGATGTAATATACCTGATTGCACTTTATGTATAAATCTGGGTAGCTCTTAGAAGGACCATATGTTCTCCATGCTGAGAGACATTTACACAGATTCCTGTGGTACCTACCCAAGTTAAGGCAGTGTGACTGTTTCCCTTCCCAAGGAGCTTGGCTGCAGCACTTGAGACAAGCTGGCCTTAAAAAAACAACCGAAAATAGCTACAATGACAAAAAAGCCCCAAAGCCAATGAGCCTGTAGCCAGGCATTGCTGCCATAAAGCTCGGTGCTGGCATTCTTTAGGAGTGGGGGGGGTTGCTGTGTTCCCCTGGAATGCAACGAATGGCTTGTAAATTAGAGTCCCTAATGAAACCACACTGGTGTCCAACTGCAGCAATCATCTGGTTAAAATCAGGCAGTAATTCCACTAATTTTACTGCCCTTCTCCCAGCCCTCAACGCCTCATTTAGGAAAAAATGTTTATGTTCCCCTCAAAACACCTGCATTTTAGCTTGGGTCCCCAAAGCAATTATTTTTATTTTATTTTATTTTAAAGACATTTTCTTGTGAAATGCAGCATCCCTCCCTTTTCTGAACTGAAGCACATGCATGCCCTGGGATTCCTAATCTTCAGAGATGTTTAACTAGTGCTGTTTTTCTTGCGCACTTCACAAGCTTCACCATCCTATATATTTTCCACCCACAGCTGCTGTCCAGAAGTGTTTAGGATATATTTTTTTTCCCTCTCAGTAAATGATGAAATAAAACTACGTAAAGCTGTTTACATTGTGACTAAGGAAGTTAAGGTTGATGGAGGTGATAGTGACTGACACTTATCCAATTTCAGGCTTTCCAAAATGTCTGTGGCTCTTATCATGATTTAGTCTCTACCAGACCTTGTAGACATTAAACAGCAAGAATGAGCACTATTCTCACTCGGAAAAAGAAACATTATATAATGGATGCTGGAACACTACTATGATGTGCTGTGAGATCTTACCATCTGCTATTCCATTAGAGTGAGTTATTCATTTTGTCTCCTTGGTTTCACGTTCATTTAAAGCTTTGATAGATTATGACTAAAGATCTCCTTCAAAAGTTGTAAGCAGATATCCCCAGCCTGTGATGATACAATTTCATGAAGCATAGGCATCTGAAACTGGGGAAAGAGGATTCTCATACACAGTCAAACATCTTCCTTTCTTTTCAGTTTTCACAATCCTGAAATATCTGGTCTCTTAGAAAATTCTGGTACAGGAGTACACCCATTCCTCAACCACCTGAGAGCATCTCCATTCGGTTTGCTGAAATGCTACAGTATTTTTTTTGTCAGAGCAGTGCTTCAGCTAGGCCAGGGTGTGCCAATGCAGGGGTATAGGTCAGCCACTCAGGGCTCCTTATGGCTCCAATAAGGCCACACTTGGTTGTCATAACTGGCTGTAGGATCAAATTCTCACCCTGATCCACCTTGGGGAATAAACAATTGGGACTATGAAAACCACTGCAGTCATCTATATGTTATAACTCAGCAGAATGGGAATTTTCCCAACAAATTTTCAGGGGGACACCAATTCGTTGAAGCTAAAAATTAAGCTTTCTTTAACTAGTGATACAAATGCTGGCCAAGGTGATTTTTAGGAAGGAAGTCAGAGCAGGACTAAAGCTGTATCTTGAAGCATTCCACTCAAGGGTGGAACATCATCTCTTTTTTTTTTTTTTGTCTTTGTACCACTGTGGCGTGCTCTTGTTGTTAGTAAGCATGGACTGAAACATGCCTAAAGAAGCTGACAGAATCTGAGTGGTTTGCTTTGGCTGCTGAGTCATTTGGGGAATGGCAAAACCTTTGATATTCTCCCAGTAGAGAACAGGAAGATGTTTAGAAATCTTTGTTCTCACAACACCATAAAACTATTTTCTTCCTTGTGCTACTGCTGGTTGGGTAACCCGGTTTTTCTGGATACATGAAAAATATTTAAGTGGGAGGAGACTGTGCTGGTTGCATCCAACACTTGACAGAAACCCAGGGATGCAGCATCCTACAATTGTGCAAAGAAGCTGTGCCTCCCCTCAGGGAAGGACCTTGTCCTGAGCTGTAGGGTGTGAGCAGAAGCTGATCATGTCCACTGAAGGCTTGAGTCCACAATGAGACAAGGGAGAGAGAGCAACTCCTTGGCACTCTTGATTACAAAAGGTGATTAAGGAAAGGAGAGAGGCTCGTTGCCAGCACCAGGAACCACTGTATGAGGGTGGAAGAAGTAGCTCAGAAAAACCAGTTCCATGCTTTAGCTCAAACTTCAAAATAGAAAATTACTTACAGCTAATAGCTCCCAAATAAAAAACGTGGTCAGGTATGGAACATATGGTCAACACAGCAGCCCAGTGGGAGCAAGAGGTGAAGGCATACAACAGCAACTGTGCTTCTTCCTGTTCTTCTTTTTATTTTTTATTCTTTTAATATGTTTTGCTTGCTGATTTTCTCTTAGCCTTTTATTTTGGCCTCACTGTATCTGAACTTCCTTGGACTCGATGGTGGAGGCCTACAGCTGAGCAGCATATACAGATGTAATCCCAATAATAAACAGGAATGAAGGAAATATCATATTGAACACTGTATCACATTCAGTTTTAATTAAAATTATCACAAGCAGATTTATGTTCAGTATAACTTTTCCTGCTGTTTTCAGGTTGTATTTATCTTCTAATTTGATTGCTTTTCTGTACCGTTTATGAAAGCTGCCTCCCAGCCAGAGATAATGCTGCATTTTAACACTTTAGCTGAGTTTATACTTTCAATGAGCTTTCTGCTTTTTGAATTTTTACTCAATTTGACATCCTTCTGAGAGCTGGCAGAAGTAATATGTAGCCTGATGGTTTAGAATGTGAAGCCATTGGAAGGTAGGGAAGCAGCCTTTCTTCAGCTGACTCTTATTACGAACTCACTGCTGGGACTGAGACTCCAAATCAGCAAATAGCATCTCATTAAGGTCAAAGAGCCTGTTGAAGGGTGTGGAGACATAGGAAGGTAGGGGAGCTTCCCTTCTGAGGTGTTGAAGAAAACCTATTTAAAGGCCTAATCTTTGAATTTCTTTGGGGAATATCATACTTCTTCTTTTAATTTGAATGAACTCATGGCTTCAAACTCCTGGTATTTCTTCCAGTGTTTAGCTAAAATATACCAGAAGTGATAATGGCTCCCTTTACCTCTGAGATTCGTAGCTGATTGAGTCATTAATAATCTCCTAATTTCTATGTTTTCCTTTCTTTCTGTGTTTGGGGATCTCTGGAAGAAAAATAAGAAAAGAGGAATTTTACTGAGAGCTTTTATTACAGTTTGACAGGTGAGAAGAAAAGAAAGAAACCTATTTTCATAAGGAAGAAGCATGGCTAGAATTGAAAGTAGGAGTTGGCTCATAACATCTCTGGATTACTAGACAATCTGAAACCCACATTTCACTGCTTGACTTTTGCTTTGAGAAGTCAAACCAGACCCCCAAATACATCCATTCTCAAACCTTGAGAGACTTCACATCCTCCTCTGAGCTCTGCAACACGCTCTCATTTCTGATTAATGCATACCAAACCTACTCTGTTATAAAGTCAAATCAATGCCAAATGTGGTGGTGATTTTTTGATAGGGAATAGGCAACATTCACCAATATATTTAACACAGGTCAGTAGACAGCCTACAGTCATGACAGTCTTGAACTAGTGACCTAGAAATGAAAGACTCCTTAATCCCTTTACCAAATCCTAAACCACTCAATTGCTGCCCCACCTCAGCGACCAAGGTCTTTTATAGATGTGTTGGAGGGTAATATGTGAGCCAGCAGAGTGTAAATTAAAGAGGAAAAAAAGGCTCTACTTACAATAACATCGTAATTGTGGAATTTGAGAAAATAAGGGACTCAGGAGAGGTCTTCAGTCGGCTTGTCTTAAATTCAGTGCAAATTTATTCTGAGAATATTTTGGCACCTGCAAACAGCCCAAAACTTTTATAAGCATCATAGCAGGGGAAAAGTGATGCAAGTGAAAGACTGCAGATAGACTCAGAAAAAGGTCTTGATTGTTCATCTGACCTGTTGGCTTCCTCTGTCACTACATGATTTTATTTTTATGACTGCCTAACTCCACTGATTACTGCGATGACATTACGATGTCGCACTGGCATACAACTGGAGTGGTTAATCAGATCCCTTATTTCAGCTCTTCAGGGATGAAACCCATGCCTTAGAAAAGAAGAAGAGCAGCCACAATCCATTCAGCTCTGAAATCCCATTTTGTTCAATCTGGTATCTCTCAGAACTCCATATCTTTTCTCCTGGGATTGCTTTGTGAAGAGGTTTTCTTCTGTGATTTCTCAGTCCTTCTCACAGGTCCTGAAAAGATGTACCATGAGAAAAAAGTGCTCATCTCAGAAGCTGTTTCCTACAACACAACAGAACCTTTAAAAAGGAGTGGGTTTGAATTCTAATTGAATTCAAAGCTACACAGCACAGAGCAACAACAGCAAATTCTGTGCCTGTACAGTTGGAATTTTGCTGCCAAATGTGGTTAAACAGTTTTTCACTTTTCCCCAAAACATGAACATTGTCTAAGTAGAAAAGTATTTCCATTTGTAGAAGGGACTTTTTTTCATTTTGTACATCTGCAGGCATAAAAGGACCATAATAGACCACAAATTAGATCCGGGAACTGAAACAAACTCAGCTTGTAACTGAGACCACAGGTCTGTAAAAAACTATAGCATCATTTTTTTGGGTGAGCTTTTTTTTCTCTTATTTGTTTGTTGTTTTTTTTTTTTTCTTTTATGGCAAAGCAAATGAAAACTCATTTTATATTCAAATATGACACCATCTGTTCCCTGAGTTAGAGAAACTGGGTAAACTGATCCAATATACATTGAGCTAGAAGGAGGAGAACAAATGCAGAAAATCTACTTCTCTCATCTCTCTCCTGTTTTCTGTCCCACTGTTCCATAACTTGACCACAAAGGACTTGCAGATGGCACATGAGTATTTTTTTCTCTGTTTGTTCTGGTCCCTCCACTCCTCTAGGCTAGAATTTTCTCTTAGTGTGATCTGCTCTGTCTCCTCTTCCCTCTAGCACAGCCTCTCCTAATGCTTTTCCCCCTGAGAAGAAGGCGACCAGATCGCACAGGACCTCTTACCAGAGCCCTGTGGCACAGATAGCCTTAGGGTGTTAGTGATGCCATGTAGCAGAGGGGATTTGTAATAGGTGACTTTTGCTTCACTGCTACTTAATTCTTCTGCTTCTTCACCTTTGATTCCACGTAGCAGAGGAAGCTACCTCACAGGAACAGCCTGGGCCAGCACGGTGGCCACGTGCTATGCTGAGAACAGCATCACTGGGGGCTGACAATCCCAGACGCAGCTTTTGGATCAGCCTCGTAAAAAACCCTTTTATTTTTGACCACGGCTATTTGGAACCAGGAACAGAGTAAAACAGATCCCTTGCAGTCATCTGAAACACTGGGTAATCATGGGGCGTACCAGTTACAAAAAACAAACTAAACAAAAAGGACAACTAAAAGCCCACTATACACATAACTCTCTGGAAATACAAAAAATTCTCCTGCCTATCTTTTAAGCACATCAATTTAAACTGCATGACAAAAAGTTCCTCCACCAAAAACACCCAAGAAGAGTCCCAAACATAGGCCAAACCTGACAATGGCTAGTTGTGAGGCATATGCTAACCAGTTTTCAGTTAGCATGAACAAAGGAAATTGACTATGAAACTGTATTAAGGAAATATGTGAGTACTGTAATCTGCATAAAAATAAATTTGGGTATATTCCCAATATGCAATTGCACTGTGGAATTGCAGGAAGCGGGCTAAGAGGAGGGAAACTTTGCTTTCCCTAAAGAAAACCTGCCCAGGGTTATTTTTTTACAAAAATAAAACTACTTTCATATTCCTGTCCCCTGTTTGGAGCTGAGTGAATAGTTTATATTAAATAATTTCCTCGGTGAAACAAGCCTTATATTATTACTTTTGCTCAAGGACTGTTGATGACATACTGGGGTTTCCTGCACTTGCTTCTTGTTGTAATGTATACATTCCTGAGGATCGAGCAGTGTTTGGGTCGAGTCTTTGAAACCTTTGTGTTGTTGTGACTATTCTAGTGGCAGGCTGCTTCACTTTCAACCTTGTCAGTGTCCCCTTCAGGAGGGATGTGCTGCTGAGACCCCCAGAATGCAATAATAATTGCTGCTGGGATGGGCTGTGGAGAAGGCAATACAGAACGGGGAGCTTTGGGAGCCTTCTCCTTGCCTTGGGTCAGCGCCCAAGGGGCCCTTCATCCCCCTCCAGTGTTGTCCCCCTGGCTGAAAGGCAGCAAGCTGCTACAACTGGCCTCGATGCAGGCTTTCCAGCGCTCAGGAAACAGGTTTGTTTTTTGTTATCCATTTGGCTTTCCTCCCACTTGAACAGCAACCAAGATTTTTTAAAACTTGGAGCGAGGCGAGGCCTCTTGCGTTTCCGCCCGGGAAATCCTTGGGCCTAATGGGGTGCACATGGCGGGTGCCTCTGTGGCCTGGAGCCGACAAGGCCAGGCCTGCGGTGGGAGCAGCCTAGCTCTGTGCCATGGTGCATGTGCACATGGTGGACCGTTCAGAAGCTCGGATTGAGCTGTAGGTGTCCCTGTTCATTGCAGGGGAGTTGGACTAGGTGGCCTTTAAGGGTCTCTTCCAACCCAAATGCTTCTATGATTCTGTGAAAAGTTGCAGCAGGTAAGCACAGAACCCTAAGATGTTCTGTAGCTTGGCACTGCAGGTACAGAGAAGAAAGAGGGAGTGAAGGGAAATAGTCATTTTAGCAGGACATGTATCTAATACTTGTACCAAAGTCACTGAGGCTGGGTGTTTGCTGAAGGAAGGCAGCAACAAAACGCACAGCAGGACGAGGAAGGGCGAAACTTACTCAGCTAAAAGTGAATCTGAACTTTTCATGTTGTAAATTTGGAGGAAGGAATGCAGTTCCCTCCTTCCTTCCCCACCACTCACATACACAAAACAACCTGAAGCTTGTAGTTAAGAAAATAAACTGCAGAGAAAGCCCCTGAAGGGCCTTGGCAGCAAGTATTTCTCACTAAATTGGGAATCTGCACACTCATAGTCTGAAATAAATTAAGATGCTGGGGGATGAGGGGAGAAAGAAAGGAAGGAGGGGGGAGAAGACAGGGGAAAATCAACAGCTCTGGGGTGAAATGCGGGTTGATGCTGCCTCATCATTTTTAAACCTAAAATAAAACAAGCAAATTTTCTTTAACTGCAGGTCAAAATAAAAGGGGAAAAAAAATCTTCCCTCATCTGTTCACGGTAATTACTAACAGAAAGCAGCCCCTGCCAGCTGCAGAGTTCATGGATAAATGGAGGGACACATTATTTTCTCTCTCTGGGATCAAAAACCCAAACTTTGTATCTCAATTTGCCTGTGGTATGTCTTTCATATACTCTTGGAAAGTCATTTCACTGAACTGTTCAGTCAAGACTTTTTCATCAGACAAAAATTGTGATGTTTGCAGGCTTTCAAGTTTATTTTAAGTTTGCTTCTGAATGAGAAACATGACTCCTGCAATTTCCCAAATTTTTTACTATGTCATTATATTGTATTTGTTATTGGATCTACCCACTTTCCTTGTTAGCAGCCGGTCACAGCGGAGTGAGTTCATACTCTAATCTATATCCACCAGCTTCTGTGGCTGCACTGGGGTGTAGAAGTCCTCTGGAGTTTGAATGCAAACCACATGAATGTTTGAAAAGGATAAGATTAGCACAAATTCCCCAGGATATCCCAGCTGTTTACGCTGGGATGCCAATGCAAAGTAGTGTTTTTTCTCAATATGTCACTTGCAAGATCCCATGACATGGCAATCTCAGATTCACATGCTATTGTAGAAGTGATGGTGCTAGTCCTTGCTGAGTATATCATAGCTAGATGAATAGGAATGGGATGATCGACTGTTCCTGGTATTTGCTGTCAGCTAATTCTTAAGTCTCAGGGTCATAGGATTGATGCACTGAGAAACAGAACAGCCATGAGGTTTCTCTAAGTTGTCATGAAAATTGAACTTGTAACAAAAATAGTAATTGGGGGAAAAACAGGTGGCTTAAAAGCCCTTGTGATTAAACACACTGATTGCACTGAGGAATCCATCATGCTGCTGAACATCTCTAGAGATCAAACAATCCTTCCATCACTGATAGTAGTAACAAGCAATTAAAAGTCACAAATAGTGTTTATTTGTCTGTGTGGCTGCATGCACTGTTTCAGACAATACAGTGGTGGGGCTGACATCTGTGTGGTTTGTGGAGTTAAAAGATAAACTATGTTCTTTGCAGATTGTTTAGTAAGACCTAGAAGGCATGCAATTTCATCATGATTTGGTGATCACAGGCAAAGCCGATGATTTGAAGTATTTGTTGAACCCCTCTGGGGTGTGAACATGGAGACCATTGCTTTTTCTGCTGTAGAAACAGTGGAGAGGGATTAATGAGAATTATGAGAGTTTTTGAGAAAGCTATGACACCATTTCTCAGACTAAGAGGCAGAGCACGAGAACGGAGGAATAAACACAGGAGCAGAAATCAGGAGATCTAACTATTATCTGTCTCATACTTGCTACGTGACCTTGGTCAGGGCCCTGTGTATCGGTTTCCCAGCCATAAAACAGACAGAGTTATCTTCTTTCACTACCTTTCAGGGCCTCAGAAGGTTTAATTCACGCCTCCTTGCACAACGCTTTGAGATCCTGGGGTTGAAAAGTAAAGTCTTCTTTTTATGATTCAGGATTTTATTCATTTTAATGTAGGGATTTGGTTTGTGACACATACTAAAGATACGACACTGTAGCTGGAAAGGTAACCGGTTGTGTGTGATGCGTTGTCCCGGGAAGTCAGCCTGGTGGACTGCAGTATTTCATTGATGCATTTTAATGTATACCTTTTATACCTTCACCACTCTGGAGTGGAAAACTGACATTATCTGTGCTGATCTCCTGCTTTCTCACTGGCTGATTACACAACAGAAGAGGCTAGGCCTAGGGCAGACCTATTTTCTACACCTATTATGCTGTTGCAGAGTTGAAGTTCAGTTGTTAGCTGGTTTTAAAAACAACAAATGTGCTCTAATTTTAGGGCATCATAGCAATCATTGTTTTTATTTCAGTAGAGAGGAAAAGTGGAGGAAAAAAACAGCTTGGGACTTAATAAACACCTTAGCCTGCAGCCTTCGACTTTATTCATGAGGTTTTTTATCTTCTCTTCCACTCTCCATGCACTCACTGCATCTTCTTTACTGCACAGTCTTAAATTACCATTGCAAAGGTTATATGTTTATTTACAAAGAGCTGGCTATGAATGGTGATCCTAAAGGCGAGGAGGGTGTCTCATGGCAATAAACATCCCTTGCTCTCTTAAACACCAAGGCCAAATGAATAAGGTGATGTTTAGTGCCTCAGACATATTATGGTTTATGGCTTCATTAACTACCTGACCTGTATTGTGTGCAAATTTCATCAGACTGAGATGCATATTTATTCCCTGAGGTGGGCTGGCTGATAATGTTCTTATTCTTAAAGGAACAGTGCAAGTAATTACTTATAATTAGCGTTGTGAAAGTAAGGGAATTTTGTGAGGCAAGGTAATTTCACGTACCTGAAATTTCACTTAGCGGAAAAAAGACAGCACAATGAATATTTATTCTTGGGTGAAATTGAAAATACATGAGTATGGCTTCTATTGACCCTTTGCAGCATATGGGATAGTTTTACCATTTAAGGAATTTGGAAAACAAAACTCTCTTTGCCAAATTTTTCCCTGGTGCAACATAGTTTCCCCCACCAGAGGTGAATCGTCTTTTAGATCAACTGAATGTGAAACATAAAGTATTCAGATTTCTTCCCTCTTCTCATCCCCTCCCATTTCCTTTTTGCTCCATTTGGTCTAACTTAGTTCTTAGAATTTGTGCTTGATTTCCTAGCAGGACGCTGGGGATGTTACTATTTATTTTGTTTTATTTTTTTATAAATTAAAACTTTGTGCATACAGATCCTCTCTGAACTGGGATTACACTGAAAACTCTTGAATTTTCAGCCCAGTGACTGACCAAAGATCATCTTTCTTGGAGCATGGAGCATCTCATGGGCTGGTTTTATACAAGGATGCTGCCATGACAATTCTGCCGTTGTAAAAGGGGTTTTCACTGTTTGAAAATGAGTTCACTGCCTTCTGTGTACACACCTTCCCAAATGAAAGATATTCCGTGGCCACGGTAGTATTTATAGTAGAGTTCATAAAAACATGGCTCTGTGTTCATCCATCTTTAACATAATGGAAGTGTTCCTTGTAGCCTTGAGGGATGCTTCCGGTGTTTGCAATGATCAGCTTCGAATTTACTAGTAGGGCAAAGGTAGCTGAAGTGTACGTGGCCCTTCCACCCCAGGATCTGTCAAAACAGCATGCACTGTCTGTCCTGTAACATGATCACAACTCTCCAGCCCTTACATTTCCATTAGGGTCGAGCCTACCTCTCTAGTTGTTCCAAGTACTTACATTTCTAATTCTGTCAGACCAGGAAAAAGGATGCTGGTAACAAGCATATTCACGTGCTTAAAGGCCAGGTTAGTAAGAAATAGCACTCAGAAGCCCTTTAAAACGGTCTTTCTGAGAGTTGCATTTAAAGTTTAACCATAAGTATATGATGTATTTTGCCATGTGCACTAACTTAACCGGAGAATGTCATGGAGATAATTCTGAGCAATTGGATGTCTGTGGTCTAACCACGGGCAATAGCTGCAATACATGATGAATGGCCTATGGTCAAAGAACATATCCTAAACACTGAGAAACACAGTTTAAGCTGTTGTTCCTCCATGGTTATTTTGTTCTGTGGCAGAAGAGTTTTCTTACTCTGCACATGTTTGCTTTTCGGCTACTGTGGAAGCAAAACTTTGGCAATTAACTGGAAATAAACAAGCAAGGAAAAAAAAAAAAAAGAAATAGGAAGTATGGAAAGAAGAAAGGAAGGCAGGCAAGCAGGCAGACAGACAGGGGGATCCACCTCTCCTGCTGCAGGGTCAGAACTATCTTTTTAGCAAAGTCCAGAGAGAAATTCCTCTGGATATTAACTACTGGGGCTCCAGCAACTATTTATGAGATGTTTGCGATATTTCATATTTGACGTTCCTTGACAGTTTTCCAGGGCTCAAGCACAGGATGTGCTTAGCCTCTTGTTGTCCCTATGGCCTCATAGTAATTCCTTCTTGGGAACATGCTCTGGACTTCACGTAGTAGCTTTTTGATTTGGTGATTAGCTTTGAGCACCATTAGCTCACCATTAGCTTCTGTTGGCAATGGGCCATCTGGCTCAGTCACTTCTAGGAGTCTAAACATGATTATCAGACAGTGAGCAGGTAACAGGGGAAAGCAAAATAAAAAAAAGGAGGCCCACAAATGGAAATTTTACTTTTATTTCTTGGAACTGAAAGCATCTGCAAGCGTCGTTTCCTCAACAACTACCTGCCTTCAGCTACTTCAACTCCTCTCTTTCTGGACAAAAGACTTTAACAGATAAATACCTCCTTGACAATACTTCTGGCTCTGGAGTACAAACAATCCAGCTGGTTATGGGGGGGTGACATTTTTTTTCTGCAGCTTTATGGTATCTCTTTAGGAAACTTCCTTTACTTTTGCAGGTGTTGCCTTTGTCTTTGTTGAGTTTTCTGTACAATTGCTTCAAATGCATGCCATTGAATAAAAATAAAAGTAAATCTAACTAGGTCAGCTGCAGGGTCTATAGTAGTTATAGAAATAATTCAGTTCTCTCCTATATCCTTTAAAGAAATTCATCTTTTTTTTTGTTAGAAAATTAGAAGAAATACAACAACAAAGAGCCAATGCAGAGGACAAAATGACTTCTTGTTTAGGTATAAAGTGACAGTATTTTTCTTAAGTTAACATATACAGAAAGTAGAAATTTTTTTTTTTTTTCCCTTTTTTTTTCTTTTTTTTTTTCCTTTTTTCTTTTTCCTCTCTTGGAATTGGGTTCAAGAGCAATCTCAATTATCAATATAAGGCAAGAGTTTTTTCAAGGACACAAGGATCATAAAAGTCAGTATGCACTGTATTACTGTAGCATCTCCCAGCATGGGTGAACTGGGGCACCATATGCTAGATATTTCATAGTCCCAAGTACCTACACTTTTAGCTGTCAGCAAAGACAAAGAGATCAAAAAGGGACAAACAATGAAACAAGAAAAAGGATGAGCAATATGTTTAAGTAAAAATACAGTTTTGCCAGGGCAAGGTTAAAATTAGCTGGACAGTGTAGAAACCCAATAAAAGAAAAAATACGTGACCATCAAAAATGCAATGTCAGCACCTACCTGGACAAGTAAATGGGGAACAACTACTAGTGAGTACTTGAGAAGTTCCAAACCCTTAAAGCTTCTTCCTTGAAAACTGCAATTTCCTTCTTACAAGTTATTCAGCCTTTTACCTGTTAGACTTTTATCTGTTAGATCCGTTACCCCTTCCATTTGCATAGCACAGTCGTAACCTAAGTTAGAAATCTGTATAAGGGTATGTAAAAGTAGGTGGGATAAAACTCCAGAAGTCTGCAAAAATTTGGAAATTTGAAACAGACAGTTTATTTTCCCATTGTTTCTTAATATGTAGAAAAATGTTTGTAGTTACTTAGCAGCTTTTTAAAATATGATTTAATGGTTTGTCAGCTAATAGAAGTGGGCTAGGCATGAGATTTTGGCAGAATAAGTACATCAGAATTGTCATGTGTAGAGGATCTGATGTACTCAGTCCACTGATTTGAGGATAACACTATTCTCACACTACTCACGCTACTTTTGTCAGATAGAGTAAATACACAGAAGACCATTTATCAGGCAGCATTCGCAAATTACATTTTGCCCACAGTTTAATGTCATACTGCCTTACGTATCTCATACTGTTGACCAGGTAACTTGTATCTTCTGTTAGTGCAGAGGGACACGGCCGACAACAAGACTGTGTCATACGGGTATCGGAAGAGATACACAGAGGATTGTACTACAAGCTCTGGGAAAAGAGAGTGATTTTACTGAATTTGCTGTAGAGAATCATGTAGAACAAATGCCCCATTTTTTAATTGTGTTCTCTACAAGTTCGTATGTATACAGAAATGTGCATATACCAGGAGAAATGCTTAGAAGTACTTCTGAATCTAAATAATGTAATGGCAGTGGAGGTAACTGGAAGTTTGTCATAAAATTCTCTTCTGTTGAAGAGTGCTCTTTCCCTGTGATGCCAAACTATGCAAAGAAAAAGACTGATAAAATTTCAACACTTGTATTCCACTTCAACTCTCTAAAAATTCTTCCATTGCCTGGACCAAAACCTGTTGTTTTGTTTGCAGTGTGAGTTAAGGGAAACTTTTGTGAAAGAAAATAGAGAAGAAATGCAACCATTTGGGAAGAAAGTGCTTCAAGCAGTCTAATCCTCCTTGGTTCATCTGTGGAATTTTGGTGTCTAAAAATATTGGATATTTTATCTTTTCATCTTGATTTGAGATAGGAACATTTTTTTTAAATGTCAAATGTACACATGGGATGGGAAAACCATTTCCTGTCTTGATCTAAATTGTGAGTTATGTGTACGGAAATGTTGTGGGTACTTCTGTGGATTCTCTCTCCATTATGGCTGTATGCATGATTTCTACATTACATCACAGGCTGGACCCGGCTCAGGCTAAATCAGTTCCAGGAAAGCAAATTCTACTGGATCATCTGAAGATCTGATAATGTGCTAAAATGCCTCTGGAGGGCTAATGAGACTTGGGAAAATTTATTTCTACTTTGGTACTAAGATTTCCAATAATGACTACCAGAAAATAATCTCCAATACATGGAACCTCTAGATTTCCATCATCTTACTGATATTTTTTTATTTGCAATGAGCACTATTTGAAGTATAAATAATTTGCTAATCTACTGCACGACAATAGGATCCTTATTTGATGGCTTATATGTAAGCATATAGATAAGAACCTATCTGGACAAAATAGAGCTCTCTTAGAGATTTGCATTTTGAGAGAGCTAGTTGAGGGTCAGCGTACTTTTCGAGGCACCCACAGCAAGTATTATCTCTGAGCTTCCAGTTTGTCTAAGTGTAGTTTTCTTGTAAGGTAAACTAAAAGAAATGGTGCATTGCTGAGGAAAAATACTGTTCTAGAAGCTCAGGGAGTGAGAACTGGGGACTGCAGCCATTGGAAAAAGGCTTCTCTCTCTCAACCCAGGAGATTGGGTAGATGAAAGGCTTTCAGACAAGGTCCCTCTCCCTGCCAGAGTCATAGACAATGGTTTGACTAGGAACTGAAGGTATTGTTTGAACATGCAAGCTCACACTTTTTGATTGAAAGCTTTGAGGTGAAGCCTTAGTTCCATTTAATGTTAATGGCATAATTCTCACTGACTTTCCTGGAACCAGAATGCAATGTCTTTGTGTGAACAAAACCACACTCCTTACTTGTCTACACTGGACAGACTTTTAAATCAACACTGCTTTACTGAATGCATCACCCAGCCACACTAATGTGTATTTTTAAATTTTTATGTCCATTCTACATTCCAGGCATGCAGTTTCCATCCCTTCTTCAGTCCCCTACTCTAATACACGTGTACATGAATAATAAAATGAATCAATAAAATAGGCAAATTCTCTTGTTCTTCTATCTTAAAACAGATGAGACAAGTTTATAGAACCTAATGGTTTATTGTAACCAGGCCCTACGTTGTCACTGACATCCAGCAAGCCAGTAAAACCTGTACAGAGAATGGACTCAAAGACAGCTTCTACCCTGAAGAAAAGGAAGCCATAATGGCATCCATCTGAAAAAAGAGACCAAAAACAAATACAAGATTCTACTTCAGAAAGGGATGTCATGTCCGAGATGTCTGTCTGTCACAACCAGAACTTAGCCAGGAGGCAGTCAAAAGTATGGCAGAGAATGTTTGAAAGTGCTCACTGACAAACACAAGCCTTTTTTCAGGGAAGACATCTGGATAATGCCTGATGAGATATTTTAAAATTTATAATGTATTAAAGTGATCACCTTGCTTAATAAAACTTGTAAAAAATGAGCAGATGCAGATAAAACAAAGTACAAATGTTGTATTTAAAATACAGAGAAGCAGAAAGTGAGGCTGAGCAAAATCCCAAACAGCACTGAGAGCAGGGAAGCTCCCTTCCCTCTCTTTGGAGTAGGACCTTGTTTTGAATAAGGAAAACTAACAGTTTAAATCTTTCTGGGGCTAAGAACAGCAGACCGATGGTATTTTGTTTGGTGTTGGAATCACATAATTGGGTGAGACTGAGCAGAAGGCCAGATGAGCAGGCAGCAGCGTGGGATGGCCACAACCAAGGTGCAGTGGATGGGGGGATTTTGGTGCATGTCTACACAAGCATCAGTGATGGTCAGGGATAACAGTCATCTCCTGTAGTTATTGTTCAGCAGTGTCCGGAGAGGGAATGTGGACCATACCAGACTCAGGGAAATCCCCACCTCAAATCAAAGGCTGGTGTGATGCCAAAAATGTCTCGGAGATTTTAAAAAGGTGAAGGGAATCAAACAAAAATAAACAACGGCTCGGGAGCGTTATGCATCCCTCTGCCTGCAGTCTCCAGATGCCGGTGGCCCTGAGTCACACATGCTGAGGTGGATATGTGAGGAAGCCAAAGCAACGTCTCGGCGGAGCTGGAAGGTGTCTGGGTTTGGTATCCGTGATTCCTGCAGCTAATTTAGAACGAGACAGTCCCTCCTCAGTGGATGGGGTGACAGAGTCCAGAACTGAAACATTTTTTTGCAGATGAACTCTGCAGATCTGCAGTGCATCATCTGGCAGAAGGAGAGGTAAGATGTTACAGGCAGAAATCAAACGCCACATGGGGCTAAGCGGAAGGAGAAGGAGCTGTTTTGAGAGTGCTGAGAAACCTGACAGCTCACACCGCTGGGCACAGCCGCCCCATCCGACAGGACTTGGACCTTAGCTGCCTGCTGCAGCTCATCCAGCTTTCCCTGGAAGCCTTCTTTTCCTCCCTCTCACTCTTTCCCATTCAACAGGAGTGTCTTTTGAACTCATGTTCTCATCTCCAAACAAACAAACAAAGCAAGGGTGATGCTCTGCTTGCAACCCCGTTGGGATGAGGCTTTTCTCCAGACAGCCCCTCCAGCCCTTCCCCCTTCACTTTTTGTTACCGTTCCCAGAGAGGAAAGTGAATTTTTGAGAGTGTCAGAATAGTGTAAATGCTGATATATAGGCCGCAGTTGTTTGAGGGCCTTTTGAGAGACAGGCTCCTCCCCTCTCCTCTGTTCCCTTCAAGTTGGGAATGATTCATCAGCTGGCCTTTAGCAAGAAAAGAGCCCTGCCCTGGGTCTAGGGCCTTTGACCCGGGTGAAGAGAGGGGTCAGACTGCAAGCAACTGTGCAAGCGCCGCTCAGCAGCGATGGGTCTCGGGGACACAAGGGAGAGGAGACTGAAAGAATGGAGTGGGACGGTGGGAAAAAGTGGGAATTTATAAAAGTTAAGAGTATATTTGTAAGAGTCTCAGCAGATCAGCTGACAACTGGGGTCAGGGGTCGTATTTATGCTTGATTCCCTGGGCATGTTACAGTAACATCTGCTTGTTAAGGGTCTGTGGGGACCAAATGTTCCTGACCTTTGCCTACGGAAGGGGACAAACTGGGAGATTAGGGGTGTTCGTATTAACATTTGTGTTTGACTTGAAGGTTTCCCCTTATCTGAGCCTGGTTTGTCAGTTTTGCTGAAATTCTTTTATGCTCTACCCAAATAAACAGGTCAACCATGCCAGTGGTCTGGCCAGGATTTGAGGTCACAAGGGGTTTGACGTCACTTGACTCCAAGGAAGGAGAATAGAGGGGGGGATGGAAACTGTTGCTCTGGGACGTGAGGCTCATTTCACCCCCTGGCCTGAGCCCACCATCGGTCCTAAATGCCTGGAGAAGGATTCCTGGTCCCTGTCTACGTCTGTATTTATTTAAGAAAGAGCTAATGCCAAGATGTAACCAGAAGCTTGAAAAAAAGTGTGGGACCTCACTCTAACTTCTGTGGTAGACTTTGTGACTACTGGCTATATCAGAAAACTCCACATATGGAAATTCCTTATTATACACAGGAGGAGTTAATGTCCCCACACAGCTGTATTTGAAATTCATTTTGAGAAGCAATAACCAGAAATGACATCACTTTATGAACTATAATCCCAGAACCTCTCTCTATTCCTACTAACTGAAAGGAGCTTAGTTCTGGGTGACAGGGCTCAGTGTTGCTGAAAGAAGGATGAAGGAGCAGTTGTGGATGTTTTTACGAGTCTCAGAAGCTGTGAGGGGACAGATCAGGATTAAAGATTGTTCTCATGTTGATCTCACTGAACAAGACATGAGAAATTACTACCCCATTTAATAGGAGCAGAAAGGCATCTGAGCGTTAACATTACACATACAACGCTTTCAATTTATTAAGAAATTTCTTTTAGTACCTGGCTTTATCCTAGTCATTTATGATGCTCAATCCATGGCAATACATACCTATGAACACAGAGCAAGTGGATACACTTCTGGTCTTGGGAAAACAGGACTGCTGATTTTTAGTTTATTTACAGCCAATATTTGTGACACGTGATGTTTCACTTCTACCCATAGTTAGTCTCAGCTTAAACCCCAGTGACCATGTGAAGTTTTATTTTGGCTAAAAATAGCCTCAAGACTGGAAACTTTTTGCTCGTAGGCGTGTATTTTTGTCTATTTTTATCCAGCAGCTATAAGTTATCTCTGTTGTGCTCTCTTTTGTGATGCTCTATCCTTGGGTCCAAAGTCAACAGTGGCTAAATTTATATTGTGAAATCCAAATTTATACTGAATAAAAGAGAGACTGGCACGAAATAGAGAACCTGGCTAAGGCCCAAGACCTGAATGAGAATTGAAACAAACTTGATCTAGGTATCTGGGGTGGTTTAAATTTGGGGTCTCGGAGTGAGGAAACCGATGAAGGAGAGGAATGTAGACCATTCAAATCCACCTTTGTGATTATAAATAATAAAAAAATTCATTCGGAAGTGCATTCTGGCAGACTTCACAATAAACCTCCTAGCCGGTCATTGAAATTCTCTTAATCAGGGTCAGAACCCACAAGCTGGGGTCTGCCCTGTGAGATCAGTGGGAAAAATATTCCTCTTTCCAAATAGTTCTTTTTCCTCTTTCCTTTTCTCTTTCAGTTGGAAGGGACCCCCACATAAACATGCAGAGCAATTTTCCAGTACATTAACTCGGGAGGGGGGAATCCTTACTAGCAACACAACGGGTAGCCTAAAAAAAATTGGAACAACTGGGTGAGCTGAAGATGGATGAGCCTGGGATATAAGACAGGGTAGTTTTTCCACTGTCCTGCCCTATACACCTAGGACAAAGGCTTCATTGAGTGAGATGCTTGACATCAGCCTCATAAACTAGTAGTTGGGCACAAAAGGTCTGACACTTGAAAGTACCAGTCCCTGCCCTCTTTGCATTGCAGCTGCACAGAGGGGCTGGGCCTAACAGTTGTGTCCCTTTGTCGTCCCCTAGGACAAGAGGTGAAGATAAATAGTGTTGACTTTAATGCAGTCACACAATTTTGCGTTTTCCCAAAAGACAACATTTCCTCCCAGGCCTAACTTTATTACCTCGGGCAGATAGAACCATCTTCCTTCTCTTGGGGGTGGGGAAAGGCTAGAGGTAGTAGAGGGCAAAGGGAGGAGAGATGAAATCCAAGCCGTGGTACTTCTTCCTCAGCAATGAGGTGGGCTGTGGTTTTCTCCAGCTTTGTTACAGAGGCTTTCTTTTCTGTCTCGTGGGAAAGCTGGAAGTGTCCTAAACAGCTTCGAAAAAAGCTGAGAAATTTGCAAATTTCTATGATATAAAAAATGATCAACTCTTAAAAAAATGAAACGCTCACACAAGATTTACACCAGGAAGAAATGTTGAATTTTCTGTGGCAACATCCTAGAGAAAAGCTTCCCAGCATGTGTTTGCAACCAGTTCCCTAATAAAATGGTCACCCATGAATTCCATCACTGTTTTATAACCAGAACCATGAGTATTTCACCTGAAAAAGCAGATAGAATCAAAATGTGCACTGGAGACATCATGGAAATGGTAGCATTTTTACCAGTGCAGACAGTAGGGGAGAAAAGGGAAGGAAATGCAGTAATGGTGGGACTTCAGTTCACATCTGAACTTGGTGGGCCACAGCCAAGTTCAACTGTCTAGAAAATGGTCTGTCTGGTGCTGTGCTCACTGGCTGCAAAATGCCTTTTTGGCTGTATCCATTTCATCTTGTGTAGTGACTCATTAGATGATGAGGAGAACATCCCGAGTAATTCATACTTGTCCAGCTTGACCCTTCTTATTCCTTCTCCACGGTGGACTTGTGGTAATGACACCACAGAGGATGAATGAGCTAATTAAAAATGTATTAAGGGGAATTCTATACTTGTAAGAAAAATAAATGTTAGACCTGGGACATGAGGGCTGGGGAGAAACAAAATAATCTAGCCTATGATCTATGCTTCTGTGGCTGGATGGCTTTTAGTATTCAAGAGACTGTATGTAGCTGGACTAGCCATGTCTTCTATGCACAAGGCTCAAAAGCACAGCAGCACTGTGGCCACTCCTCTGTATGTAGGTATCCCAGCAGAAGGCCTCACAGAAAAGCTCCTGCATGACAATGATTACTTCGTTTTCCAAGATAGCAATGTTGTTAGATTTTCAGGCCTTGTACTCCAGTCGTGTATGTTTCTTGGCTTCTCATTGACCTGTGATCTTGGAAAGACTTGAAAGGATGCTTTATATGCTTAAAGAGTGTAGTTTGTATCTATTTGATAAGTTGTCAACAAATCTAAGAGAATAAAGGCAGGCAAGTTCTCTCAGGCTGTTTTCAGTTCCATCAGCCCTTAGGACTTGGAAACTAAACAGAAGATGAGAATTTATATATCTGAAAAAAATAAATTCAGTTCTGAGAGATACCAGGGTTAGGCAGAAAAAGAAGCTTCTTTGCCTAAGCATTGTTCCCTGCAAATGGTGTAACTGTCTGCCCCATCACTATGGCATGCATTTCAATAGAAAGAAAAAATTGCCCAGTGGATTTGAGAACTGTTTGGCAGCAAAAATGTCCTGGGCAAAATCACTAACTCCAGGGAGTCAATGACAAAGTTCAATTGACTGCAGTGGGGCAGAACCTGTCCCCTGGGAACAGTTCTGGCCAACTTGGCCAGAAACTAACTTCTTGCTTTCCCAAGTCGCCCCAGAAAATGCTACCCACTTCTTTCTGTGCCTGCATTTTTCAGCAGCCCTCCTAAGCACTGAGTGACCTAATTTCTGGGGCACTGAACATCATCTGAAGTCAAAGGCTGCTGAGGGTGCTCCTCACTCACTTACACTTTGAGAAATCAATTGAGATTTATTTCTGTTTCAGCTGAATCAAGCTGGGCTCCTGACATCTGATTTTCAAAGCTGTTTGAAGTCAGCTGAAATTAGGAGCTAAAGCAGAGTAGAAAACTATTTGGCACCTATCTGCATCTTTATGTGAGCAAATATCTTTACAAACCTGATTCCAACTCCTTGCACTTAGCATTTAATATTTTACTTTATATTTTCCCAGAGTGCCCACACTCATGTGACCTCACTGAAAGGACAGGCACTAAAATTGTACGGCAGATCTTAATACGTACGGAGACACATCACAGTGTATGTAAATGCACGTCCAAGTTCTGGAAAGAGATCGAGTCTTTCACTGGGCTGAGGGCCAAATAGGTGCTGGAATTAGAGCAGTGTAAAGATTATGTCTGTTGAGGGGGAGGCATTGTTTAGGAGGTGGCAGTGTACATGTGCCAGCTTCATTGGGTGCTGGTGCAGAGACGTTCCCCCGTATGGACTAAAGAAGAGTCGGCCTCTTGGAAGGGGCCACCCTTCTGTATGACTGGATTATCTCATCTGCACAGTAGCATAAACTGAAAGCTGGAGATATGATTTTCCTTTCATCCTCACCTAACTCATCTCTGCAACCCCTGTGGAGATGTGCTGCCTGATGTGCAGAGAGCTCCTGCACTCTAAATCATAGCGAGGATAAGAAGGGTTTGCTCTGCTCTTCTCTCCCTGCTCTCCAAATAGTCTCCTGACTATTATTGTGCTTTTTTCGTCGCTTTAAGAAATGTTCAGTAGCAAAATAGAAGAACTTGGGCAGAGCCCTCCTTCAAGCAGGGCAAAATGGTCCCAAGCAGCCAAAAACAAGAATCCTCTCTCACAGAGGTGTCTTTGTGCAGCATAAAACTAGCAGAGCTGGGCCTTTGCCATGTTTTCCTTGCCCTGTAAAGAGTGGAAGGCCGAGAGCATGGCTGAAAAAGGCTCAGGACATTCTCACAGTCGGGGCTGGCAGGACTCATTGGAAGGCTGATCCAGCTGGCTGGGATCAGAGCATCCCCAGGGGTGTGACAGATTCCCCCAAGAATGAACAAGCAGACCAAGGAACATGAAGATGTGTCTCCTTTCTCCCACTCCCCTCCTCTGGTCCCAAACCCTGGTCAAAACCAGCTCATTTCAGCCCAAAAAATAGCCTTTTGATTCCCTTTCCAGAGCCAGCCTTTCTCTAGTGGCTATTTTGAATGCCGAAAGTTTCTTCTATCAAGTTTTTCCTCCTAGGTGCCTGGGGAAAATCACTGATACTGAGCTTAAATAGGCATCCTCCTCCATGCAGTTCTTTTCTCTAAACAAATTAGCATATGTTGGAAAACTGTCTTGGAAATGAGACAAACAATGACTTGATTTGAAGTGTTTATGTTGGCTGAACATTATGACACTGGGAAAGTCCAATGCCGGTCAATATTATTTATCTTGGGAATTGACAGTAATAGCTTACTCAGAAGAAATGCAGCATTTTGCAGACTACCTACACCAGGACTGCAATTGCTGGCAGGGCTGGCAGGGTCTTCTGTTATTTTAAGCATGCTTTACTGTAATTTTTCATTTTGAGGAGTTGCTTGATTGCATTATTTACAGTATATGTTTTATTCCAAAGAAGCGGCTAGGATCCTTACCAGTACACAGCTGTCTTGGCACTGCAAATTCTTTTCTTGAATTGTTGCCTTGTAAAAACTTCCATTGATTTTGAAGTTTTCTGACTTGCATTTAAGTCTTAACTGTCTGAGGTCCAACATACCTAACCAATTTTCTTGTACTTCATATTATATGCTCAGCTATCAAACAAAATTGACTATACTGGTTGTAATACCCTGACATATGGGGAGAACAGTGAAACGCCGTGTGTAGGTTAGATGAGATTGTCCTGTCCTTCCTCTGCAGGCAGATACCCACCACATGTGAGAGTTTGCTTGGAGCTGACATCTGCAGCACACAGCCAAGGAACAGAAAATATTTTGGGAAAAAAAGTGTAAATGACTTCTGATGAGTATTTTGAATGATGAAATATTTGGACAACCTCATAAAATGGAAGAAAAAGGAAAGATAAAAATAGCTAATGGAAATTTTGCAATTTCATTTTTTTTTTCTTCCACCTTACCTATAAAAAGGTACTTTTGAAGCTTTCATATGGGATTTTTTAAAATTTGCAGAGTTCAAGATGTTTCAAAGGAACATGATAACATTTGTATCCCCATTTTATAGATTGTTTGACGGAGGCATAGGGGAGGTGCAACAGAATTATTCCTTGCATCCATCTTATACAAACTGTGCATTCTAATGAATTCTGACACTAATGAAATTGGTGCTGACTGGACTTAATTCTCCCTGGTAAGATCCAAGCCATTTAAGCTGTTAGATTCCTCTGGCTTTAGTTCATTCTCCAGAGCAATGAGAAGGAGCTAGATTCATCTCCTGGAGTGGTGGACTACTGTTTTCTGAAGCATTTTCATAAAAGTAACAGATCTTGCAAATACTGACCTTTTCATTTGTTGAAGGAACCCCAGGAAAAAAAAAAAAGGCAGAAAAAACTGTTTGTGTTCTTTAGTCAGCCCAGCTGAGATGGTAATGCACACTGACTTGAATGGACTCAAATGATTTCAGGAAAACTACTCTATACTTAGATACATATTTAAATAAAGATAGTATTAAGTTCCTATGTCAAGATAAAAGCTGTAAAAGAAACATCTCAAACTTAGAATAAGAATTATCTAACTTTTAAAAAGAACTACACAGAGAATAAAGTTCTGCTGAACTACCTTTTGTGTTGAGGCTAGAAAGAAGAATACTGTAATTTTATGGGCTTGTGAAGAAATAAAATGTTCTTCATTAGAAACTTGATTTTTTTTTCTAAGTAGATAAAAAATAACATCCATCTTTAAAGAAAACTTAGTGGATCAAAAAGAATTAAAAAAAAAAGAAGAAAGAATAACATGTCTGGAACCATATTGATCCTAAAGGAAAAGTTGGATTGGACCATAGCTCAATTTAAAAGCTGCCAGCACCTGGAGAAAATACATTTTCATCTTGAAAGCTTGTGTGTACTATTTCTAGCCGATTTGTTAGCCCAATAAAAGGTTGCACTTTAACTATCTTGACTCACTTGAGAATAATTGGCATTTCTTTCACTTTATGGCATCATTTAAGTTTTAGAATGTATTCTTTGCTTGCATATTCCTGCCTTTTGCTGCTGATAGATGAGTTCCCACTCAGCAGGAACTCTCCAATTTCTCTTTTTTGAGCTATATACTGTGCAGCTACTGTGAAATCTGTTCGGCTGAAATCCAGCCCAGTGCAATGGGCTGGAGGAAGTGCCTTGCCATGACTCCTGCCCTGTAGCAAGGTGTTCAAGAGAGCTGAAACATTGGGTTACAGGTCAAAGAGAAGGTTGTGTTCCCCAGGGAATTAAAACAAGCCAGGCTAGCAAAATGCACACTGATGCAGGGAGCACAAAGGTAAAAAATATCTAGATATTGTTCTACATATGTGTGTGAGTTCTGACCCAATGACCATCGATATCAATGGATTAACCCTTCTGGGACTTCAATATTCTCTGGATTAGCCTTGTGGAGCCCCAGTGACTGCTACTGCTGTCTGTACTCCAGGGGGATAGCTATGACCAGGCTGTCTCATGGCCCTGCAAATTTGTGGCTAAGTGATATAAATTCCATCTTCCTTTTACAGAGTCCAGAGTTGTCTTTTATGTGAAAAAGTGGAGATTTTGCCCTTAGTGAATTCTTGCTTGCTGCACACAAAATGTCCTGTGTGAAGGAATTCACTCTATCAAAGGAGAGTCATTTTCATCCTGATTTGTGTCTGAAACATGAAAACAACATAACAGCTGCATGCTGCATTGAATAAAGAACATACACATGCATTTAAATCACTTATATCTTACTTTTTTATGATGCAATTGTGAATTATGTTCTTTTTGCATCTGTAATTAGAGGGCAGAACAGATGGTGAAGGCTTCGTTTAAAGTGATGTGTCCATTAAAATAACCTATGCTGCCAAATGATTATTCTCTATAACAGAGTATTCATTCACTACAGCAGGCATTTTGCTCTATTGAAATACATTTGGTAGGCCTCTGGACTTGACAAAACCCTTATTAATTTTTGGGCTTCCCTATAAAAAAGCTGACTGTACAGGGTTAGTACTAAATCCCAAAAGCATATGCTTTACTGTATCTTTATAATTTTGGGATGACTTTTTTTTTTTTTTTTTTTTTTTTTTTGTAAAGACTGTCTTCTAATGAGGGAAAAAAAAAAAAAGAACTCACATTAATTTACTTTAAACACAAATGTGTTGTGGTTTTTAATTAATTTCCAGGGTCTTTGAGCCATTTTACCCAATCTGGAGCAGTGACTGGCCTGTTCTCAGGAAAGGGTGCATGTAGCGATGATTAAACTCCAAGTGCTCTAGAAATGTTTACACAGAGAATTCCCACTAGGTGAAACCTAGTATTTCTGAGTCTGACAATGTGGGAAGACGCTGTGAATATGTTCCCTTCTCTTCCAATCCCTCTTCTTGGAGAATCACTCACTGTCGACAATTATCCATGTTAAGAGAGCTGGAAACTGAAAAATATTATTTTGCTCCATTTTCCTCCGGGTAAGGAAGCAGAGAAAGATGTGAGGAACTCACTGTTAAAAAATATCATCTTAAGGAGTGAAACCTTCTAGTACTGGGGTGAAGCCAACTTTGGCCAGTTGTGATTGGAGTGTACTGCCAGAGTCAGATGGGAAACCTATGAAAACCCAGTCATCAGTCTTAACCCAAGTTCTTAGTCCAGATGTATTTCAATAATATAATTTAGTTTTATGTGTGCATGTGTGTGTTCTCAACAGGGAGGTCAATGACTGAGTGGAAAATGAGAATTCCTCCAGCTCAGCATAAGACTATAATGAGACAATAACAATGGCCAGGTATCTGCTGCTCATCAGAACTGTCCGACAGCCCGTATGATGAGCGCTGGCACATGCCCATGGTATGTGGGCGCAACATAAACTCAGAAGTCCAGCTTAAGCTTGTTTAGCATAATTTTTTGTGGAGATAGAGTCAGTATCCTTGGTGCGTCAAGTGAACAGAAAAATCTCTGAAATAAAGTTGTCTATTTCCATTCAAAATGTGAAGACAGCTGATTTTTTTTGCATGTTGACATGAGATTTTCGTTAACAGACAATAGTCACGTGATTTGCATGCTTAAACTGCCCCACGGCGTTGTGAGACAGCAAGACTTCCTTAGGCAGATAAGCTAGAATTTGTAACAATTAGCTCGCTTTGGTAATTTAGATGGAGCATAACTTTGTGATTTGTTCCTACTGTGTGATACATAGGTCCCTAACAGAAGCAACTAGCAGAAGAGCAGATTATATCACAGGCTGAAAAGAAAAGAAAATGTGGTGGTTAAACACAGTCTTCTTAACTGACATTTGCATTATGTTCTATTTAAATATATTTCTGAGGGGAGAGGAATCTGTCAGCACTCGAGTGCTGCCTATTTATGCTCTGCAAACCAGCTCTTTAGAGATCAAGTAGATTTCAGAGTGGTTCTATTATTCAGAGCAAGATTTGGATATACTTTTTTTTTTTTTTCAGCATGCCTATGTTTCCATACCTGCCATTGATCATCATTTTCCAATTATTGCAACATGAGAAGCACACATGGTTTCCAGACTGCACTTCTGATCTCTTCCAGTCCACAGCTGTTTGCTTAATGAATGCTTGTGGTTTGTTTCCCTTTCCCTGGAATTATAAAAAAAAGAGAGAGAGGAGGAAAAGGGGGAGGGAGACATAGATCAGAAAAGAATTTGCTAATTTAAGTGTTGATTATAGCATTGTTAAAAGCCCAAGTCGTCTCCAAGACAGTGTCCATGCATACAAGTTTCATTCCACTAAGGTCAAAAGAAGCTTTATGAGGCTAGTCACCCCAGAACTTGCATGAGTGCAAACATGGAAGATGAGACCATCAGCAGTGTTAAATAAATCTGTATGAAGAGGTGGTGAGTGACGTACTTTTACGAAGGACTGTTTTCAGGTCTAGATGAAACCTTTTTGGAACAAACATACTCCAGTTAATGACATTAAAGCAGGGCAAAGGCAAAATCAGTGCAAAAATGCCAACAGCCTGAAACATTTGTCTGGGGTAGCAAGAAATGATGGGTGCCAACTGTCTAAGGCATTGTGTTAAGATAAGAATAATCCTTAATAGTGACTGCAAAAAGATGCATTATGTTTACCAACAGAAAATTTGTGCTTATCGAAGTCTGTAGGTAAATCTATAGGTGTGCTCATCTGTCAGACCAGAGGAGTGTATTTTCTTCTCATAAATGAAAAAGATTCTGTTCTGCTGTGTGTAAGTTTGTGCTTTATTGTGCTCTTCTCTCCTTTCCTCTCCCCACTTTGTTTTCTACCCTCCCCCTCCTGTCATTCCCTTGATTGTTTTCCAATCCAGACAGAGTTTTTAAGTCTGGTCTCTTCATATTCCCCTGTCGACACACCTCTGAGCCAAGCTGATGGACAAAATGAGTCTCTGAGCTGAAGCCTTTCAGAAATGATATACAGGAATTAGTGCTGATATGCACTGATATGGAGCTCTACTTTTGTTTCTTGAATGGCTGGGGAAACTGATCCAGGCCAAACTTTGGAAATCTTTTACAGCCATCTGATGCAAAGTGATTTCTAGCTTTCTATCACCTTTGACACAAGAACACTGGCATAATTTTTGTACTACTGTGGTCCTTGCCAGGGGCAGTTCATCAGATAGCAGGGATTAGGGACAAGTGAGCTAGTTCAGCTGGAATTCCTGCCCCACTCCCCTTTCACCTCTGTGGCCTATTCTGTGATATGTACTAAATCTGAACCATATACATTACTTTCTACTATCACCATCCTGTGTAACTCCTCTTTAATCTCTTGCTGCCATTGAATAGTGTGGAGCCAGTACTTCTAAATTTCATGATGCCATTGAATTCCATTGGGGCAATCTGGGCTCTACTGAAGTAAACATCAAATCTCTCATGGGTGGTCAGGTTTTTACCTAGCACTTCAACTTCCCCTATTTTCAGTAAGAGAAAGCCCAGTTTCAAACCAGCTGGAAATTTTGTCAAAGTAATTCTGGAGTGAAAAAATGCAACTTTAAAAATCATTACTATTTTAGAGCAAAATGTTTCAACGATGTTGGGTTTTGTAATATGTATGAAATGAAGTATTTCAGTAATGTTGAAATATCGTATGTCTTTACAGAAGCATAGATTACGTTTTTAATTTCAAGTGGCTTTTATGAAAGAAAAGTCAGTAATTATTGTGCAATTCTTTCAAGTTTAAAAGGTCACTTTGGGAATAAATACTCTGATGTTATGCAGATGAAATGTTTTGTTTTGACTCATAATAAAGATTTATTTTGAAATGTTAAAACTGCTTTGAAATAGCAAAAGAAAGTAATGAACAACAAAAAAGTAGCACTTCCAAAGCATAAGAAATCTTCCTGCTCAGGTTCTCATATCTTTTCCAGTTTGAGGTTTTTTTCTTTAATGTTAGGTTATGTGTTCAAATGAGCATACACATTAATTTGGGAACTCCACGTGAAAATAGCAATAATTATAGAGAAGGTTATTTCTTGGTAGGCTTAACTCAGATCACAATGGTGGGGAAATGTTTCCAATAACTCTCTCTATTTTCTTATTTACTCCATTGAGCTATTGCTGTTTCTGAGTGCTGTCTTTCAATGAGATGTGTCTAAAGAGTTGATTCATGTCCCTGCTGACAGTGAGGAAGATAACCGATAAGCATTGTTTCATAAGCTGTTATGCAGATGCAAAATGTTCACTCGGCTGACATAAAAAATCAGATAAAAGAGACTCAAACAAAGTACATCCAGCAAAATACATAAATTACCTTTTGTAAAATCCTCCACTCATTTGCAGAATTGAGGAATACAAATTGTTGCTTGTAACAGGAAATAGGTATCTTTAATCAAAAGTTCATTGATCTGCATATCACATTTTTCTTAGATTCTTCTGCTCTTGCTCTATCTTCAGACAATGATGTATCAATTTTTCAATATGTCTCACTGTTTCTTGGAACAGAGGATCTAGGCCAGATCCTCATTGGAGATTCATTGGTTTAAATTTGAAGTAACTCCATTAACTTCAAGAGGGAATTTAGCCTGTTGCATCTGGCTCACATCTTTCCCTTTCATTCAATTAGTGTTTGGCACAAACATACAGCTACTTAAAAGCTTTCGATCTGGTTGAGAAAAATCCTTATGGCAAAAGACAACAGAAAGAGCAATCCAGTGACCTGCAAGCTTAGGTGACTGAAGCCAGATGTGTTCAGATGCTTAGCAGTCTTAGAGCCACTTGTTAGGCGAGGCAGAGGCAGAACAGCATCTAACATTGCAGAAACCTTTTATGTTTCTTTGATGGCAATGCTTCAATATGAATCTTAAAGCTGAACTTTTCCTAACATCCCCAGGAGCAATGACCTGGGAGAATCAGTCAATTATGGTACAGCGTTTGTCTTATGTGTTAGAAAAATGATACAGAAGAGAAGATTCTTATGAATGCTTCTGTTTCAAATTGCAGAATTTTAGGGAAAAGCTTGTTTGGCTTTGGGATAGAAAGTCAAATGAGTGAAAAATTGCACTGGGGCAAATCTGGGCAAAATTTAGCATTCTGGTAATCATCACAGCAAGGAGTTAATAGGACCATGGTGAGAATTGGAGTGGGAATTGGATTAGGACCAGAATGGAAAAAAAAAAAACACAAGAATTGTGGTCATTTCTACAATTCCAGATGGACATTCTTAGATAATGAATAGAACAGGGCAGGTACTGTGGAGCGCATTTGACATATGTTTGCCAATGTGCCATAACCCTGACCTAGAAAGACCATTTTTATGAGTTAGAGGTTGGCTTGGATTTTAAGACCATTATGGAGTGCTTGATTTTCTGAAGTTGCCAGATAAAGGCATTTTTGGAAGTGGTTTCTCACTCTGCGTATGCTTACAAAACTACAGATGTTACTTTGCCTAAGTTTACCATAGTTATAGACAAGCTTCAGATCAGTGACCAGGTGTTAAGGAACGTTTCAGTCTGTACACAACTTTGCAAGTCATCCAGCTCTGTCAGAATGCACTGTATTTTAGGAAGAAATTGTGACTTTAACATTAATAGTGGCTGGGATAAGGAAGAGTGATGAAGAATGTAGCGGGCCCTCTTTTCACAACACACACACACAACAAACGAAAACAAAGATACAAAACTCTGCACGTTATAAATGACATAGGAAATGAAAACTCCCAACCACTGTTCAAGGGAAATAGAGAAAAGACAGAGATAAGCAATCATTATAGTGCAGTCTTTTTCTGCTCAATAATATTCAGTGCAGGCAAAACTGGAAGGGTCCATATCTTCAGACAAGGAAAAATGTTTTTCATTCTCTTTAAATTCAATCTTTCATTCTTTTCTTCTTATTTATTTGACTTGTGAGATGCTATGTTCATTCAGGTGCTAAGCCCCCATGGGGCTTGAAGTGGAATTAGCTTGGGATGTAGGAAGCGGGAAATTGTGCGCAAGGCAAACCTTTACATCAACCCCTATGAAACTAAATTAAGTAGTTAGCTCATCTCTGCTCACAGTGTCTTACTCTGCATTAGAACAAAGGGCTAAATTTAACCCTGCTGTAAGAGGTCAAAACAGTTAGGAATTAAACCAATAGGAAATTTTCTCTTTATTTGGCTAACAAGAGAAAGCCTTCTGTATAAACAGGCATCCTCCTCTTCTTCTTAATCTCTCAAACATCCGGCCAGGATTAGGGTCCGATTGCACTAACTGCTATATAAACTCAGAGGACAGAGTGGTTCCTCTGCAAAGGCTCTTTATTTTAAATAGACGCAGGGAAAGGGTGGAGAGAAAGGGATACCGTACTCAAAAAGAATTAAGTTTGTGAGAAATCCACACAGATCCCCACATCCGAGAAACAGCTGCAATAAGAGTATTTCCAGGCAAAGCATAGCACTCACTTCCGAAATCAGCAGCCCTAGCCCGTGTTTA
The DNA here is from genome assembly GCF_016699485.2 of Gallus gallus. Taxonomy (NCBI): domain Eukaryota; kingdom Metazoa; phylum Chordata; class Aves; order Galliformes; family Phasianidae; genus Gallus; species Gallus gallus. Next base: position 15,593,474 of record NC_052541.1, on the reverse strand, counting down.
TGTTAGAGAGAGAAATAAATGAATGTAACAGCCACCTTTGCTTCACAGCTCTACTTTCTGTTACAGGCCAAACTTTATCAAAGCAGACGGCTGCTAATCCTTGCCTGACAAGATGCGGGTGCAATTGTTTTATTAGGAGATTGTTTCACAGCATTAATCTGATCACCAAATTTGAGAGTGGGAAAGGCTTTTGGAGGTTTATCATTTTTTTGTGCCTTTTGACGTATGGATAGTATATGAGGGTCCCCTGTTATCAATTTCTTGTGGCTTCAGGACACCAGCCAACAGAGACCTCAGAGCTGCCTATCTTTTATCTTGTGTCTGCGGTGACTTTTCTCCTGCAGCAAGGCATTAGATCAACTCGGTCGTCAGCTCAGGGGAAATCCATCAGTTAGCATCAGCGGAGGAATGAAGAAGAATGACCTGGCAAGAAGTGAAGTAACCTCAAACTTGAGCCAAGAGATTGTCAGAGAGCATAACTGCGTCACCCGGTTTTCTCCAGGAGATGAGAGAAAAACTACGGAGGGTGACTGCCACGGTGAGCAGGATCCACACCCTCTCTGCAAACAAACACCAGCTTCAATAAGTGCCTTTTTAATGTGCATTGAGTCTTTGTGTAGGAAAAGGATGTGCAGTTGGCAAGTACAGAGCTGTAAGGGGATAGTTTGAACATGCTGATAAAACGTCTAGCTTTACTTCAGAGTTGACTTTATCATTTACCCAGGGATATTGTTAGTAGAAGATGATAGCCACGCTCCGACAAGAGACAGACAGTGAAATGTATATGAACAAAACAGCCATTGTGGTGAATTCTATCCTGTTTGTGTGGTGACTTCTCTATCCGTAATCACACAACTTTACAGGCTGAGATAAAACACAAAGCAGGCGGGAATGGAGGTGAGGGTAAAAAAAGGGAAAAGAGAGCACATTGAGATCAAGGGGCTCTTCTGAGGAAGACAGGCACCACCTCTCTTAAAGCCTCAATGCTGAGAAAGAGAAGGAAGAGAAAAGAGAAAGAAATCTCCTGTCCCGGTGTCCTCTGGCAGAGAGACGGCGGCTGGAGCCCCGGGTGAGGTGCGCACTTTGGAAAATGAGGTTAACAGGTTCACTTGTGCCAGATGGTCTGCAGGGGCTGCCTGGGCATGGTGGCAACAAAAAAGTCAACGCCATGAATGGAAAGAATGGCTTTCCTGCCCTCAGCAGGAGCTGTGGAGACTATGGAAACTGGAGCTGGTCTCATGCTGCATACTCTTTCCCCTGAGTGTTCACTTGCAGTGAAAGGAAAACAAATTTGTGCCCTTGTGTACGTGCCTCTTTTGTATTCACCTTCCATGTGTCTCTCCACCCACTGAGTTTTACTCATCTGATGAAGACTTGAGGGCTGGGAAGTTTTAACTCCCATGTCTAATGATTCCTGTCTGAAGCAGTCTACTTCATTGTGTTTATTATTTCTACTGATTTAAATCAATATAAAAAAATCCTATTCAAGAAGCCTCAGCAGGGCATTAATTACAAATGATGGACAGAACGTGAATGGCAATAATCTCAAGGAAATAATGCTGGCCAAACAGGCACTGCCTTCCACAGAGCAAGGCCACCAAGGCCATGCACTGAGCCAGATAATCATAAAATCATAGAATATCAGGGACCCATAAAGGATTGAGGCCATCTTTGCAGGTCGGACCTAAGTCACATCAGTGACTAAAGGCTTCACAAAGTTCCCCTTACTAGGAAAGGGTTTTTCACTATGTGGCATACAGTCCAGGGAGCCGGTTTCCCCCAGACCCTGCCAGGAAGATTAGACAATAACCTGACTGTGGGATTTTCCTCTGAGACGAAGGTTTGCATGCAAACAGCCAAGTTGTGACCGAAGTCCTTAGCCTCAGTCTTGCAGTGGCATATTTACCCTGAATGAATGAGAACGAAATGTGCTGTACTTTCAGACATGCAGTTTGTGGAGGCAACTTCCCCCGTGCAACGCGCTCTGCCTTGAACTTTGCCTCCTAGACTGGGAGTTTGTAGCCTGAAGGCAGTGACCCCGGTGGTCTCAGCTGCCGGAGGTTGTTGCCTTTCTGCCAGGGGTTACAGCAGGGATGGCAGGAGGTGCGTCCTCAGCCACTTTGCCATCACACGTATTAGTTCATACTGCTAGAGGGAGGAAGGGGAATGATGGAGTTCACCACTGCTAAATCCACTAGAGCCCTATAACTCAGAGCTCTGGATGTGAACAGGTCCCTGCAATTACTTTGAGTATATGTGGGAAGCAAAAAATCTTTTAAACTCTTTTGATATAGAAACTAACATCAGGGATGTTTTTCACAGAATCGTAGAATCATGGAGGGGTGCTCCAGTCAGTTTTTCTTCATCTTTGAAGGAGATGCTACTAGGACCAGATAGAAAGTGAATGGCAACAGCAGGGGTTAGAACCAGATGATCTTTAAGGTCCCTTTCAATCCAAGCCATTGTATGATTCTATGATCTCCACAATTCAGTATTGCTGCTTATCTCCCGCTCCTGAAAGAGAGCTAAAGCCTGGGAGCATCTCCTGGTGTTCAGCCTGGTTTTGGTGTCCCTCTGAGCCTTGCTGAAGGCAAAGGATGTGCTTGCATAGTCTTATCCACTCTGGGATGAAAACCATTCTCTCCTTCATTAATGAAGAATCACAGCACCATTACATTTGGTTATAAGTCTTTATCTGCATATTGTTAAAGGCACTCTGACTGTTTTTAGTTTGATATTATGTGTTTGAAGATACTGAGTAGCATAGTTTAGTGGACATGATGGTGATGTTTTGATGGTTGGACTTGGTGATCTTAGTGATCTTTTCCAGCCTTAATGATTCAATGACTCTATGATATTTTTCTTGTGAGCTTGTACCAGGCCTTTAGGCATATTTTGAATGAATGAGTTTTTGCACTGTAATTGAGTTGGGTTCAGTTCTCAGGGCTGTCAGTGCAAAGCTGGTCTCACACTTTGAACATCTATCCATCTGGAAGAGTCACAGCTCATTCCAGAGAGACCATCAAAGAGCCAAGAGATAATAACACATTTGTTTTCAACTGATATAGGCCAAACCAGAACCATAAATTTGGTAGTAATAGTTTGTTACCAGTTGTTTGATAGATTTACCACTCTGTGCCACTGTCTGCTGAGCTTTGAGTTTGTACCTTATCTTCATTATAATTTTGTGTGGTTCTGTTATCCCTGCTTAGACCTATTAACATGAAAATGTCCGATTGGTGAGGTGGGTGTGGAGTCACGTCTCCAAGGAGCAGCGTAACCTTGCTGCTGAATCGCTGAATCTTTCAAAACCAGACTGTCCAGAATGTGCTGCAGGGAAAAAACACACGGTGTTAGCAGGGAAATGGACTGCTTTAGGTGACCAAAAAAAAACCCCAAAAAACTGTTCTCCAATGCTAAATTCTGTAGTTCCATAATAAGAAAATATTGATTTAATGAGCCAAAAGAAAGCAAAAACTTATTGGGGAAGGGATGAATTTCATGACGATTGAAAAAAAAAGAATCTTGAAGAAGTGTGTTTCTAACCTACATCTTGCAGGCAAACCCAGAAGCTATCATTTGTCAGCAAATAATAATGCATGGGGTGCATCCTTTTTCTTTATGAAAACAGAATAAATCTGAAATTCTTCTCTGCTGGAAAGAAATTTAATATTTAAAGGTAATTTGACCTGTACATGTGTGTGCCATGAATCTTTTATGTGACCTACAGCAAATGTATTTATATAGTATTATTCTGAGGATAGTTATTTCTTATTCATTTTCTGGGATATTATTTTTCTTTCTTTGACTAATGTACATTTGGCCTTCTCATTTCCCCACTCAGTTGGATCTGCGTTCACCTTCCTATTTATACCTTTTTCCCCAGTTTTCAAGGTCTGATAACTAACACTGGACCATATATGGATAATAGAATGATAGAACTATTCTTTTTGCTAACATAAAGATGCGTCCAAATTATTCTTTTTCATACTCCTTATTTCTATTGTTACTGTGGTTCCTATTACATAACTGAGTTAACAGTGATGTGTCTGGTGAAGAGTGAAACAATGAGAGATTGGAAGAGTGCTTTTTTCAATTGTTCCACTTTAATTTCAGTTCCTTTGTAGAAAGAATCTGTGGGAGCTTCAGATGGTTTTGGGTAACATGTTATTTCTGACCAGATCTCTCTGTAGAGGACAGATCTCATAGACTGAAGTTCTGCACAAGGGTCAGTGCAACAAACACACCCCTTACAAACCACTTAGCAGTATTTTGAAGTAAGCTTGCCTGGATTCAGAGGGCTTATCATCTCTTGATGACAGTGAATTTTGTACGCTGAAATCCTCATGTGTAGGTTTGTTATGAGGGCTTTGATTGACAGGAAGGCTTCGCTTGGGACATCAGGGGAAGCTACTGCCTCCAGCCCTACCTCTTCTGTGCAGATAACTGTGCTGCTCGTCAGTCAGCTCATGACATACCGCATAGCATTTTACGGTAAGCTGTCACCAATTTCATCTGATTTTCAGAATGCACAGTAAAACTGCAGTGACTCAGGAGCTGATTGACTCTGTGTCTCATCTGATTGTGGAAGGAGTGGCAGGGATCTCTGTTTGGGTCACCTTTTCCAGATGTCCATGTAGATGTCCAAGGATGTCCACTGAGAGGGCTCAAGGGACACCTTCAGGAACAACTACTTCTAACACACTGAGTCCACCATGTGCTGTTTAACTGTCCTGAGAAAATAGGTCAGCAAGGAGACAGCCATGGGTTGGATGTGTGGTCCCTGGGAAGGGCAGGGAGGAGATGCAGGTGGGCCTGTTCTTGCTGGTTGTCATTCTCCAGTTCTGGTTCTGAGTTTCAGGATTTGTTAAAATGTGAGCTTGGGAAAGGGGATTTTTTTCCATAGGTTATTATAACGTTTTTTTTCTGATGTCATGGAAATATAAACAGTTCTTATTAAATCCTGTTATTTAATACAAAACACAAGGTTTGGGACTAAACTCTTTGGCAGGATCCTTCAAATATCACACTGGCAGAAGCACAGAGGAGAAATTCATATCTATGAACTGTCTGTATTACTTGACACATTTTTGTTGGGAAAGCCAGTTTGGTTCAGACATAGCGTAATCATACCAAACCGTTTACCCTTTCCTGAGTCTCCGGTTGACCTTCATACTCCAGTGAATCTTAATTTTTAAGCTTTAGGGAAAGATAGCCTGTTGCTTCAGGATCTTGCTTAAAGCCTCTAGTGGCATGAAATGTATTGTTTAAAACCTCTTAATGCTGTAAATCAAAAGGTGCCTCTCACACACTTGAAACTGAGGCACTTGGTGGGCTGAGGAAAAAAGTAAGCAAGCAAGTAGAAATGGTAATTAAACATAAAAAAATCCAAAACAGAAAGCTGAAGTGCAAAATATAGAAAATAGCATGTCTATACATGTGCAGACATGAGCACACAGATGAATGTCCATGTGTGCACACGTATATATACACACAGAGTAACATTACCCAAAGTCTGATAGTAATCAAAGGGGACTCAAATACAACTATTCATCTTCTTTGTTTTTCTCTTCTGTCATGAAAATTTGTAGGTAGGATTTACAACTGTTCCATTATTTGTCTGAATGACGCACGCTGATGTTATATCTGGCTATGTCTGTGTAACTAGGTGTTTATGTGTATGCACATAGCTTTGTTTCATCCATGAGTTTATTGTTCTTGTGAAGATCATGTGAAGAACATGTGAAGTTCAGAGTATGAGCGTAAAAAGATGCAACTGTGATAAGCTGGTAGTCATTCAAGTTACAAAGCTTATCTAAGGGTTGTTTCAGTGAAGGCACTGTACATGCAAAAGTGTTACAAAACCTTATAGGGATGAGGCTTCTCTGGCAATATTTAGAATGAAATCATTTGCTTCGACTGAGATATTTGAGGTGCTCAAGATAACATAAAAAAGAAAAAAGAGAAAAAAAAAAAACAGAATTATCTGAACATCCATATGAAGTTCAGATCAACCACTGAAGTAGCAGAGTTTTCACTTTCAAGCTGACAGTTGTGTTAGGGAACTGTTTTGCAAAGATAGTCCCCAGGAATTTTGATCTCTGGCCCTGAAATTTGGCTTCCTTTTCCGGACAGAAGAAAAGAGCACTTTGATCTCATCTTTAGCAATGGACACATGGGATGTCCACATGGCGTGCGAAGGCTCTTACCATATCAGAAAATTAAACTTGGCCTTTTGTGTGGTAGAATCATTCTACAACATAATGTTTGTAGCAGAAATGCTGAGTCACGGCCTGAAGCAGTGATTGAGCACCTGGTGGGAAGGCAGGGCCAACCCAGGGGAGCACAGGTGCATGTAATGCAATTCAGTGCAGCTGAGTGACCAGAAGTGGTGGAGCCCCCATTTAAGGGCTGGCAAGGGTAGAGGTAAGGGTGTTTTGCTGAAGTTCCCTGTGTTCCTGAGGTCTTCTAGTGGTAAGCAGATTTTTCTTCCTTTATTTCTGCATCTACAGCTGCTGTTTTGGGGTTTATTCTCATTTTCTGTAGCCTAGGACTTTGCTACCCTGCTCTTGTTGCTGTGTTTTCCATTCCATTCTAGCAGTGTTATAGAATGTAAGCAGCCTACAAGCCTGAGATAAGAAGCAACCTAGATCTGTGCTGGCCCAGGTGTATGTTATTTCTTTGTGTAAGACATACTGTAAACATGCTTAGAAGTAATGTAAAGGAAAAAAAAGTTGTGTTTGTCCTGTTTCTTTGTGGTGCTTTCCCTGAAGAGGGATCACTCCAGATTCACTTAGTATTTCCATGGTGTTGTGTTTGTCTTGAGATCTTTCAGCTCAGTGTGTTTCCCAGTCACTTGGTGCTTCCTGGAAAGAGGAAATTCTCAGCCTAGCAGGCTGATGTGAGTTCTCAGGGTACAGAACACAGGAAGCTTCTCAGAAGTAAATTTTCCTGTATGTGCAACATATGAATTCTCAATTTACAAAGAAGGGATTTCTAGAGCTTGAGTAGGCAATGGCAATTAGTCCTTTGAGGATTTTTTTAGGACAGATATCCCCATGTTGTCTCAGCTGTAGGATGCAAGGCATCTCAGAAACTGTTTGAATTAGTAGCTAATCTGTGTTCAGCTCTCTCTGCTCTTTGCTGCTTTACAAACATTGGGAAGAGCATGCATTGTGAGTGGTTCTCTGCACTGGTTAAGGGCACCTGGTGGTTCCTCTCAGAACTTCATGATTTTGTGAAATATCATGACAGAGAATACAAACAATTTACACCTCATCTTTGGCATTTGGTCATTATAAAATAAGCATAGTAGCAGTACTTGTAGATCAGTTAAGGGTGGGTCAGTTAAACTGCCCAAACCACTTCACTGTGGCCAGAGGAGGATTCCCCAGGCTCTAGATGAGTTGCTGGAAAATATGGCTTCAATAGGTACCTGTTGCTATTCCCTTAATTAGCTGAAACAGATACAGAGAGATCACAAATGTGCCTACCGGAACCACAACACTCCTTACTTGTATGACTCACAAAAAATTCTCTCCTTTGTGGATTTACATCTGTGGAACCTTGGGGAGGTCTTAAACTGCTTTCTCAGTGTGCTCACTCAGATACCAAAAACCGCATTCCTCTGAGCGTAGTTGAATGATGTGCTGGCAATGCAAGCCTTTCAAATGGTGTGACTAGGCAGTTTGTTCTTTCATCTGCTATCCTACAACAAAATATTTCAATGGATTTTACCAGACCCTGTAAAGTGGGGGGGGGGGGGGGGTAAGGAAAGGTTGTCAAAAATACCAGTACTTCCCCTCCCCCCCCATCCTTCCCCCCTCATTTTCTCCTTTTTATTTCCTTTTTACTAAGCAAACTGACTTGAAAGCAGAATAAAACAAACTTGATCTCACTGTGCCTTGGCTGTCCCAGGGAACAAACTTGCACGGAGCCTAGAATGGATGTGCATGTAAATTGCACATTTAAAACTGATGGCTGTCCAAGATCAGAAGCTGTGGCAAAGCTGACACTTGTCCTGGAACTTAGCAGCTTCAGAATCTTGAACAGCTCTGCTATTGCACACTCATCTTGTGATTTGGATGGGGAGAGCTTGTAGATTCAAGTGCACCACTTCTGCAGATCAGGAGTGAGGAGGGGGCTTTGGTATCAGTCCACTAGCATACCTCTTGCAAGCTGAGAGATGTTAACTTAACACGTTGTAATCTCTTTCACAGCCTCCAGGACTCATAAGACACCATAAGGAAAAGTTTCTCAGGGTTACACTGCTCTATAGGATACTAAACATTGTCTTCTGGAGGCCACTGGGGCAATGGAAAGGTGTAGTTGTCACACTTTGCGAAAGTATGACATCTAGATAATAAACCAGTTAGCTCTTTGTCCTCATACCCTGCCCAGTGTGATGTACTGGGGCCATGTTCGTTGTGTTCTAGCTTTACTGAGGTGTTTGTTCTTTTATCAAAGCAGAATAAAGGTGATCTCAGGCTAGATCCTCAGATGTTTTCAATTGGTATTGCTCCACTCTGGCTGATGGAACTGATTTACTTCAGCTGGGAAGTTGGCTCTTTCCTTTTCTCATTCTCAGTTCTCTTCCATCATTTTAGTGCATTAGCTTTGGTTTTTGCCCCTTTTATTTTGTTTAATTATAGCAAAAGATGTCAAAGAACTTTATGCCTCTACATTGAATTCTGAGCAAATGAAGTGCAGTTATAAATTAGGCAAGTAAATAGGTGACAGAGGGAAGATTGTTTGCTCTGCAAGTCAGACTGGTTTCTGCAGAGGGAAAGATACTGTGCAGAAGATAGGACCTCTGGTGAAGGAGTCGTATGTTCTCTTGGCTTTACAACAAAAGGTTAATTTGTCTGATCTCTTAGTAAACTTGATTTACAAGCTGAGAAAGTGTGGAGAGGAGACTACTTTTTGTAATATTTAAGTCACTGTAGGTTGAGCTAGGAAGGCTGAGGAAACAGCAAGCATAAAATGTGGGGAAGAAAGGGGGGGGAAATAGCATGGCAGAATGGGAATGGACACTGACACAGTAACTTGCTTATTAGTTTTTGGTTTAAATTCTGTCTCAGCAATTAATGCTTGTAATTCTTTTCACCTTTGGTTGTTAACTGTTATCACAAGTAACAACCACCAACCTTGCCTCAAAAATATTCACTAGGTAGTGTCTGATATTGTAATTAATAGTTAGTTTTCCCATATAAATGGGAATAACTAACAACAACAAAAATAGTCATGAGTCTGAGTCAAATGTCTTTCAACTATTAAAGTTTCTGTACTAAGAACAAGGTTAACTGCTGGATTCCATGACAGTCGCACATGTCTGATATGTTTAGTATCTTAGATGCAATTTTCCTTTCCCCTTTCTCCCTATTTCTTTTTTATCCCGTGGAAGCTAAAACTTTATTATAAAATTGAAGATAAGTATATCAGTTTGCTGGATGCTGGCAGAGCAGAACACAAGCAATGAGAAGATAAGGGAATTTGGTCAAATACAAAAAATACCATGGAACCTAAACCAAATGACATCAGATAAGACCTCCACTGACTTTCTATTAAAAATGTAATAAATAAGGATCACAGAAAAATTCTTTTTTTCCTCTAGCACTTTTTTGTTATTGTTCCTAGAGTTTCAGAAGTATATGTGTATTAATGCTTTTCTTCCCCCACTGTACCTATTCAGAACTGATAAATGCAAATCTGCTTAATGAGGTACTGATGGGTTTCAATTAATGATGAGGCTCTCAATATATGTTTTTAATTTATAAATGTAATTATATTCTTGTGAGACAGCCTTGTTGGCTGGCTTAGGGACTTAGCAATAGTAAAAACAAAAAATCAGTGAGTTCTGAAATGTTGAGCAGTAGGTCCCAGACTATAATGAAGACTGGTAGGTGGTGAATTGGATAGGAATTGACTGCAAATCAGTATAAACATTAATGTGTTCAATAATGCCAATATTTGGATTTGGGTGAGTATTCAGCTTCCCAGATGTTCAGTGTGAGGCTCTCAGTTGATGGCAGGAGCACGGTATGTTGAACTGGTTTATGAAGCAGAGCATAACTGTCTTGGAACTATTCAGCTGCATGGACTGGTTATTTTTTGGCTGGCAGAGACCTTTGCCACTTAGACTGATGTCTCACTGAAAGGGAGGAGAGAGATTATTTTAGAAAGAGAAAAGCAGAATTCTCTCTTGAGGTCTGTTAGTCATTCCAAAATTCCTTCCATTCACCGCAGAATTCCAAAAATACAGTTTGTCTGCACGTCTGTAGGATGTCACCAATGATGAGAGAGAGCTGCAGATAGCTTTACTGTTGTGCTTTCTTCACCCATCTGAGATGCTTTTCAGTGCTGATGCAATTATTTGATGATACAAAGCCATCTATACTATAGAGACTGAAAACAAGGCTGTGGATTGTAAACTATGTGTTTAACTGATGGCTTGTTGGGATTTACCTGTGTCTAGATCTCACCATTGCTTCACTGGGAGGTGGATGAGTGTTACGTCACTGAATAGGACTATAAAAAAAATAAAATAAAATGTATCTTGATTCATGGCACAGCCTCTTGGAGAGAGATAGGGGAATTGAGGCTGCTCTTGACAGCAATCCTCTCCTCATTTCATTTCCTATGATACCTACAAACAGAAAACGGTCACGGTTTCAGTCCAGGCAATACATTAGAAATAAGGCAAAGAATGGATAATTTTTTGGCCTTGGAAGCATTGCGGAGTTGTTTTATTTCCTGGGAAACTTCTGTAGGTTGTTTCCATGCTAGAATAGGTTAACCCTTCCACCAGCTGAATGTTCACATCTACCTGTGTGGCTCTAGCCTGGCTATCTTGGGGCTTTGTTGGGCTGAACTTTGAGTGACAGGGAAAATATATGTTTAAGGATGGGCGAGGAATCCCCTCTAGGCGTGATGCTCGTCTGTGGCCATAGGTGAGGTTTGCTTAGTGGTGTCTGCTCAGTCTCTGGTGGACAATAGTCCCTGCCATAAAAGGACTCTATGCATAATGTAGCATATTTGTTGGCCTCTACCTTGAAGAAACTCAGGTGAGAGCTGTTTATATCCATCTAGGGACAGTCTCCAGTAGGAAAGATAGTACTCTTTGGCTAGTAGATATCCATGCTATTTTGTTTTATTCCACCTTTCAGTATTATGGATCTTTTCTGCTTTTTTTTCCCCCTTCACATTTAACTGTGATGTAGGGAGGTTTAAGTATATATAACTTTCCTGAAAACCAAAAGGAGTGAAAATGATCATCATTCATCATATGCTTTAATTAAATTTAATTAAAGGATATTAAACACAATATGTATGAGTGGGTCTAGATAAAGTGTCCACATAATTCTTTCTCCTTCATTCTTTAAGCTTTCAGTTCTAAGCAGAATCACATTCATAAAAAGTTAGGAGTCAACTGTAAAAAATCAAATTTCAGAGAGAATGTGCTAGGGATAAAGCAAACAAAGAACCAAACAAAATAAACATTCATGTCATCTGCCTGACAAGAGTAATCTTTTCCCTTACAATAGCATGTGCTGTAGGCTTAAAACAATGCATTTCATTACTGCTAGGCTCAATTTAGGGTACACAAATGTGCACGCACATACATGCATCCCCTAGCAGACATGAGAGAGTCAGGAAGAGAGAAAGTGTGTCACACCCTCTAAATTCAGGTGGCCTCAAGCAGTGCCATATAATCCCAACCTCAATTAAACTTTCCAAGGTCAGCGGTGTTCTACCAGGTCAGACATAAATAAGTCAGGTGAGAGTCCTAGGGCACTGAAAAGCCATATTTATTCTTTATCCACAGTTCATAGCTATCAAATGAAGCTGAACAGAGAGAGGGAGTGTATGTGAGTGTGGCTCTCAAAGCTGCACTGTTGTGAGCACACTTTCTTATATATTTTTTAAGAAAAAATGCAGTTCTATTGCACCCCTACCTCAAAACTGCAGAAAACATCTGTGATCATAGAAGTCTCAGAGAAAAAGGAAGATAAAATTGAGCAATGTTGTTTAATGACTAATTTATTCAACTCAAAGTATCTCATTCACTCTTATGCTTTATTTATTTTTTTAAATGGGGAGTCCTTATCTTTTTAAAATTGCATTTTTGTCTATAGCTGACTTTGCTGCATGGAGTCTGAGACCAGATGCCAAGACAAACCCCTCTTGAATTCAGACATACAGATCTCATGACCTGATTCAGCGAGTAATGGAAATGGGCCAACATTGCACAGTCTATTGGGCTTGTAAACAGCATATTTAATTTTCTTTTGATTTGGGGAGGCAGAGGGAAGAGTACGGAGAATAATGATGTCTATATCTCAGTCCAAAAGTATTAAAGACAACAGACGTATATTGGCTTCAGATGCTCTGAGGAGAAATCGTGTTCAGAGAAAGTAATTAAGGACAGTTGAGGTCCACTGACTTTTGTTCTGTCTGAAGAATTAAGTGAAACTCCAGGCCACTATGACTAGTAACCAAATTAATATGTATGTTTTAATAAACCAACATACCACAAGCCTTAGTGGAGTTTGCCTTGCTGTGCAGCATCCTATTTTAAAGTTAGAGTTTTGACATGTAGAGTTAGACTTTTCTCATATTATTTAGTAGGGGGAAAATAGATGAAGGTTATTTAAATTAAAAAAAAGCCTTAAAAGCCTTTTCCCAAACTCTCTAAGTACAGCAGGGTTGTGAGATTTCAATAAGCAGAATGTTTAACTTGACTTCCATGACTGTTTAGGTGTTTGATACATTAATGCTGCTGGGAAAGTTGTCCCTACCTTTTTGTTTGCTTTTCCTGATTTCAATCTTTTTATTGCAATGGAGATATGGCAGTTTATTAAGTATGAGTTAAAAATACATGGTTATGTAGTAACTTTTACTCTTTTGACAAACAATTTTTAAAATGCCATCTTGTAATGATGTGTTGCTCTGAAAATAATGCTTCCTATATGTACTTGTGGAAATTACAACAGCTATAAAAAGCTCAGTGATACTATTTGATAGAGCAAATTCTCAGCAGCTGGTAACAAAATGAAATGGATTACTGGTGGGAAGGTTCCACTTCTACTGCCATACCTCTGTTCATTTCAATTCCTTGTTCATTGCTGGTGAGTTGGAATACATGACCCTTAAGTGTCCCTTTCCACTGAAATGATTCTATGATTCTGATGTTGCAGATCAACATAAAATAACAAGTCATTACTTTTGGAGCAGTCTCCATAAATTTCTGGATATCTCTGTGCATGAGAGAGTGACGTTTTTAGTGCGCATGAGGGGATCGCATCATCAATTATTGTGAGTGTTCAGACAGTGGATACTTATGCATATAGTTTTGAATTGCTGAATGTATACAGTTTTTTGTCAAGAGTAACTTTTAATCTGAGGAATATTTGAATGTGTTATCACACATTTGTCTTGTAATAGCTTAAAGACTTCCAGTCAGGGAGTGGAAAAAATACTGGGTGATTAGCATGCCCAGAGACATAATAGAGAGTGTTGAGTAGTTAAAAGTGAGCACATTCTAAACAAAGAAAAGTATTTGTCATAACTCTAACATAATATTGGATAGATTTCCTACATTCATCATCAAGTGACGATGCATTAGTGACTCTGAATATCTGAAGATAAAGATAACATTAAAAAGCTTAGGGAGAGGAGAGCATTTGGTGGGGGGAAGTGTCATAGGAAGTTGTTCACAAATATTGGTTTTATTTTATAGGCGTTTGCATTAGAAGTAAAGTTAGCACTTGGTATCCAATAGCATACATATTAGAGCCCTCTACTTCTGTACCTCTGGTTTTAACATCTGTAAGTATAAGGGAAAGTCCTGACAAATGTTTCTGAAGGTTTTATGTGCTCTTTATCCCCATGCTGGACTGCAATCCCCATTATGCCTGGTACAATAATAAGGGAATTGAGATCAGATGACCAGTACTGCAGATAAACATGGAAAAAAGGGATGTTAGGCGGCACAGTGCCTTCCACTCAGGTTTTAGCTGTATGCTGTGCTTCTGTGAGAGGACAAGGGGAAGGGGAAAGGAAAACTTGTCTTCATTTCTGCTTCTATTGCACTTTCCTGCCTAGCTCTCACCAGTGTGTCTCAGTAGTGAATGTGTTACATGACTCAGTTTAGAAGGAAGGAATTAAGCAGACTTCAAGAAAACAATACCATACAAAATATCACCATCAGCTGGTTTAAAAAAGTGATCAAATGAAACTGAATCCAAGAATGCTTTTTTCTTGTTAGACATAGGATGTTCCTTTAAGGCAAGTTGATTATAAATGTGTATATGTAGGATTTATAAATATAATTCCTACCTCACCAAAGCTCTCAATTTTAAATACTCTTAAGTAGAAAGGCCACTGAAACTCCTTCGGCTGGAGGTTCCCATTCCTCACTTAACAGACTTTTGGGTAGTTTAACTTTATCCCCAACATGCTAGAGACACCTACTAAGGGATGTGAGTCAAGTACTTTTTCCAGGTCTAGATCAGTTACAACTCAAGTTATTAATCAATCAACTTGGAAAGAAAAAGGGAGGATGGTGAAGAGAACACTATATAGTTCAACCTGTAGTATAGCGTTCAGATCTTTGGCTTTTTTTTCTAGTTCTCTGCTTTACTTGGAGTAAGTGCTTGAAGTCAGTGAATGAAAGTATATGGTAAAGTTGGGTCTGAGTTGATTCTCAGCAGCAGCCTAGCAGGCAAATTGAACACTGCTTTATCTTTTGTGGGTGTGAGTAAAGTCACTTCTGAGGGGAGGGGATAACGTGGGGAAAACTCATGTCTAATTGTCTGGAAATGTTGGAATGTAATAAGGACACACTTGGAGTCATCAGAAAAGGGATCTCAGGTTTTTATTGCTGAACTCATTGTGCTTCTAGCTGTGTTTTACTTCTCCATGTCTCATTTTTCCCTATCTACCAAATATGAATAACAATTTACTCTTACGCAGCTTAGGGTGAGAAAGGAGTAGGTTCTAAACTACCTTTTTCTGTGCTCCAGAGAGCTAAGATGTCCATAAAGTCCCATGGATTGCTCCAAATTCAGCCTGCTGCAGAGGTTCTCATAGAGGTTGCTCTATTGCTTGAAATAGTCATTGTTAGAAAAGGCCACTAAGATCCTCTAGTCCAATGGTCAACCCATCCCCACCATGCTCACTAACTATGGCCCTCAGTGCTACATCTCACAGTTCTTGAACGCCTCCAGAGACTGACACATTGAGGTGGTGGTGCAGCCTGTACCACTGCATCCCCACTCTTTCTGAGAAGAATTTTTTTAGTGTCCAGCCTGAAACTTTGTTCCAGCTTACTGTCTTCCTCAGGACCTACCCGCTGTCACAACTGGGAGCACACCATCAGCGTGTGCAGTAGATTTTGTTCAGTGCATCTGCAGCCACTCTTTGCAGTGAGACTTTATCTACTACTTTTGTTACACAATCAATACAAAGCAGTAGTGGAGTCAAATGGCTCTGGAAACATTAAATACTGACTCCCATCTTCTCTGAGATGCCTTTGGACAAGGTGCTAGGTGACAAAAAGTAAAAATAACTGATTCTCGTTGTTTCTGTAGACTCTTTTCCATCTTGAGTTCACAGTGGAGGAAAAAGTTATTGACCTTTTGATCTTTCATGTATGTTATTGATAAAAGCCAATGATTATGTTCATGTCATATGAATGTTGTGTAAGTCTAGTCATGACTTTCTATGTAGTAGCAATGCTCCTGATGTTGTTACAGCCTGGAGTTAATATCCTGATTAATGTATGTTTTCCTTCCTAATTTAGGAAATAGTTGACTGTAAGTCCACAGATGTTCTGATATGTTGTCTTTTTCCTTTACTTTCTTTCCAGCTTTTTGTACATATATCTGTATGCATAATATGAACGTAGGTATCTGTAAATGAGTCAGTGTGTCCTGTCACTGTCGTGGAATAGAACCATCATCTGTAGTCTATGCTGAGGTCTGAGCACCAGAATAGAGTGGCAGAAGGTTGGTTTGGGGTACTCCAGTATTTCCTAGTGGTGATTAGGGCTTGTAAACTGTTGTCCAGTAATAGAAGTGATTTTGTGGTTTATGACCTCTTCTGGGGTGACAGTGAATGGAAAGCTATGTAATTTTACAGAGAAGTCAGTGTCTGTTTCTTTTTTTTTCATTGCATTTCCTCTAGCACAGAAATCAAAGTGTTTATAGCAATGTCTGTGGTGATTTCCTTAGTCTTAGCTCAGTCCAGCAGAGTCTTCTCAAAACGTTTTTGTTCATACAGATCTTTGTTAAGGACAAGCTGAACTTGCTTCCTTTGCTGCTGGCACTATCCACGGATTATATTTATTTTTAGGTCCATTTACCAGAAGTGGACTGTTTGCCAGTCATCCCCACGGTCTCTTAGCCTAAACTTGCTGGAGGAATGATGTGCAAAAGAAAGTATCCACTTTGTTTTTATCCATCACGCTGTAAACCTCCTGCTTGTGTCCTTTTGTATCTTTTGTGAGGCCCGTTAATAGCTGTTATCGCTAATTGCTGTGCTTAGCTCGCCGTGTTCTTCTATGGGCAGAAACAAGGGAGATCAAAGAGCAGCATACTCCATAAAGGCGTTCAGTGTTCATTCTGCAGCTAATTCACCTGTGCGTGGCTGAGGGATGGCACAGAGAAACCGAAAACAGATGGAGAGAGAAAAGTAGGTTTTACTTTGCTTAAACTTTTGCACTGCTTCAGCTGCAGGCTCAGAATGAAGTGTTTTGCAACACTTTTTCAACTAGACCTGGGCACCATAAATGGATTGTGTAGGTTCTAGCTTGGAATTCTACCCCCTTTGGAGCAGAGATTGTATATATAGTCTCTGCAAGTGAGCTTTGGAGCAGTCTCATCAATTCCTGTAAGAGCGAGCTAATTTTATGTTGTTGGGCAAAATACATTAAGAATCCCAATTTGCTGTCTCTCAGGGCTCTGTCTTGCTTTATATTATTCACCAGACCTCATGCATAGTATTATGGGTTGCCTGCTTGTGTGAACTGTGGATTTCTGTCTCTGCTCAGATGGATTGTTGATATAAAGTTACCAGCCAGTGTTTATCCACACACATAGAAATAACAGTATTATTAACTACTCCTATATATGTATTTTGTGTCATTCAGACTGTAAGGGCTTGTCTGAATAATAAGGATTCCCTTGAGTGGGACTCACTAGGGGAAATGACTGTTTAATAAAGACAGATAATGTAGATGAATCATTCTGACTACTTAGAGGAGCAATTGTGTTAAAACTCCTGAACTTACACAAAGTCCTTCTGAACACATTAGGGGGTCAAATCCTGCCCCTTGAGATCATTGTTATATTGCTGCTGATTGGGGAAAAGGCTGATCTTTGAGAATAGAAACAAAATTTAAATAGTGTGAATTTAATTCATTGATGTGAGTGAGATGTTATCTTTACTTTCTAAACCCTAGGATTGTAAGTAGTATAAAAGCATGCCTACATAAATGTCTGTATTACATCTCCATATGTTGAAAACTATGTTTAAAAGAGATTTCTGCTAAATTATATGGCTTAGTTTTCTCTCTTCTTCGTGATGTGATACTTTACGCTACACTGGAAGTATAAGAATATGAGTTTATTAAGTTTACTCAGAAAACTATTCAGTCATCTGTATGAGCTCTTGGAGCTATGTCAACATTTTCTTGAAAGATACCTGAGATTATTTGATGTTTACTTTTTTAAGTACAGTATTTGTGAGTAAAAGTGCACAAGAACATTTTATTACATTTTAAATGTAATTCCTGATCCCAAGGTGCTGTCTATATAAATCTGAACAAACCTACGGAATCGCTATCTATATTAGATCAGCAAATCCTCTCAGTCCCAGAACTGGCCACTGTGTTAAGAATAAGAGGCAAAAGTGAAATTCCTTGGTAATAAAACTTCTGAGCCTTGACAACTGTGAGGTAATGCCATTTCTTGCAGCATTGCCTAGACCTTTCAAAGTACACTACTCTTTATTATATGCCTTTCCTCTGCCCCTAAACCTTCACTTCTAAAGTGCACATCTCACAGGTAACTGCTATATAATGTACTTTTCAATCAGCATCCTAATTCACTCAATGCAGTGTGGGTTTTAGATAAACTAGGAAGATGTGAAATGCAGAATAAAGGGCTTAGGGTGTACAACACAACTCACCTGTTCAAAATCTTTTGCTATCTATGCTCTTCTCCAGGGTAATTTGTCGTTGTCTATCTCTCCTTGCCATCCCTGCACGTTTCTGCCCTGCTCGTTTTGGGTGATTTAAATATTCTTGCAGCTTCTTCTCACTAAGACTTCAGGCCAGGTGAAGGCAACAAAATGGTGATACCCTTGGATACATCAGCTTTGCAGGGGGAGTTTTGCCCATTAATCCTCAATGCCTGTGTTGGTATTGAGCTAGCTTCACTCTAATATGCTTCTGTTGTTCTCCTAATGGTGGAAGTGGGCAGCCCTAGAAGGGCTCAGATGGTTTTCCTTTTTTTGCTGTCTTTGGTTCCAGAAAATAAAAAAAATTCTAAAGGTGAAATGAGGGGTGAATTGGATTTCATCTGAAAAGCAGTGAGGAGACCTGCAAGGGCCTGTCTCCTAATTACCAGATCTCCCATAACTTATCTGTAAATCCCCTAAACTGAAGAACCTAAGTGCAGCATTAAAATTAGTGTTGTGGTTTGTAAGCATATCCAAGCTTTTGCAGAGTAATTGCCGGCTGCTGCTGTTGTTATTTACACTTGCACATGCAGACCATAGTGGGTTTGTCTCTTCTGGTAATGTGGGCAGGTTTAAATTCACTCTGATCAAGTTGAAATACCCTGCTGAGAAGCTCAGGTTCAGTATCGTGCTAATAAAGTATGTGACTCTTGGACAAGAGCTGCTCTCCATCTGGCATGCACAGAGCATGGGCTTGAGTAGGATTTCAGTTGTGTTCAGTAATCCCTATGGATGTACACAAGTTTTTTTTTTGAGGACCTAACACCTGAAACAAAAACCTGGTAAAAATACAGTCCTGTCTCAATAATGCATGCTTCAGTGTCAACAAACACCGAGTTCATGGAAGCACTTGTAGATAAAGGTAAGGGGCAGCTAATGATTATCTACACAGATTTATATTAATATTATTTCTTGCCTTTAATCAAGCTAATATTTACTGTACAAGGTGGGGAATGGCCAATATGAAAACGTGTGTTATGCAAATTCCCCTGAGCTGGTCAAACAGCAGGTAAACTGGTAATGGCTTGGAGCTGTTCCATGTACAGTGAATCAACAATTTCCAGCAAGTCAGCATAGCAGAAGTCTGCACAGTTACTTTTTGGTGCATATACAGATAGGAGCGTCTACGGTGACTGCTTTCCACTGAAACTAGTAGTAGTTTAAAAACTTTTAAGGTATTTAAAAGCTTACAAAGGAAATAAAAAACCACAAGTGAGAGAACTAATAGATTGAATTTACCCTTACATTTCCAATCCAAAATTTTCAACTAGCTTAGCTCTGGTGGGTCTTTCTCCCATCTTTAAGAAATAGCCTATGTCTCTCCTGTGGTCCCATACCACTTTGACAGACACAGGTGAGTGGGTTTTGGAGCAGTTTGATCCTCTCTGTGGAGGAGTAGTGCTGGAGCTACTTGTGTGAGCCCAGGGTGAGATGGTGTCCTTGCTGCATGGGTGAATCGTTAACACCAATTGTGGGGTCAAATGCCAGTCCTTGGGCATAAACTTTCAAGCTGATTTGGCAGCAGTACTGAAGATAGTGAAGTAGATGACAGCAATCCATAGTGAGTATTGCAAGATGTTATAGCATGGGCAACCAATGTGGAGATCTTGAGAATAAATCCTGTCTGGGCTAAAACTTCTCCTGTTTCAAAAAGTTGGGCTGTTTTACTGTTAAGGGGCTTGCTTCTGCCTGGTGCTGGAGCTCACAGGATTAGTGTTTCCCACCCTTAGCATTGAAATAAGTAGGAAACAAGATTTTAGGAGTTAAACAATAAGTAGCTTGATTTTTCTTTCTAAATGTAAGCTTGGTGCAGTATGTTCATAGTGGTCAGAGATAAGTCACTCTTCCCTGTAGAATGTTTTATATTGTGTGAATCATGTTAACTGTAAACATGCTGAAATTCTCTGCTGCCACTGATTCACTGGTGACCTGTATAAGGAAGCAATGCATGCTTGTTTTAAAAAGGGAGGGAAGATCATCTATTGCTCAGATGAAAGACATTGGCAAAATAACCAATCTGTAATGCAGATTTATTAATAGTCATTCACTGATTTTTCTCTGAAATACTCTTCACGTAACCTTGACTTTATTAAGTAGTCCTTAAGGTGCATTTTGAAGACAGATAATGAGTTTGGGGAATAGTCTTATCTACATCAAGCTAATCTTTAACAGCTTGGAAGGGAACTTGCAGAAACTTTTCCACTTTAAGTGACATAGCCGTGTTCAAATCAAGCCTTTTAAAATGTCATTTTAATAGGAAGAGTTTACAGGCACTTTTAATAGCTACACTTCATAGAGGAATGTGATTTAAAGTAAGGTGATAGCAAAATTTATTGAGGTTTTTAATAGTATTAATGGGGCTGGAGGGAAGTAGTGATGGAGATGCAGGCACACAACTGTGTGCGTTGAGTGGCACTTGGTGTCACGATTAATAAAGACAAGGCAGCCCTTCCTTGGAGAAACAGCTTCTTTCACAGCAGCGGGCTCTTTAAAAGGGAGGGCTGGTGGGAAGCAGGGGGCTTGAATGGTATTTGGCTGCTGAGCCTGCACATGCTGCATTGTCCAGCTTCCATGGGCAGAAGTTTGCAAGAACCTCCTGACCCTGCACTGATGTGCAGCCTGGGTGTGCATGAGGGAGTGAGGGCTGGGAGAGAGAGACAAAAAGAAACTTGAAGGAAAATAAACCCATGGTTGTTATTTTAATGAGACAGCTCTGAGCTATCCCAACTGCACTTTCTCCTTGGTTTGCAGAAGGGCCTTGACAATGATTTTGCTTTTCCTGTGTTGTGTAGAAATGCAGGCATGGGTGTGCATCCATAGCAAATGCTGACCTTCTACTTGCTCATGCTGTGGGCTGATTTTTAACCCTCTTGAACAGCCAGACAAACTATGTGAACCCCTTCTGCTGATTCCAGCGGGCTTAGCTCATGTTGTTTTGCTTTCTTTATTGTTTGGGCTTCAAATGTCCCAACTTTCCCGAGCATGCACACATTTGGTTTCTGACTAATACGAGGCCTCTGTCAGAGGGACAGCATTTGTCAGCCCCCAATCAGAGGCTCTTGGAGTCGGGTCATGACTCAGACACCACAAACTGTACACAGAACAGACCACAAATTCCTCCAGTAGGACTGAACAAGGCTTTCCGAGAAGCCACTTCCCCTGCTGGTTATACCCTAACTTTGTAACTCTGGCTGACAGGTAGCAAATAACTGTAGTCCTTAAGTGGCTTTTTTAAAAGCGTTTTTGTGGCTGTTTGAAATCCTGTTGTCTTTTTTTTTTAATGTGTGATATAAAACTGTGCTTTATGGAAATGTGGGCACTGATCAGCGGTCCAGTGCTGGGAACTTTGATCTGAAACTTAAATCTTAGCCTGCTCCCCTAATGTTTCCTAGAGCTGCCCTCATGTGAGTTGTGCACGAAACCCACAGATTTGGCTGTTGTCTGCTCAAATGACTCCTGAGCTTTGGCAAAACATGATGAAACTGGGCTGGTGGGGGGAGAGGTTTGAGGGAAACCTGACTCCAGGTGACTTACTCAGGCTGGGGACCCACAGACATATCCAGTTTGAAGGCAGAATCAGGGCTAACAAATCTGCTAACAAGCTTTACACATTTGCTGACCAGTAATAAATCCCATCTTGATTTATTGCTGAACGTAGCACTTCGGCATGAGTCCTCAGTATCATTTTGCAAGTGGATAAGGAGCAAGTTTTGATCTTAAATCCTTGCTGGAAGACCCAGTTGTGAGAACCAGCTGGGGTGCAGCCCTTTGATTTAACATTTTTTAACAAAACAAGAGAATTCATCTGCCAACATGCTATTCTGTGCTCTTTTGTCAATAGAAAAGTTGTTTTGCTAATGGTTATCTGTCTGCAAGTCCTTGACCTGCTTGTAAACACATTTCTGCAGGAAAACCCTAGGCCATGGCCTCGAGCCTTTACGTCAACGAGAAGAGATAAAGTGACCAAAACTTAACCTGATCTGGCCTGGAGTGCCCTCTACTGCCCCTTGACCAAATACTTCCCTAATCTGCGTCCTTCTGAAAGGAACAGATCGTTGTGCAAGAAGTATTACCTGGAATGAAATCAATTTTCAGAGCCTGACCACCTCTTCCCTTCCCCCATGCCCATAGCCCAAGCCAATGGAGTTGCTGGAGGTTAAAGAACAAGGCTGGGTAGGTCTGGGTGTTGAGGCAGGAGTCTTCCCCCAGATTGCCCCACAGCTCCTGCCCAAGACTGTCAGTGGTCCATTATGCTGCATTGTACCTTCCAAGCTGTGGAATAAGTGGGGGGAAATAAACGAGTTCACCAATGAAGTTGCTTCTGAAGGCCATTTGCTGATCCTTTGACGCTTGTTCTGAGTTTGTTCTTTGGTATGTTTAGGATTCAGGGAGCTGCTGAGCCCAAGTCTTGCTGGGGACTCAGATTTCTTCATCAGAGCTGGGCTGGAAAAGTAGATGTGCTTGGCAAAAGTGAAGTCCTGTGTTTGATGTATGAATGAGGAAAAGGTGAAGCTACAGGGCAGGTCTAGAACTAAGGTGACAAACTCTGGATGAACAGAAGCACACACTGTGGTGTGCCCCTGTTCGTACCCTGTTTAAACTGCTCTTGAGGCATCTGCACTAGGAGGTCCCATCACCAGATGGGAAGATGGTGGGTTGTGTTCTTCCAGAACAATGTTTTCTAATTGCTTTTTTAGGTCAGTTACAGATTTGGCTCAGTGCCACAATGATGGGCTCACTCCTGTGGCCGAGGCTGGTGGTGGGACTGGGCCAGACTGAACTGGACTGTGACAGAGGTTTGAATTAACCAGAGCTAATATGTGTAGATAGTTACTGGATGTGAAAGTGCACATGACAGACCAGAAACCCCTTCAGGGTCAAATCTGAGGGGGCGAAGGGGAGGAACCAGAAGCTAAAGGAAAAGGCATCTGCTGAACTGTAGATATTCTCCTATGTGCTGGTACTGAAGGACCCTTCAATGCTGCAATTTTTTTCAGGACCTACCAGTTACAGTGGACGAGATTGTTCACCTCAAGGTGAGGTTCAGACAAGGAACTGAAATCTGTGCCCTAAAGTATTTCCCACTTCCCTGGGAGACAGCTTTTGTCTCCTTTTCCCATCTCCTACAGACAGGTATCCTATGGACTTCCTCCACATGCTGGGAGGAGAACATGAGATCTTTCAGGTATCATTCCAGCTGTGTTATTTCCTTAGGAGACAGCTGTTTCACAGTCATCTTCTGTGTGCTTAACCTTGTTTATCTATATAAAGCAGTCATAGTTTCACTTTTGTGTGTTGGGATTAATTCTCACAAGCTTTAGCCCAAACTGGATAAAACTTTCAAGGTTAACTTATTTCAGCTTCCTTATGAGAAAATCTAACTTTGGGGAGCAAAGTGGATTTTTTTTTCCTATGGAAAAGATGTATTTAAGGAAAAGTGATTTTTTTTTCCCCAGCAGAAAATAATTAAGAGAATTTTCAATCTAACAAAGTGAAAATGTAAGTAATTCAAAATAATTACTCTTCCTTTTTTCGTGACATTTATCTCCCCCTATCCAGAGTTTAGCAGGACTGTGGAAATGAACACTAGATCTGGTGGGCACTTATTTAGATTGAAATAATTAACACTGTGGTGATGAGAACTCACCCTTCTTGTATGGTACAGTGTTGTTTCATCAAAGAAGGGTTGGCTGAACCTATTCAGTATTCTCAGCTACTTTCCAAACCAAACTTCTGAATACATGTTAGCTGTTCTGATTAAGTCAAACTCCTGAGCTCCCTCCAGGCTCTGCACTGGAGATGATATTTATACAGCACTAATGGAGAAAACTTGGTGTGTTTCAGAAAATAATTCTCAGGCAAAGCAAACTTGTATTAGCAGATGCAACAAGGAAATTTGCAAGGTTCTCTGTCTTGCCTTCCCTTTGTTCTAAAGTTTTGATTAAATTCTCAGCCCCCAAATATTACAGGTGAGGAAGTTTTAAAAATGTGAAATGACCCATTTCAGCATTTCTGCTTCTAATGAAAATATGCGTAGTCTTTTAGTTCCCAAAGCTGCCAAAATTAATTGACACTGAAGTTTTGAAGTGATGGTGGTAATGGAGAAAACTTCTTTTTGTCATTTCAGACCATTTATTGAATGGGACACCTTAAGCTCTGGTGCCTCTAATGACTGACAGTACAAAATGAACACTTGCCATGGTTTAGAGGGTGAACTGTAGTAACAGTGCCTTGAGTCCTCAGCTGAAATAGTAGTAATTAAACTGTAAGTGTATTGTATATATAGAGAGAGATTGGATGAAAGAAAGGCATACTTTTATTTGTGTATTTATGCCTTTCTAAAACTAATTATCTACCAGTTCACTCAAACTTTCCAATTGCTATGATTCGATGAGCCACCGTAAGTAGTAACCCTATAAGCAAGAAACTGTATGTGTGGCTTTTTTGTGGACTCACGCTCATATATATCTGTGTGTCAATATCTGCTGGCTGACATAACAAATATCTTTGTTTTTAGAAAAAGAGGGTTTTCCTTAGGGACTTTAAATAGATTCAGAGGATATTCCAAGGTATCAGACTGTATTTCATATTGTCAATAGTGGGACCTTTCTGTGGAAAATGGGTCTTTTCCTGTAAACTTAATAATATTTCAGGATGGTGAAATATACAGTAAATGTTAAACAAGAAAAGAACTAAATTGCAGAGTATTCCCTGGTCAGCAAAACCTGCCCATTATTTTTCAGTTTGCTGAATATGTAGTTTTTACCATATTTTTTTTTAAACTCTGACTTTTCAGATTCATGAGGGTAGCATAGGTAATCTTCATATTTATAAGGACATACTGTCAACTTGCTTTTCATAATTTATAAACTTTTTTATTTTATTCCGTTTCCCTGTTGGAAGCCTGAAACTGGCATATTTCCTTAATAGAGCTGGGAAAAAAACCCTCTGCATTTTTGCTTTTGGAGATGATTTCTCAGGAAAAAAAAAAGCTATCTGCGTTTCATGCAGAAAAAGTAGTATCCTACTTTGGCTTAGGAGTGCTGGAATTAGTGCTGTAGGGTCTATTTTGCAAGTGTTTGCATGTGTTAGCTTTTCAAGTTGCAGCTTGCATTTCAGTTTGGTGAGGGATTTGTCAATATGTTACAAGGCTTACATGTCTTTTTTTGACATGAGTTTGAATAAATGTTCAGCCAAACAAACCCATGAACTCTTCCTTTTTTTTCCAACCCAACTGCCTTCTCCTCACTGCCTTCTTCATAGGGCCACTCATATTCCTCTTTCCCACTGTTTGTTCCTGGCAGTGAGAACAGATATTTTACTTCTTCCACAGAACTGTGTGACTGACAGGGACAGGCACCCCTCTTTCCAAGATAAATGGAAGTAGTTTGATAGCCATTTCCTCTTCCCCTTTGTAATTTCACTGAATTACTTTTCAATAGGGTTGATAAAAGTAAACACTCCCAGGCATTCTGATTAACCTTTCTGCTCAGAAATATTTTGATGTTTTCAGAATTGGTCCCAGAATTTGCGAGAGGCCAACTTTGCTTTCAGAAGTAATTCACAGTGTTGATACTGATTTATAAACCACGATGAAATTAAGTGACTGGGTACTTTAAAAAACATCTCTCTCCTGGGCATGCTAGTCACTATTATGGCAGATATAATCTGTTTGGAATTACGTTTAATGGTTGTTTGAATTTAAAAGGCTGGTAAGGATTGATTCAAATTGAAGGTCACGAACTCCTTTACCCATTTCCCCTCATTGGCACAAGGAGGTCCTATTTCATGATCTTTTGGCCATGATGCAACTCATCTGTTTAGATGAGAATGTGCTGATATGTGTAATTAAGCTGAAATGTCATCAGGGAAGAAACTGTTAATATTTAGTAACATATAGATGACTCTGTCCATCCGTCTGTCAGTCTGTCTCCCCCATAAGTTTTGAACTTGTTAGATTCAGCGTAGTCTGGCACAGAAGTAGACTTATTTACTAGCATTATGCTAATAAATAACTTTTGGAGAAGTGACAACTGGTGGAGGAAAAGTTTTTTTTCTACAGTTGAGACAGTGCAGATGTACAGGCAGATTTGAGCACACGTTGGTGTGTTTGGCCCTTCAGTGGGCCAAGTAGGTGATGTGAGAGTGTCCAGGAAGGGGTATTCAGGAGAGGAAGGCAGCATGGAATGTTGTGCCATGGTGGTTTAGGTGATGTGCAGCATGCGTCTGCAGAAACTGGACATCGTTCTGTTTGCTTGTGAATCATAGAATGGCCTGGGTTGAAAAGGACCATAATGAATGAGTTTCAACCCCCCAATGAAACAACTTTTTTTTATCTTGTGAAACTGAAGAGGACCAGCCCCATTTATGTGTCACTCTTACAAGTTTGGATTTCCTTTGCTAATATCCTGAGGAAATAATGTCTGTGTAGTCTTTCTTTTGATATTACTTTAGGATACCCTGTCCTGGGAGTAACTAGGAAACCTGGGGGCAAATCATGTCAGGAAAAAATAATGAGACATAGTCTAAACATGTTTTTTTTGCTTGATATGATTAGAATTTATCATGAACTTTTCTGCAGGACTATAGCAGATCCTGACCCTACTGACCTAGTATCAACCCTTCTCTGTGAGCAGTTGAGAAGGAGGAAGATAGATACTGCAAATGGCTTAGAGGCTTAGATGCAGAAGGCTCTGAGCATCAGCACTGTTTCAAAGGATCAAAGGGGGTCTGTGACTCTCTAGCCATGCTAATTAATGGAAGAAGTGGTATTTGGTCTTCATTATGGACTTTAAAAAAGAGAAGTCAAGTGGTTTGTCCTGTGGTAAAGCACTGAGTAAGGCTGGTGAAAGTAATGGAGCTGGCTCCATTAGGCTTTCAGCGGTGTTTCAAGAGCCTGGAGCCACTTATGGTGTCACACTCAGGCAGTACTTTCTTAAAAAGTTAAATGTTTGGTAAATGCTGATATATTGCCTCATCTGAATCTTTAATATATTTCCGAGATAGTGAAGCCCCTTGCAAAGGTCTCCAGGTCTCATGCCATGGAAGCATGCTTTTAGCAAAGGGCACTGTAGGTTTTTCCTGTACCCTCTTATTTGGATGTGAACTCAGGACCAGAAGGGCAGATTCAGTCTCCCACCAGATTAGGCATGGCTTCACTATGTACCTTGTGTTTAAATATCCATGGGTTGCTACAGAGGTTAATAGGAGGTCAATGGTGGGGATACAGAGCAGCAGCACTAGCAAAAGACTAAAGTGCTGATGGGCAGAGAAAGCAATAGGGGAATTTTAGGGACATTCCTGCACTGTATGTTTTATTAGCTCTCAAGATGAGTGTAAAGCACTTTCCCGAATCCCAAACAATCCCTTCTAATCTCTGACCCTTTCTTTGACTTGTTCAGATACTGCCTAAATTTGAAAGAAAATCAGGGGTTATGGAAGGCTTACATCTAAGCACAGGGACAGAGCCAGATAATGTGTTCATGTGCTTATTGCTCATGTCTTTACACTTGTCTACGTATGTATACCTGCACCTACCTGTATGATAGGCATCTAGATGATATATACAAATGCATGTCAGTCCTATGAAGATGGTAAATGAGGTGTCCAAGAGAGGAAAATCTGATAAAAACTCTAATTTATGCTTATTTTTTTCTGTAAGTATCCAATGCATATGACTTCATGAATGCATTTATATGCCATGACTCCATATTTGTGCATGTGGTGCTTGATAGGCTTATGGTGTGAACGTTCATTTTAAACTCCTTTAAAGGCATAGAACAGGATTGCTAATGGCATGGTTTTTATCACAGCTTTGCTGTAGAATGTGATGGCATGTATGATCATCGTGTATTCAAACAGTGAAACGTGTAAAGCTATTTTTCTATAATTGGTCCCAGGGCAAGGGGTTGATCTCATGTATAAAAGGCACCAGATATGCTCTTGGTACAGTTTCTAATTAGGGAACCAGGAAAAAACTGAGCTTTGGAAACTGTGAGTCCATGCCTTTTTACAAAAAAAAAAAGGAAATAATCACTTTGACCTTGAACTCCAAAAGCCCTGAAATCAACTGATTTTACTCTTTAAGCTCCTTAACAAGCATGGGGATTAGAGGCGAGCTGTGTAGAACGGTTCATATTAGATATAAATGATAATGGACAATAGAAATTCATCTATGAGCTCAGCACAGGCATCCTGTGCAAATTCCATTACCCCAAGATATGGTGATAGCATGTTATGGTGTTATATATACCACTGGTAATGTGGTTTCATTGGTTGGGAAGAGACAGAAGAAAACTCAGTTGCACTGGGGCGAATACAACTTTCAGAGATGTCCAATCCTGTCCTAATCTGAGTCCATTTAAGTAACTACAACTCTGTGCATCAAAAAGGTCAAATCATCCTTCTAACTCATGTAATGAATAAATTGCCTGTTTCTCTCTTTGAGTATGATGAAATCACCTCCCTGACGAAGAAAGAAATCTTAGAAAAGGAATAAACTGACTTTAGGCTGCGGCTGCATATTTTGGTGGCCTTCCATCTGTCCACAGCTAAATGAGGAAGGATGCTGTTGTCACATTAGAAAAACATTTTTCAGCAACTTCATTTTGTCAGATATTTTCCTTTTTTAATCTTCTCCCAAGGAAGGCTAAAAAATACCCTTGTCCCCTTGGGGGGGAAAAAAGGGGAAATTTGTCACGTCTTGAACTAGAAAAGTTCATTGCGTTTTTCAGAAGAACAACAACAGGAAAATATCTGTATAAAGAGAGGAGTTAATCTGACTGAAAAGTTTGGGTTTGATAAATGTTACCCATTCAGCAGATAGTGTTGCCCTTGATAATATACCCAGTTCTTATGCAGATCTTGAAAATGATTTCCCTTCTGAAAATTGCACCTGGTGGGGAAAAAAAAAATCATTGCGTCTTTTCAAAGGCACCTCTTGTTAACCTTTCTGTTTATCTAGAGGAGTGAATGCTGTGGCTAGACAGGCTAGTGCCTGCCATGAGAACTGGTGGGAAATAATGTTGCACAATCCTTTGCCTCCTCCATGTCGCAAAAATGGTTATTTTATTTCACTTCTCCCCATTTCAGTCTGTGTGGCCTGGCAGACCTACTGGAAAGAAGCCTAGAATAATATTGTCTCAGTTAGCTGGTAGGTGTGAGGGCACCTGCAGGCAGATAAAACTTGTTTGTGTCTGTATCACAATTTGGTACACAAAACTCAAAATTGTCATGAATTTGGGACTGTCTCCAATTTCCCCTGAAAGACTTGGAAAGCGATGAGCAAAATTAAAAAGCAAAGGAGTTGATTTTCTTTTTCATTAGTTCTGGCAGCTTTCCTTAGAAACACACCCATGCTCAGCAGTATCGTTCTTTATTTAGCTCTGAACAGACTGAAGGACCTCAGTGATTTCTTTCTCCCTCCTCCTTTGCAGATAATAGCAATGATGCTGCCACATATTTTGCAAAGTGCTCTTTTCTGGAGCTGAAGATTGAGTTACATCCAATGCGATAGACCCCACTGGCAGCCGCGTGTTCTTAGCAGAGACATTCCTTTACCATGCCAAGTTATTTTTAAGTCTATCTGAATTTTTTTCTTAATTTTTTTAAACCATTACATAAAAGAAAGCTATCAAGTTGCTCAATCAATGTTAGTTTATTATTGCTTACCCAAGTGTTTAATAAACCTATCCCAACTCTGGACATAGCTTTAAATACTCCATTGACTGTAACAAAGCAGATTTTTCCTATCAGACCAAAGTAGCTCTATAAACTATAATTAAGCACTAATTATGAGCTCTACTGGTCAGATAGCAGAAAGCAAGGTCCATTGTGCAACTGGCAGAACTGGCAATTGAAAGAGATTATTGTTGTCAGAAATGGAATAAAACAAACAGGAAAAAAAAACCTAGGAAGAAGAGAAGATGTGCAATTGACCCAAGTAAACTTTGCTGTGTTCATGGGCTTGGGAGATTGTGGCATCATGAACACAAAACCTGAAGATGTGATGAGATAGAACAGATGCAATTAGTTTTTCTGGAAAAATCACATACTGAATTGGGTAACAGGCTGTAGAGTCACTTTGTTTGGTCTCACTCTTCTACATTGGAAGAAAGTAACTTAAAGTTCAGGACTGAAGATGTATGCCTAAAACAAAAATATTTTTGAGGCAAAAAAAAAATCTTCTTTACTATTTTACTCATTCTTGCAAAGTATTCAGGACCAGAGAGAGCTGTGTTGCTCTTGGGCTTAAGAAATAGAAAATGAAATTGAAATAGAATGAAGAATAGATTCCCTTCCTAGGAAGGGGGGAAAAAGGCCCTCTACAACAGGTGAAAAGGAAGTGTGGTTTTATAAACTCGTTCCATTTTAATGTAACTGACTTCTCTTCTAACTTAGGCTGTTTTTACACTGGCTTAACTTGATTGGCTCCAGTGGAGTTTTCAATTATGCCAGATACCACTAAAGTGTTATTAACAGCCTGCTTGGAATTTCTCTTGAATGTCTGAAGCTGCTTCTGAACTAACAACATTCTCCTTTTTTCCTCCTGCTTCGAAGTAAGATGTTCATCCTGCAGGAAACCTTGATGCCCTCTTGAAGCAGAATGCTCAAACTCAAAATGATGTGACTTCTCATATTCAAATTCTAAATTTCCATGGGAAACAGTTTCCAATTACCTCAAGTGATTGCTATGCTAGTCACAGTTCATATATTCCTAGAGCTGATACAGTTGTTCAAGAGAGCCAAAAGTCCCTTACATGCACATGAGCACGTTACAGCTTCCTGGAACACTGCTTGGGCTTTCAGGTGATGACTGGGAACTTGTCCAATATCAGAAGGTAAAGGGCAAACAAAGCCATGGAAATGACAATATTTCCTAGTAGCAGGCAGGTGCCTCTGTCCCTGACTTGTGATTGTGCCTAAAAGTAACAGCACTTCTCTCTCCTGTCTTTTATTTTTTTTCTTAAAGCAATTTGCATCTTTTGAAAGAAAGGATTAATAAATTTCAAATGTTCCTGGTGCTTCTGTGCCAACTGGCACTGGAGGGGGCCTGTAACCTTGCCCAACTGCACTATATATAATTATTAATTAGAAAGCAACCTGGGAAGCAATGATCCTCTCCCTTAGCATAAACCAGAGGAACTTACTGAAATCATGGTACAAAAGAAAATTGGTTTTCCTAGGGTACACTTGAGAGCAAACTTTATTTTACTTTGACTACTGGATCACTGTTCAGACTAGAATTATGGGAATTAATTGGAAAAACTTGGGTGCTCATTTTATAAATCAGCTGGCAGAATTCCTGCCATAATTAATGGGTCTGACTGGCACCTTTCCATAAATACACACCCATTTCCCACTGATTTCCACCACACATACATGCATTTTGCTGGAGCTCAACTTGCAAAGGGATGTATTTAAGACTTTATAACTGTCCCAATGACAGCAAGTTCTAATTTAAAACTCCTGTGTAATACTTGTTAGGAAGTTTTAATATCAAAAGGGCAGCCAAGGTCTTCCATGAGAAATTTCTAGACAGTGAAAGAAACTAATCCTTTTTAGTGATGTTTGGCTTCTCCTCTGCGGTAGCTGATCTCTGATTTCATATTTTATATCCATGGTTTGTTAATGAAATTTTCTCCTTTAAAGAGTAACCAGGCGAATAGAAAAAAATTAGCTGATACTTTGCAGTAAATGTTTGAAGTGAAATTCAAGTAGCAGCCTGAGGCTCACAGTATGTAAAACCAACTACCAAAGTTTTAGGGGGGGCTTAATCTATTTTTCCTTCTCAGGGGACCTCTGCTGTATTAAATTCTTTGGTTGAAGAGAAGCGGCCAAGTTGGCATTAGAACTGACTTAGCAATTTACATCTTTTGAAAAGGGATTAGCAGATTTCTAACATTCCTGGTGCCACTATGCCAATGGGCACTAACAGGGTTTGTAACCTCACCCATCTGCACAGGTCTACCTGAAGAGTGTTCTGGGGCTTGCTATACATTCTTCAAAGTGAAAGAGAAGAGCAAATTAAGCAGCAAGAGAATTTTAATGTCCACACATAGTGGCATCACACCACTGCAGTTTGTGGTGTACACAGAGAAGAGAGGCTTGCTTCAGGCTCATTCAGGTTAATGATTTTTTTTTAAAGAGTGTTTTAAAATCCTTTGATATATGTGAGGCAGTGTCTCCTCCCAGCACTTCTAGAATGGAAACCTGAGCTGGATTTCATTGGAGACTCAGTGTCAGGGGTGGGTTTAATCTCCAAATTTCATCCTGATTTAAGTTAGAGCAACTTGTAGCCCACTGAGGTACACTTCAGATCTGAAATTTGGCAAGTTTTTTTTTAAAACTATTTTCTTCTGAAGACGTAAAGTCAACCAGTAAGGAATAAGAAGCATGGATCAAATTTGGATGTTCAAATGTTCTTCCAAAGTTTTCCTGGAATGCATAGCAACCCCTGTTTTCAGCAAAATATTCAACATTTCTTCTGTTTACTCCCTGGTGAATGGTTGGGAGTCGCATTACGTTTTAATGTATGTTTTTATAACACTTCCAAGAAGTCTACTGATTTTCAGTTGTGAGCAAAATACAATCTTCTGTTTTGTTGGGCTAATCTTCAGTTTCTCATAGGTATATGAAAGGCTGACTGGAGGAGGAAAAAGGGTTGTGCAGAGTTTTCTGATGGTAGAACAGGCACTTTCTTAACTCCATTCTGAAGGCAGTTTAGCTTGAGTTTAGTATCACCCAATAAAGTTATTTTGCTATTGAAGATGCCCAGTTCCTTCGATTTTTAGGTAAAAACAAGAGGGTGCGACACCACTGCCATTACAGTTATGCAGACCACCAGGTAGTTCTTATCCAAAATCAGGTTCAGGGCCTCCAACTGCCAGAAAGATGGGGAACTCAGATGGTCAGAACAAACCCTTCTTAAGACTCCATGGGGAAATAACAGTGCAAATCTGTGTATCAGGTATGAGAGTGGGAGCTTATGTTATAAATAAATTTTGATGGGTGTTTGCTTGCTGCCTTCCCATACACTTTTTTATATTTCTTATGTATGTTGTCTGATATTACGTGCCTATAAAATGTCAGGTTTTTTTAATAAAAGGCCACCTGTTTGCTTTCCTTTTGACACTCCTCCAATATTCAAAGTCATATAAAGCTCTGTGGGTACTTCTGTTAGTTTAAATAAGATGGGCCAAATCCAGCCTGCACTGCTCACACCAGACAATGTGTGCAGAGTAATTGAGGATAGGATGCCAAATAACTGTAGCTGGTTTCTTTCTCCCACCAAGGTTTTTCCTGTTTGATCTACCTACTGGCTGTGGTGCGTGCGTGTGTGAGCAGAGGTAGGGGAAGTGCTTTCTGCACCTCAGTCACGAGAAAGCTCTTTGTCTTTTCTGAAATAAAAAATTGTGCCAGGAACTTCATTCAACCGCTCGTTTGGATAAATCCAGGCACCCTGGTGTCAAGTGAATAGGAAGCAATGGGAGGTCAGTGTGTCTCAGTGCCATGGGAGGAGAGGGTGGCCAGAACTCCACAGTAATCAGTGTATATGTGTCATAGAATTGTTTGAGTTGGGAGGGACCCCTAAAGCTCATCTAGTCCAACTGCCCTGCAGTGAACAGGGTATGTACATGTACAGACTGCTTATATCAATCACTGTCTAGAACATGTGTATGACATGTGCATGTGTGCAAGGCTGCTGACATGCAGAAGAAGTAGTACCTTCCATTCCCTGAACTGAGGAAGAAGAAATTTAAATTAAGAACCCTCCAAAATTACTTGCAACTATCCTGAGTTATTAGGAAGGCAAAGCAGCAGCCCAGCAGGGAGTGGACAATGTAATAACAACAAGTTTTGTGCCTAAAGGGAAGGCAGGAATGAAATCAGTAAGATCCAAGGGGGCCAGGTGAGTAAAGAGTCAGCCAAGCAAGGAGCATGAGATGCCCAGAGGCAGTGCAATGTGCTGGCAAGGAGCCATGCTGCTGGGAGAGAGCAGAGGAGTGTGAGGGGAAAGGAAGGGAGACAGCACAGCTTCGTGGGCAACAGAGAGGTCCTCTGGTAGCCCCTTGGTGCTGTGTGCAGGCACAGGAGGCACATGAAGGCAGGCGCCAAACAGGAGCCTGCTGCAAATATCTTAAGCCTATAATAGGAGAAAGGCAGGGTGAGTTTGGTTGGGGCAGCCAGCACTGAAACTGACTGTAGCCATCTCGTTTCCATCAGCCCGTGAAAGGCAACTTGAGAAGCAAGGTTTATGTTTGCCCTTGGCTGTTTCATAGGGGATTCGTTAAAGGGAATAAACTGGCAGTAGGTTCAGATGGATGTGGCTACAGGGACAAAGGCTGAATATGATGTGCTTGAAAATGACATTTGCCCGTTGCCAAGCAGATGTGGCCTGCTGGGACCTGTTGCTTTGGCACAAGGGCAGTGGGTACTGCAAGGAGAGTGAATGGAGAAGTTCATGGTCAAACCACCACCATATCCACCAAAACTGCAAACCGAGCCCAAGCAATCCCTTACTCAGGGAGATGAGATGTTTTAAGGAATATTATCAGAAGATAGCTGAGCATTTCTGGGTTCCTGGGGTGAGCTCACAGCTCTGCAGGGTCTCCTAGCTGTTCTTGGCAACCTAGCCCATGTAGAGCCACAGATGCTCAGGCCATAAAAACCTGACAATGCTTCCCTCCCAATATTGCTAGGTTATTCTCTGCTGATGTTTTCCTCACTCCTTCTGCATCAGCTTTTAAAACCCTCCCTGTTACAAGGTGTTGGTGTGGCTGTCTGTTCCCCAATGAGCTAGGAGATGCACAGAGACAATGAGAACGATCTTCATCCCCTTTCCAAAGCCCTGGCTGGTCCTCACTTTTGGCCAGATGAGTTTTCTTCCCCCGGGGCAGCAGAAAGAGAATAGCCAGGGTTGACCAGGTGGAGCGCATGATCTGCTAGAGGCAGCTCAGAACCATCAGCCATCCTGGATTTGCTTGAAAAGAAGACAGCAGAATAGGGCTGAGGGGAATTAATGGGCTTTAGGGGGTGGTGTGGCTGCTTAGGCTGCCATTGTAGGCACAGCCAGAGCCTGCTTCTTGGACTTCATGGCAGTTAGTTCTCTGATCATAGATAGCTTAGGGATCTGCAGAGCAGGTTGATTGAAGGCCTTAGGACATGTCAAGGGGAACAAGAACAGGACAGAGTGCCAGCATGCTGGGCAAATGGCAGGAAGCCTGGCTTTATCAGGATGCTGCAGGCAGGAAATGATTTGAAGTACACAGCCTTTTCTTGTAGCATGATTGAGGGAAGGGAGGAGAGCAAAAGCAGGAACAGCTGTGGCTGTATTTCAAAGTTGGTTTCCACCTTCTCTCTAGTGTTGCTGCTATTTCTTTCCCTATCAAGAAAACAAACAAACACAAAACCAATGGAAACTGCTAGACATTTCTAGCTGAAGTGATTCTTTCTTCCTCCTTCTCTGCTAATTTTAAGGCTATTGCCCCACATCAGAAATACCTGGAGAGGGTTGTTTGGAAGCCAGTATCACCTCTGTCTCTAGTTCTTATGGACAGCCAGGTTGTCCTCCCTCCACATTGCCACCCAGGATGGCCAGCTGAAAAGTTGGCTCAGATGGTCAAAATGCAGACGTGCTCTGCACCCGAGATGACAAACCCTTGGCTTTCTTCACTTTCCTTTTCCAGCCTCTCCCCTGCCTGTCTTCCTTCTGCAGTAATGTAGGAGCTTTTTCTTGGCTGTCCTCTTCCCCTTGGAGATCAAACACCAGGCTCTACTGCTGAGCTCCTGAATTTATGATAAGTACCAGCTTCTTCCAGCCTCAGTTTCCATTAAACGTGTACTCACAGGAGCTGCATTAGGACCATTTGATTTGTCTTCTGGCACCAGCTCTTTTATGAATGAGAACCATAGCAAAGGGCAAACAATCACAAAACTGGTGAGGCAAAAGTACAAGTGTTTCACTGCTCTGTATCTGATGGGAAAGTCTTTGTAGCCCTTAGGCCTGACATTAAAACTTACAAACTCCTACACTTGTAGCTGTTGTGTAAAAAGCTGTTATTGCCCTTAAAACTAGTCATTGGAGTTGAAAGATAAATATTATTCTATATCTTATTGAATAAAATATATTATATCACAGGTGATGGAGACAGATTGTCTCAATAAATTCTGATACTGTATTCGGAGGAAAAGTGGCAATAAAAATGCTGATGACTTGACACAGGGAGAATATTGAATGTCATTAACATGTTATTTCCTCTCTTCTGATATCACTGTCATGTTCTTCCCACTGTTATAATCTCTATCAGTTGTGGAGTTCTTTTTTTTATTTTTTTCATTTCGCTTGTTTGAATGAGAAAAATGACATTTTTTTCAGTCTTTTATATTACTCACTACTTGAGAAATGATTACAGATATGAGGTCACATCCTCAAATATAGAAATTAAAACGAGGTTTGATATTTAACAGTATTCTATGCATGGGCTCAAGAGGAACCCTTAAGGCTGTCACTATCATCTGATAGGTGATTACGACAAAGTCACAGCCATCTGCATGGTAATAACAGCAATATCTTGCTGTTATAAAATGCTCTGAAAGCACTTAATGAAGGTAGTTGACACTGTTCATTTAGTGACGGGGGAAGTGGAGAGCTGGGAGGCAAAGTGAGCCACCCAAGGTCATTTGGTGGTCCGGTGGCAGAGCCAGATTCCTGCGGTGTGCTCTGCCTCTACCAAGTGAAGATGTATTGCCCTACAACTGCGGTGAAACTTGATTTATTGCACACTGCAACCACTCTTCCCAGCTCATGTTGAACTGTACCTGTTAGAGCCACAGCCCAGCAAGTTTTCAGTCATTCTTTCTAGAGATACTTGTGATTTTATCTCCTGCTTCTATCTAGATATGGGCTCTGTCTGTAAATATGTATGTTTCACAGTGAGGTTTGCATAGCTGGGAATGTATTTGTGTGTAGTTATAAAATGAGCTTCTAGGAAAAACAGCAGTAAGCCTGTCTTCATCCCTATTACACATAGTAGAATAAACCCACCACTTTTCAAAAAGCTTGAATCTGCCCAGATATTCCCATTCTGTCGCTCTGTGCCAGGAAGCCTGTTGTGGTAGCCCTACGGGTAACTCAGATCAGCTTGTACCAAAGAGCATTTGGATCACGTGGGTTGTTTGGCATCCTCATGAGAGAATATGCTGTTGGCCTTGAATGATAGCAATTAAAGGTGCAAAGAAGTCGTCTGCCTATTTGCTAGAGCCAGTATCCAGGCTGGTTTCCTACTGTAATCTTGTATTTTATCCACAGCTAATTGTAAACGACTCCAGGAATAGCCACCACTTCCATTACAGGACCATTTCATGCACTGTTATAGTTTATTGTCAGATAGTTTTCAGCAATTAAATTCCAAATTGATTTCACAGTTGCACATGCTGCTTTTGTTATTTATTTTGGTCCTTACCTGTCCAAAGGAATGGCATGCCTCAGTCTTTTCACAAATAGACACTGCTGCTTGACTGAACAGATTATTTTAAGAGCCTGAAAAACAGATTTTTACCTAGAAATAGTGTGTCAGACAGCTATAACAGAGTTTAATTCTCACAAAGCCTCTGAAATAATACTGATGGATTTTGAATGGGGAAAAATACCATAGATCATTTGCTAAGTGCCACGGTGTCTACATTTTTCTATTTGTTCTGGTGTCTTGCAGGAAGGAGCGTTATTTCTCAACATAGAACACACAGAAGACAGAATTAACTCCATGATATAGCTGCATTACCACCCTGCTATTCACTTCCTGACTTCAGCTCAAGTGCCTACAGGCCCTGTCCTGCTAAGGTAATGGGAACTTTTCTGATAAGGTAGATATGGGGCCAATAAACCATAAAAGCTTTATGCCTCAATTTACCCAGGTGTAAAATGGGAATAAAATTCCCCGTGTTTTGGAAAGCACTATTGTAAAGGCAAGAGGAGCTAGCTGCTCTGTAAAGCTACAGACTAAAATACTATACAGGTGCTGAGTACAAAGCAGACCTCTAATAAAGTTCTTTGCTCAGTTTCCTACCGTTTTTCTACCATGCATCCTGGCAACATGTAGCTTCCTTTTTTTCCTTCTCTTCTTTATAACCTACGGTGGGACTTTTTGGAAGTCATTCAGTTTTGAGGTGATAGTGTATGTCCTTCTTCTTGCAGAAGGATTGGCTTTGGGACAGTTAATTCAGTGACAGGGAAAAAAAGATATTCGCACCATCTTGGCATCACATCATTATTAGCATGCAAGCAATTCCCCCTTTTTTCTTAATATATAAAGAGAACAATTGAATTTTGTGAGGCAGGGCTCTTAATCTCCACGATCAGATTCTTCACGGCAAGGAGGGGGTGTAAAAGTTTCTCTCTTGCTGTCTCTTCATGGCACATGGTCCCAGCTGTATGACTCCGTTCATGAATATGCATGAAATCAGATATGACATTGCCCTGCTCCCATTAATAATCTTGTCATCTGACTTGTGCAGCATTAAGCTTCAGCCCGTGGCTCCTCATAGCGAATGCAGCCTGAAGGAGAGGGAGGGAGGGGAGGGGAAAAAAGGCCATGCCTTTTTTTATTGGGATTAAGTGCTTGAAAATTTTGGCAGAGGGTTGCCAGGAGAGTGAGGGGAGGGAGAGAAAGAGTGAGAGAAACACACAGGGACAGAGAGACGAGAAATCCTCGATGAATGCGTTGGCTTGTTAGGAGCCCAAAGCGGTGGGTGTAATGGTATGCGAGCTGACCTTGAATATAGCCACTGTGGGTTGCCCCAGCTTTTTTGTAAAAGAAGCATTTGCAGCAGAGGTTTGGATTTCAGGCTTTGCAGTCATCAATCATCTCAGCCTATTCTCCTCTTTGACAGCTCTGTACAAGGCCTGACATTTGACACCCAAGACCCCAGGACTTACACAGAGGCACAAGCGGAGGCCCTGGGGAAGAGGTAGGGAACGGGGAGAAAAAAAACAACAAATCAGGAGAGACATTTGCCTTTTTTATTTTTTTTTCTTTCTTTTTTATTTATTTATTTTTATTTTTTAAAGAAGCTACAGAACAAATTGTAACTGTAATTGGAATTGATTTAACAGAAGAAGATCGCACTGAGTTCTGCTCCCTGCTTTGCGTAGGTTGTGCTGATAAGGTTGATCTGAGGTGGTGGGAGAAGAAAGGCAGGCATGGAGATGTTTGGGGGAGCAAGATGGGTCTCATACCCTCAGTTCTGGGATTACCCACCTATCCAAGTTGTATGCAATTTTAATACAGTTAACTTGCGCTTGAGAACTGTTAGGCTGAGCGAGTGGACCAGCCATCTCTATGAGGGTCACAGAGCTGTTGGGGGATGCAAGGGGAGCCAGGCTGCGCCAAGGCCTAGTTGCCCAGACAAAATTTCTGCAAACCTAGTTATGAAATCAAGTGAATGAGTTGCATTTCTGAGGCACTGGAACTCCAAAGGGCACAAATGAAAACCAGATATGATTTCCTAAAGCAGAGAAGCATTTTGAGGTAAGCATTTTTGTGCAAGTGTTTACTTGGACTGGTGGTTGCAGTCTTTCTAACATAGATTTTTTCTTTTTTATCATACAAATGTAACAGCATCATTCTGACCCAAGAGGTTTATTTCTGTTATGAGTCCTGTTGCAACTCTCTGTGCTGTTAAACATACTGTTTGGTGATGCATTTGAACAGGCTGCCCAGGAAGGTGGTAGAGTCACCTTTCCTGTAGGTGTTCAAGAAAAAGTGGCACTGAGGGACATGGTTCAGTGGGAGCGGATGTGATGGTTTAATGGTTGGAGTGGATGAGATCTCAGTGGTCTTTCCAACCCTAATAATTCTATGATTCTAAACTAGATAGTCCACTGGTTTCTTGTGATGCCATCCATGGCTTGCTGCTCGTCCTGTCATAAGAAGGGAGTGATTTCATGGTTTGTGGGGTGCTTCTATTGCAGATGAGTTCTATCACAAGGGAATTTGTTGTGAGCAGGTGGAATCAAGGATGATAGTGCAAGCAGGCAGGAAAGGACACAGCAAAACATTTTTCCTTGAGATTGAGCTCTGCAGTGGCACACGGTGTGTTTACATGGGTCTGGAGGCAGGTGACTAAAACTCTGCCATTTCTGCTAACTGTTGATTCAGCCCAGAAATATGCATCCAGATGGTGAATTTTGATGACACAGGAGGTCAATTTAAATAGTCTGGATGATTTTCCAGGAATGCCAGACTGTCCCATTAGGAGAGCTTAGGTAACAGAATGGTTTATTTGAAAAAAAAATTGTGCTTCCCT
This sequence comes from Gallus gallus, assembly GCF_016699485.2. Taxonomy (NCBI): domain Eukaryota; kingdom Metazoa; phylum Chordata; class Aves; order Galliformes; family Phasianidae; genus Gallus; species Gallus gallus. The sequence goes on along the minus strand of NC_052541.1, from coordinate 15,552,929 downwards.
TCAGGAATTCCCCATACATTGCTTTTGATCTACGATGCATTTCTTTTGTCTTTCACTTTGTGCATTTGCTGTTTGCAAGCCATGATTTCACTGCCTCAGTCAACATGTGTATCAGGCAACACCGTTTCTCTTTCCTGTTTGACGACTGAGAGGTGTAGAGATAAATGAGAAGTTCGTGTACGTCAAATGTTTGGGAAGCACTTCCAGAGCATTTAGCAAACTTTCGCTTTCCATAAACAAAACTACTTGCTCAAATGAACCTTCCTGGAAAAGGGTCACACATGATGTCAAAGTGAATTAGCAGCTTTTTATGTGAATGAACATTTGCAAACATTGTTCTGCTGTCCTGCTCCAAACTAGTAATTATAGTTGCAGCTCCACATTAGGAAAATCCTAGCTCACTCTATAGGACACGCATTTACTGCCTGCAGGGGTTAGGATGAATATTTTTCCCTCCCCCACCTACAGACCAAGCTAAATGCTCTATGGACTTTGAGGGTTGCCTTCCTCTAAAGTATCAGGGTTTAGCCACTGCTGGAGGCACGATACCAAACTTGATGGACCAATTGTCTGATTCAATATGGCAATTCCTCTGCTCCTTGTATTTTTCAAACTGGCTTCTGCGTGCACATGCCCAAGCGGATGATTTATCGCCTACTCTGAGATACGCTCTTGCATAGAAAAGGGCAGGATCAAACACATTTTCTGTGTTTGTGTGTGTATGTGCATATGTGTCTAGAGAGAGACAGATATGAAGCAGCCCATCAGGGCTGTTTTCTTTCTCCACTCTGAATTTAACCCAGTGCGTGACTCCCCCTGTACCATACTGCTTTTGCATTTCCAACTTTTCATTCGATGATGCATACATTTGTAGGCTTTCTACTTTTCCAGTTTGTGTTCAGGATAGAGGAAAGTATTAGAGGATATGTATCCTACTTTACAGACCCAATGAAAATCTCACCGATACCTTTCCGCAGCTCCATACCTGACACTCTCTTTTCCCCCCTAGTTCTGCACTCAAAATGAGGAATTTGCAACATTAAAAATGAAAAGTCTTAATCTATTGGGAAATCCTTTGATCCATAAAATAAAAAAAGGGTGGTGTTTTTTTTGGGTTTTTTTTTTTGCTCATCTGTGAGTTTTTGAAAAAGATTTAGTTGAGGTTAGCTGAAAAGACCCGAAGACAGGAGCTTGAAAATGTCACCCTAGGTGAAATTAATTACTTTTAAAGAAATGAGGAAAGTGTCATTATAACACATTGCCATCAATTTGTTTTTATGGCAAAACTTCAGAATTCTTTCCCCTATAGGGGGATAAAGGAAGAAGCATGTACTGCTGGTGGTAGCACACCCATTGGCAACATTAGGATTGCTCCCCAGGCTTCCATCCCAGCTTCAGTTACAAAAAGACAATTGATTATTCTTCCATATCTGTCTATACGCTCCTATGTTTGTTTCTGTAGCCCTTAGCTGCATCCTTTTCAAAATTTGGAGTTCTGTTAGTGTAGATCCCTATTTAATCCCTAGCTATCCATTGGAAGGTCAGAAGGAGGAATAGACTGCCATTGTCCATAAGGCTAGAAGAACTTGCTTTGCATTTTTACATTCATGTTTAAATAAAAACTCCAGTTATAGATTTACAGGCATGAAAAGGAATGAATGGCAAACAGTCCAGTGAGCTGTTTCCAGCATCACAGGTACTGTGAACAAAGAAAAGTTGGGAATAATAAATAGAGTGCCAAAAAAATAGGGGGGGAAAGGGTGTGGAAATGATGAAGAGCATTAAGGTCTGGAGTGATATCACATAAAGATGTAACAACAACTTTCTGTGCCTGGCCCCTAAGAGAGTACTTAAAAATATTAATAAAAAATAGGATAGGAATTGTCTAGCATTTAAATTCTTTAACTGAGACACAAAAGCATGGGCAAAACACAAATCAAAGTGTAACTTCTTGCCTTCGACGCAGTACAATAAGAACCAGTATGTTGTTATGTAGTACATCATAAATGTCTGGGGATAAACACAGGAGACCAAAAGAAGAAAGGATGGATCATTTTTATTTTACTTCTTTTTTGTTGTCTTTTTTACTATTTCGGTTATGTTTTTCTCTATAAAAATGATTATTATTCTCCTTGTACCACCACTATTGATGTGAAATTATTGCATAAGTGAAGACTAAGGGATTCATTTCAGCAGCTGCAGCCTTGTTCTAGGTGCTATCGAGGCTGGTGAGTGAGGAATCTTTGCACTGGTGCTGAGTGTGATAACAAATATATGTGAAATATTGCAAATCATTTATCTGTAAACAGACCAATGTGACTTTCTCTCTCAGGCCCCCAAAATGTAATAACCATGTTTGGCTTCATTCAAAACATTGCATCCTTTTCCCTCGCGCATGGGTGGGCACTTCATGATGCTAAGTAGGACATTTTGACTGCTCATATCTGTACCTTGGGGCCTACCAGATCTGAGGGCAAAGTAGTGCCTGTTCATTTGACTTGCACAGCTGCAAAGCTTCCAGCGCAAATGCTGCCCGAGCGCTTCTGCATGGGGGTAGATGTGATGGCACATTGCTCAGCTGAAGAGGAAAAATAAAGAGACAATGAACTCCCAGGCTTTAGTAGAATGAGCCGCCCTCCCCAAGCCTGTGAGATTAAAGCAGTGGATTTTCGAGTAGTTCTTCAGAGTGACTAATTTATATGGATATCAAGGATTCAGTTGGAGAATTAAAAAAAAGTAGCTAGGGGAAAATATGATGCTCTCTAAGTCCCAGTGGTATGCCACATTCATTTTACTAGAGAGTTTATTCTTTAGTACTTTCATGGATTGACATGAGGGAGGAATTCGCATGTCAGGACAGATAAAATCTCCCTCCTGCCAAAGGAGTCTATTCAGACATGCATGTTAGTAGGTTGATAACTTATTCTGTATTGCAGAGGACTCAAAGATAGACATTTCTCCTTTTATCTCCATCTCTGCACTCCCTGCATACTAAAGATACGGAGAAACAGCAAGATACATCTTAACTAGCCCTCTCAGAGAGGAGAGACTTTTTCTCGTCCATGCCAAGAGATGCAAACTTGAAGGAATAAGGTGTCACACAGACTAATAGCAAATACATTAGCAATGTTTATGCGCATAATTTGAGCCCAGTGTGAATATTGTTTAAAAGATACAAACCTGGACTTTGTGGTTGTTTCTTTCTTTCTTTCTTCTTTTTTCCAAGAAAAAAGCACGGTATTCCAACTCTCTTGTTTCATGATACTCTGCATAAAGTATGCAGAATAAGTTGAGAAAATGGGAAATCAGAACAAGTGAAACACATTGAAGAACCAATGTTTGATATATTTTCCAACTTCTAGTGAAACTATAGCATTTGTCTGGAAGATAGTCCCATTCTCCTTCTAAAGTCTGAGGAGTTGAGACAAACTTATTCCTTGACCAGAACTGTAGAAGTATATTTCCTCTTCAAAACAGGTTTAAAATTCAGGAATGTTTTTTCTTATGGTTAGGTTGATCATCTACACTGCGTATGTTTTTGGTATGCTGGAGGATAAATCTGATGTGATTTTAGGGTAATTAATTTTTGAGTGCATTAAATTACGTGATCATCATTTCTAGGGTCCCCATTTAGAAAACGTAAGATGGACATCCTCCAGCTTATAGCTCAGATCCCCCATGAATGGCCCCTTGGTAGAACCTTTGCCTCTGTCCTTCTCCTTCCAGAGATGACGATAGCCGAGGAGCCTCCTCTGCTGGGCACTGTGGGGGTTCATTTGTGGGTGTCGAACAAATCAGATGGACTCAGAGCTTCTCTGTGCTTTCTCACATCCTTGCCACTCTGTTCCCTGTAGCAGATTTCTCTTATTTTTAGACAGCTCATATTGAGATTAAAGTGGTTTAGAAAGCATTATATATAGATGTGTATACATACCTCAAATATTTGCCTAGATGTATCTTATCTAAACTTCTGCATGCATCTGAATTTCCCAGGCTTGAACTATGTTTTGTGTAAATTGGTGTTGTCTCACTGTCTTTGAGTGAGCTTATTTACGTCAGCTCTGGAATTAGGCCCCAGTATTCCAGCCAGCACTTAGCTGCAAGAGTCAAAATAACATGGAGACATACTGTTTTCCTGTTATCTCTAACCTCACTAAAAACAGAAGCTAATGGAAATATTGTGAGAAAACTATATTCTTACAAGATGTGCTGCCTGCTTGGGAATTTTAGATTGGTGTCTGCAAGGATGTGTAGCTATACCAATCCCCAAACTTCAGTGTAGTTTTCCCTGACATAGTAGCAACTCATTTTGATTTGCCTATCCTAGCATTGAGGTTTTAGATCTTTATTATTTCAGAGATCTTCAGACAATTTCTTTTTCTTGTGCCACATCATTTGCATATATTTCAAAGATGCCTCAATGGTGAAGTGTAAAGCCTTTTTATTTTTTTGCCCACTTGGGAAATGCAGTCTGTACTGTGGTCCCTTCTACATAAGGTCCAATCCAACATGATTCCATGTGGAAGTAATAAGACTTTCCCAGGCAAGACTTACTGAGGTAATGACTCAGAGACATAGACAGACAAAGAGACTATTTGTTTCAACTTCATTATTATTTTATTGTTATCATCAATGATAACATACGATGACATGCCTTCCAATGATTTCTCCTTTCTTTATGTATAACTTCATATGAGAGTGATTGTAAGCCATAGATGATGATGTCTCAGTATGGATAATTGCACGTAAAGAGTAAGGAAAAGGGATGCAAAAGAATGTAGCATGAGTGACTGATTTAAATTCGGACATACATCATAAAAATTCCATAGTTGCTTCTGTCATTCTTTATTGAATAATTTTTCCTGTTATTATGGACCAACTAATATATCCTTCTGTGTTTTAAGAATATTTTAGAAAGAGACATTTCACCAAGGTGAGTTCAAACCTGTGATTGCAGCTTTGAATTGTTCTTCCCTATTGATCTTCCTGTGATTTACAACCATTTCCCATCAGAAAGTTCTCTCCTGCTTTACATCAACCAAATTTGGGGCACAGTTTCATCCTTGCAGAGCACACCTGCTTTGTGTCCCTCATGAAGGGAGATTAGTCTCCAGCTATGTGAATTTGCTGCTCGTTGGCTGTCTTCACCGTAAAACCAACGAAAACATTCTGTGTGTTTTTAGGTGAAATTGCTCAGAGATTTGTAAAACGATTTTGATCTTGGATCTGAGCCTTCCATTAAAGTGCTTGACTTGCCTTGACCACTGTAATTTTAGAAAGCTGACCCTTCTCCCTTGCAATTTACACAGTATTTTTAGCCTAATGCAGAATTTCCCTCTTCTGCAGCTGGGAGGAGAATATCCATCATTTCCAGATGTGGACATACGATCCAGGTGGCAATTGAAGGTTTTTTGAAATCATATGGTTTGGCTTATGAATTTGGATTGGTCAAGAGAGATTTGCTTGAAATCCTTGAGAGAGTGTGGCACCTCACTGACTTGAGAGGCATTTTAGAATAAAACCTGAAGTTAAATGCATTTTATAGGGAGGCTTAAAACTGCTAAAATATAAATCTAAAATATTTATATGTGAGCTACGATAGAACAGAACTTACGACCTCATATGTGAATGTCTAGGATTTGTTTTTCCCTTCCACCAGCCCACCTGGAATGACTTTATCTTTCAGCTTTACCTCAGGCTGTACCCAGGTTAGCTTCTAGTGACTTATGGCTCCATCAATCTGCACAGATATGTGCTGTGCTCCTTCAAGGGAAGTAGTTCATCTTCTATATGACTGCATCTCCACCTCTTCCAAAGTTCAAAGAACTCAGGACAATTGCTTATTCGGATGGGCTTCCAGTAAGTATAGGAGATGTTCTCCCTGCCTTCCCCTGTGAATCAGGACTTTCTGGTGAACTTTGATACAGACAAAAACTTTCAGTCTCCCATCCCCTACTGAACTTGCAAAACATGTGGTGATGGTGATGAAATATCAGGTGAGATTTCTCAGTATGTTCTAAGGAGCTTTGAACTGGAAATGGATCAATTTAGAGTTCTTTTCTAAAGTCAAAGGAGCACATTTTTTACGATCCATTTCCCATGAACTAACAACTGTTCCCTAACCAGCAGACAGTTTACTTGTAGCTATTTTGACTTGCATTATTCCACTTAATGAAGATAAACATAAGTCAGACACAGGAAAGCCACAGAATGAGTATGAACGGGGAGTGTTCCAAGTATTCAGCATTTACTAGACAAAATTGCCCAGTAATTCTTCTTGCTTTTCACTGAGGATAAAAATCCCTGGAAGATAATAATCATCATTGTTTGAACTAATATAGCACTTTTATCCAGTGATCTGAGAACACTTCCCAAACATTAACTGCACTGAGAACAGCCCTGTGATTAGATTCATATTATTTAAAATACATGTTTTACAGACAGACAAACTTGCAGGTCACCCGAGGTACCATGACTTCCCATGGGTCACAAAGTCAAAAGAGTACAGAGGGCTTCTGACTACCATTTCTATTATTTCTGTGACTCTGCAAAGAATACCTAATACTGCTTACTTGAGTTCCTTAAATTATTCATATTGAAGAGACTTTTGGGATGAATATATTTTCTGCTTACGTCTACCTTTTTTTAAAAATTGATTCTTTTTTAGTGATTATTTGCATGGCTTACACTGGGATGTTTCATCATGTAAACTGTTCATCTTTGTAATGCTCGGGGTTTTTAACTGATGAACGATTAGCAACCTTGATCAAATGTTATTCTTTAATATTTTTGATTGGGTTAGTATAATATTTTTAAGCCAGAAAAGAAAGAACATCAAGTATTTAATTAATGCAAGACTACCTTTTTGAGAAAATCACTATTTTTATGGCAGGAATATCTTTATCTGAACAAAACCTACTTGCCTGTGTGTTTATATAAAACAAATAATGGAGTGGCATGAGCATGGGTGAAAAAAATATTCTGGATTAATGTGGGTGCTCACAAATGCTTTAATCCACCTATGTGGACATGTGACAGTACAATTAATAACTGATGATGAGCAGACTTGATGCAATAACTGCCACCAGCAATGAATCAGAAATTATCAGATGAGTTCTTAAAGCAATTTAACACCTTTATTTAAAGGCCTATGTTTTAAGAAGTTACCTAGCCTTCCTCTGCTGCTGCTCTACTACTCATAGGAAGTGGACTATGATGGTAACATTGAAATCTCTTGCACTGGTAACCTAAATGGATTGTGCTGCTCATGAGTCTTAAATCTGTATCCTACAAAACCCACCATATTGTTAATTTTTAAACAAAATGATCAACTGTTCAATAACACAGAGGCTGGGGCAGGGGGGGGAGAGAGGAGAGGTGAGGAGCTGTCTATGAAAGTCATTAATGTGGTGGACTTCATCTCTTAGCCCTTTGTAGTATGGCAGGAATAAATCCTTGAAATTGAGCTCTGATTAATTAGACAAATTTTAAGCTGGAGATTAAAAAAGGATGGTGATACAGGTAAACATTGATTTGAGGGCCAAAGGCATAAAAAATGTGATTTAGGAGATGCAGGGAGATAACTGTTGATTTACAGAAACAGCAGGTACAGTACTGACCTGGAATTTAGGGTCTCTGGGTTTTATTCTTGATCCTGTAATTTTTTGCAGTCTGACCTCAAACACTTAACTTTCCCCTTTATCCTCAAATCTTTGGGCTAACTTGTCTGCTGAGAATAATCCTGTTCAGACCTTGTCCTTCCAAAAATGCTTTTGCAATGGCTACCTCCACAATTTGTATGAGTCTTGACCTGAAATGGGACAGGCAGGTTCTTTAAATTACAGCAGCATACAAGATGGGATAAAACTAGAGTCATTTAGTGGGGTAGGTCTCAGTGTTTTAATTAGAAAGCTCAAAACTACCTCTTTATTCTTTCACATAAAGTTAGATTTGAAGCAGATGATCAACATTTATTTATGCATGCGTTCAAACAAGACAACATTTTAACTGAGAAAGCTTAAAGTTTTGTGTTTAAAAAAAAACAAAAAACAACCAAACAGCAACAAGGCTATTTGGGAAGTGAAGTCATCTACAGAAAACATACCGAGACAACAAAGCAGCCTTCCTGTGTTTTTGGATTACAGCATGCCATCTTTAGCATTTATTTCCCTAAGAGCTTGCCTTTGCTTTTTTGTTTTTTTTTTTAATTTTATTAACAGATGTATACTCCTTTCATTGGTGTTTATTTAAACGCCTGCCAATATATCTGAAATCAGCACATTCTGAATGTTGATGCACCACCTTGCCTAATTGACTTAGCTGGAAAATAAACAGTGAAAGGCTATTTTAGCAGCAAACTGGTTGATACAGCTACTCGTTCCCTACCTTTATCTAAGTACCACACAAGCAGACAAGCAGTGGTACCCATAGCATGGACACAAGGTTGCTACATGCGTTTTGTGCGGTCTTTGGCATTTTAGGGACTAGCTTGGTATTGTTGTTGTTGAATCAGAAGAATAACATTTTATCTCTGCCGCTCTAAAACCTTGATAGCATCAATAAAATGTAATCAGAACCATCAAGGCTTATTAAAAGCTATTATTTTTAAAACAATAGGTTCCTCCATATTCACAGTAAATAAGGATTATAAGGCTATTCACGCAATGTGAATAATTTGCTGCTAATAATATTGACACTCAATCTGTCTGCAAAATGTCTCTGTTAGCAGGAAACAATCACACTGGGAGGTGTTAGGGAGACTTTGCAGTTGAGTGGCAGAGTGAAGCAATTAAAAAAATGGTTGGGAAATGTATTTGAAGTTTGAAGATTTGTTTTTCTGCCTTCTAACATTCCATATTTAAAAACTCAAGACTAATGCATTGTTACAAGGGGAAGAGCTGTTTTCTGCTAGTTTGGCTTTTTAAAAAAAGAAAATAAAATGTGGGTTTGTTTACCAAAAGGGAACCAACTTGGAACAAACCGGCACAAAAAGGCAGAAAATAAAGTTCTTCATCAAAAAAATTGTAAATCTTTGACCATATGATTGGTACCAACCACTGATCTACGGCATGGGGAAGCTGATGCAGTGTGTTAGATAGAAAAATGGGGGAAGGTCTGGCAAAAAGACATGCAAAGGACTTACTGAAATTGATATTCCAGTTTCAGGTAGGATTTGCTCTTTCCAGACAAATCTTAGTTCTGACATGATCTTTTGTTCAACTGTTCACCAAGTGCCATGATTTCTCATTTAGCTGATTGCAAACAACCATTTTTACTTGAACTGGGTTACGAACTGATACATCTTTTTGAATGAATACTTTGAGGGTTTTACATTAAAGATTTTCTATCACATATTTCAGAAGTTAATATTAATTTTTGTTAAGTTATAACAAGGGTTACTCCAGTGAAGCTATTTTTTTTGAGCTTTTATCCATCATATGAGGGTATTAAATGACTACAGTTTTTTGCCATTGATATAAAAGTGTCCTAATGTATTTATGCTATAGGTGTCTTCTATTAGAATATGATTTTTATACTGTATCATTAAAAAGAATATGAGAGTAATACAATGGAAAAATATGGATTTTTTCATGTCTTTGGTCAGGAGGAATTTTTAAGATAAAAAATAGTAAATCAAAAAATTTAAAGTAGTAAAGACGAGCCATTGGATTAGGCTTAATGTAAAAGAGTTTGATTTATAAAATAGAACATTTAGTGAATTTAAACAACAGGAAAAATATTTCTCCGTGTTATTGATTATGGTTCAGAAATCATTGCAAGAATTTTCTTTTACTACCTTTTTTTATTTTTATTTTCCCCTCATAAAACTTCTCATTTTTAAACTTTCAGGCAATTTAGTTTTCTTCTTCCTTTCTTTTTTTTTCTTATTTCTTTTCTTTCTTTTTTTTTTTTCCATTCTCCAGCTTGGCATATTCTGTACTCGTTTACTGTTCACTTTCTCACAAATACTATTCCTGTCAAACTCTTACTAAGGTGAATTAGTAGGATTTATAATGTTAGGCTCTGAGAGAACACGGATTATCAGACATAAGAAAACCCATGTGCAATAAGGTTATTTCTAAGTCATACTGATATCAGTTGCCCAAATAGTTGGACTTCTTGTGTGCATTATGTACATGGTACATATGAAGGGAAGGAGCAGAGGAAAAGGAAGAATTTTGTGCTCTTAATATTGGTTTTCTAGAGAATTGAGTTGAAGCAATCAAGGCTCAAAATTTTTTCCTATTCAGAAGCTAAAGGCAGGAAACTCATGGTTTGAGTTAAAAAGAGGAACAGAAATCTTTGCTGAGCAGAATGACACCCCCAAATAACTCAGATTTACTATTCTTATGCAAGTAATTCTCCCATGGATTTCCATGTGAATTCTGCCTCCTCAGAGCTGAATGGTGGCTCTGAAGATATACCTGTGTTCAAGACTTGCTTTGAACACACAGGCGTGTTGCAAGCAGATAGGAGAAAATTGGATCTCATCAGGAAATGACCAGTGCAAGAAGAGGTTACAAGTTTATTAACCTGATGAATAAAAAAAGTAAATATTTGGTGTAAAATCTGTCAGAGATTACACTTGTAAAACTTCTAATTCAGCTATTTCTCCTTATAGCTGTCAAAATATGTCTGGGATAATCTAATACAACATTACACATTTCAGAAGCTTTTGCTTTAACTTGAAGTCCAATTTTTTTTTCCTTGCAAGATTTTTCCTTTCTCATCAACCTGTCTTATCAACAGCCTACATTTTTGTCTGTATGAGCTGCCTTCTCAGCTGTTTATTTCCATAGCTATCATCTCTGCTTTGTGTTTTCAAAAAGCTTTCAAGGTGCCTCAAACCAATTTTTAAAACAATGGCAACCTGGTGGGCTGAATGCCACATGGGTAATTACTGATGGACTTAAGGAATGAGTTCTGCTTGGGTAACCGAGTCTCACAGGCGACTCTGCAGCCTGTCTCTGCTGCTTAATAGCCTTTTTGGAGAACGGTAGGGAGAGGTTGTGTCCATGATACAAATTTCAGCTGAAGGAGGTGATGGGTAGAAAAAGAGAGTGAAGTAACATCAGGGAGCAGCTGCTCCCCAACTTCGCTGCCTTCACATGAGTCAAATGACAATATTTTTCTAACAAAATTGAAACTACTGGACAAGCTTTGCCTGCAAAATTTCAGTACTGAGGAAAACATATACATATATATATATATATGAAGATTTTGTTAATCTAAAACTAAACACACCATATTAAGTGGTTTTGTACTATCTCCTTTTCTCTCACTAACTCTTTGCCCTCCACACGAAGAAGGCTTTATCTCATACATTTCAAAAAAGTCACCTCTCTGTAACCTACAGTGCACTCAATCAAGGCTTAGTGTAAATAATCAGTATGGAAAACACCAATCGGCTTTGAAGAGCTCCTGGATTTAGAAGGAATACACTGCTCATGTCTGTGGAACTCCTCTGGGAAGCAGAGAAAGGAGAATGTGTCTTGATTTACACTGCCCTATTTCTCAGATCTGCCAGCCTCTCTGCTCTGTCCACTTCACTACCGTCAGATGCTGTGAGACAAGCATATGGTGTTTACTTCTCTGACTGACATCTCTCTGGTTTTCCTCACTTCTCAAGAGAATCCTCTCTTGCCAAGTCAATTTGCAAGGGCTTGGATGTAGCCATGGCCCTCTGGTCTGGATCCAAACTATTCCTCATTTTCCCTTGGCAAATGTCAATAGAGGACAATCTCCCTCCTCCCTGTAAAACCAGTGTTTCACCAAGGGAAATCCCAATCCAAGGAATAGCCTGACTTTGTGTGTCCTTCCCTTCCTCATTTACTCGGGGCTGTGTGAAGATGCCACCCAAAGACTGTGAAAGCTCCCAGGGAACTCAGGGGTTGGAGAGGAGATGAGCAGCCTGAGTCCCAGGTGAGGAATTGCTGGGAAAGCCTTGCCAAAGGGCTGTGGACAGCCACTGGCATCACTACTGCAGCTGATGGAGGCTGGAACGAAGGAGAGGTGCCAAGCAAGGGATTTTCATTTGCGGTAGTTTGTGAAGCTTAAATGGAGTTTGGCTTGGGAATGGTTTTAATATCCCAGGGAGACCCCCTTCCCACTTAGAGACTCAAGATGGACATGTTTTAGAATAAAATTAAAAAAAAACTCCAGCTTGCTTTTAAGTCTGACTTTCTGTGCTTTATTCTTTTGCTTTTCTTCCTTCTGTCCGCTCCCTCCAACACTGATCTGGTGGCAATGGCATCTTTATAACTCTTATCAGGTCACACGTTCTTGACTGTCCTTTTGAAGTGTGATTTCCTGTGTCTAGTTGTCAAGAAAGGATACTGGGCACTGCAGATTTCCTGCTGCTTTTCCTCTGTATCTGTAAGTTTTCTTTAGTTTCCTTCCTGTTTTTCTGCTTCACTTGTTTGTGCTTCCCCTTGCTATCCAAACCTGCCTCTCTCCCTCACACAGGTTCTCCCCCACCCCTAGATCATTATCACCCATCTATTTTTCTTCACCAGCATCTCAGAGTGATCTTTCCCTTTTCTCTGTTGTGCCTTATCCTTTCCATCCTTCCTTCCTTCTTCTTTCATCTGTTTCTTAAACTTTTCTCAGCTCTGTGTTTCTGACTCGTGCTTTCTGGTCTTTCTAAGATGTTCTTTAGACTTCTTATGCCCTTGGCTGAAGTGGAGAAAAGCCTGAAAATGAACCAGATGATCCTTTGGGATTTTGTCCAAAGCACACAGAAAGTAGAAGGAACACTAATTGCCTAATCGATGGGATTTAGGACAAACTCCTAGTTCTTGTGCCTCCTGAATGTTTGCTAGCTTTCCTAGCTCTCTTCTGATGCCAATTAGCAATTTCTGACATGTTTGTCAAAGTTCAAAAGAAGACTTTCATGGAGAGATTTCTTTTTATTATCATTCTTAAGAAAAAGAAGGCTCTGAAGAGAGATTTAGCTTTCACCACTAGCAAATGCAATTCCCAATGTCAGTACAGGCTCCAACTCTGCGTTGGGATTTTCCAAATCTGTGATGTATGAAATAATTCAGATGGTTAAACATTATTCAGGGGCCTCCCAATTATTCCCTCAATACCTGTTTGGAAGACTGAATGGCTCTGGAGCTTTTTTTCCCCTCTGCTTTTAAGCAGGTTTTTGCCTTTCAAGGCGAGATGCTGACTCACTTAAAAAACACACAGCCACGAGTTCAGGCTTTCACATGCACCAGTGCAATCTGAGTGCATCCAGGCACAGGAGGAGTTAGGAAAACTTAATTTCAGCCACAATGCTGATATTTGGCAAACGAGTGGTTTTATGGTGCTTCATGCGGCTCTGTTATTTATTTATTTATTCTTGCAGCTCCAGCACAGCGCCTTAATGGGGTGAGCTGGGCTATCGCATTAACTTCTTTATCCAGCTGGGTACAGATTTGCATCCTGCTGCCACTGGGCAGGGTAAGATCAGAGCTTGCTTGCTGGGCACGGCAAAGCTTGCATACCCAGCTGAGCTGTAGCTTACCAGGGGATACTTCCCCTCTTGGAGATACAAATGGCAGCTGCTTTAGGCAATAGGAGATGGCCTTGGCATATCCCTGCTCTGTCAGGGAACATACTGTACTTCGCTATCACCAGATGCTCATGGTGTGTTATCATCCCGTTTTCACTCTAGGAATTATTGGCTGAAAAAGCACTAGGAAGGCTGGGGGTGAAGTGAATTCATATTTTATAATAGGAGTTATTTTTTGCAGCCCTTAGAATCTGATCTGAATCAATGTCTTCCCATCATAAGAAGACTTTTTTCCAAACTTTTCTGTTATTTCAGTCCATTAAACTGATACTCTTAATACCCTGTATATCTCCGATCTTTGTTTTTCCTTTATCTTCAGAAAGAAAAAAGAAAAAACACCGAAAACAATGAAAGAGGGAAGGAGTAATCCAGAAGGATTTTTTTCTTCATTTGATTATTACTAATCTATAGGAAAACAAGAATGAAAAAATAAAGTAGGGAAACAGAAAAAAGAAACAAACAGAACAAAGTCAAAACTTCTGATTTCAGCTTAAATTTCTTCCCTCCTTTAACAATTAGTAGTGCCCATGAAGAGTTATTCTGCAAGATATTGCAGTCTGGGTGGAGGAATCTAAAAGGCTCTCTCTTTTTGAATAGGAAGGTGCACTGTTGCCTGAGAAGGGTGTTTTCAGGCAGGGAGCCTTTGCTGTTGTTGTTGTGGCTGGGTAGCAGCGCAAGACAAAAGGGGACATTGCAGCTCTCGAGCTTTGAGGACTGGGGGCTGAGGAGGAAAGGAGAGAAGAGCATGATTGATGGAGTTCTGGTTGGCTTATAAAGGGCAGCCGGGAGTGCAGGGAAATAATCAGGGAAAAGGGCGTCCCGTACTGGCTCTCTCAGAGGGGAGAAATGAATCCTGCACCTCTGCATTATTAAGTTGTCAGGTGGGCTGATGATGAAAATCTGAAGGTCAGGCATAACAAGAAGCACCTTATGGGGGGATCATGACCTTTCTGGAAGTGCTACACTCATGTTTATCTGCACCTAACCCTTATCCACAATTCTTCATTTGATAAGAACATTGGGAGAAGGGATGGGGAAGGGGGGAGGGAGAGGGAAGTCCTCATCATATGTATAAGCAGTGTGTGAAATTAGGCTTCCTGTGAAACTGATTGTGGATGCTCAATTCACAGTGAAAGATAATAAACCAAAAGGACACACGAGGGATGCAGGCAGAAATTGTTCACTACAGTGGAACTCAATAAAGGGAACAAGAGCTTTCCTAAATGACAAATTTGGTACAGCGGTGCTAAAATCAGGATTCTCCCTGGCACCACTGCAGCAATTTGCTCTCAGCTCTACCACTTTTTATTTACTTTGGATGTCCTAATAATGTTAGAGAGTGGCTTTTTCATCCATTTATTTATTTATTTATCCCCAGCAATGTTTATTCTTTAACTGCTTACTCTAAACCAAAGAGTCAAGGTGAAGGACAATGAAACGTTAGATTCCAATTGATTTTCTCTCTTTAGTTTCCATATCAGAAATGAGTATAAATATAAATATATTCCAGGGCTAGATGCCTGTCGTATGCGTGCCTTATTGACTGCTTTAATAAATGTCACGACCCCTTCTGCACACGCATGCACGCACAAACACACATGCTCGCAATCAAATGGAGGCATTGCTCAGATATAAATGTGATAATAATGGCAGTCACATGGAAAATATTCCAGACCTAATTCTGCTCTTAGAATATGCTAATAAGATTTTTATTTCACTCTGATTTCCAGCATCTTGATTTTGCTTTTCAAATCCATAATGTATTTAAAGCATGACAAAGTACACTTGTGGAAAAGTGAAGTCAAACAAGACTTCATAATTATTGCAATATATTCACTTTTCATGCATAATCCTTTAAATTAACAATACAATATATCACCTCTACTGCCACTAGAGGCTAATGCACCTCTATTGAAAGCTATGTTAAGGAAAGTTATGTCCTATCTTGAAAAGGCACATAACCTTCCAAAATACTAAATGGCAGTAGGTTCCGATCCTGTAATTCTTGCATACTCAAGCAGCCTCATTAGCCTTGATTTTCTTACATCAATGGACAATAACCTATTAACTTTAATGGATTTACTAATATGTACTGATGTGAGATCAGAATCAGTACCTTTGGGACATCATATTTAAAGATTACTGGATCAGCAGGAAAAGGAATATGATGTATAAACTCATGAATACTTTTATTAGATGAATAGAATGATACTGGAACCCATCAACTGCCTTTAAAATGACTCTTTAATGAAGAGGTGACACTGAAAAATATTATGTTGTCGATACGGCACATAATGAACCTCCTGTATCACATAAAAATGAAATAATGTTTTTCTATTTCTATTGTTTAAGTGATCCAATTTATCTATTTTTATTCTTCTGGCCTTACATCTTCTTCCTATCACTGTGGTGTACTATAGCCTACCACTTATGGTATCCTATTGGCAAGCAACTACACAACCTGCGTATTGTATAGTGACTTTCATCCTGAAATTTTGTATCGATCCACATTGGAGGCCAGTGCAACATATTGCTGAGGAAACTGAGGTATGGGAAAAGAAATGACTTGCCAGATTCACTGAGAAGACTTACAATTGACTCTAGGTCACCACAACAAAATTTGACTTCAATAAGTTTTGATTAAGTCCGTATCTGGTAAGCTCTATTAAAGTTCTGCAGAATTAAGGAAAGGGCAATTGTGGAGTTATTTGTAGTGGTTTGAAGCTCTTTCAGGGATCACAAAAATGGGCTCAATTTTTTGTTCAAACCTGTAGTTTTATAGCATTAATTAGTCAACAACATAAACTAAAACTTTTCATACTTAAAAAAAAAAAAACCACCCCAAATACCCAAAAACTAGAGCTGTTTAAAAATAGCTCCTGCAGAAGGAGTCCCATCTACCATTTCCACTGTTGTTTTTCAGCTGCACAAAGCGTTACTATACTGCTTTAGCAATGGCTATTTTTACTCTTTGTTTACAAATCCTGCATTTTAAGGTGCGATAATCCCCTAAACTCAATGCGAATCTCAGAGGGCTGTTGGCTGGCATGGGAGTTGCCAATGCAGGCATGGTGCTGTCTGCAGAGCACTACAGAAGTTATGGCTGAGTTATAGAGTGGCAGAAGCACACACATTGCTTGGCCAACTTGCAGCTAAAAATGGCTTAATATCAAAACACGGTATTTTACAAGCAAGCAGTTAATCCTTCACAGGGGCCTGGTGCCCATTCTGAATAAGGAGTGACAAATCTGATGGAGGAGACTTTTATTTTCCCACCCATTTCTTCTACAAAATAAATAAAGAAAAAAAAAAGTATGTTCCTTGTTTCCTCTTAGCACTTCTTAAATCTCTACATCCCCAGTCTTCCTATTTCTCTTGACAGTCCATTTCTTTCATAACATCTCCTCTTGTTGATGGCATTTCCACCTATGTGGTTGCTGCAAGCTTAACCTTACCAGGAGTCAGCAACTGATGTTTGTGTAATGCTGCTTATTACAGAGGTTCCTTATATGCTGTGGTCCCACTTTAGGAAACCTGTAGTCTTGATTTTTTTTATTTCTTTTCGTTCGTCAACAAAACTGTATAAATTCATTCAAACTGAAAGTACTATTGCTACTTGTGCAAATTATGCGATTCTATATGATTGCCAGGAAAGTGAACATCAAAAAGAGCAAGAATATTTAAGGAAAAGTACTGAAAACTGTCTTGTTGTCTTTTGGGTTTCCGTGATACATAGTCTCTACTATGCTGTCCTGTGTAGATGAACTTTTCTGTTATGGAATTTTATTCTGTTACCAAGAGAGAAATTTAGGCAGCTTCACAACTAACAAACAGCTCCCCCGTAGACCCCCTCTGAAACAAAAATCCAAACAAAGAAAAGATCAAACAAAAGAAGCTCAATACTGTTTTTCTAAAGGATGTCTGGATGCTTTAGATTATCATTTTAGTTTGTGTATCTGCAGGTTGTAAATTCATGTAAATAAATAGTCAATCTAGACACTTGTACAGTGAATTAACAACCAGCACTTCTTCTTCAGAGAACAGTTCGTAGCATTGGAAAATGGATGATTTTTTGTTTTTTTTTCACCCTTGTTTTCCTGTCCAGCATATGAAATAAGGCCAAACTCTTGAAAGGAAAACTAGAAAGAAGTATTCAATTAAAGCCTTTAGGTTGCAAGTACCCTGGAAAAATATGATCTGAATGTTCGTCTCACCTGGAACAATTTAAGGCATTTCAGGAAACTGTTTTGGTTTTGAGTGTGATAATGACGTTTGGGTTCCAGGAACCTAACGTGCTTTGAATGGAAAAGTGCTCTTAAACTGGAAGCACCTTGGTGTAGAGACCAATCTTAGGATCTGGGGAAGACAATCATGGGCAGAATTAGAGTGTGCATCTAACAGAATTCTAATAGAAGAGATTCATCTTACCCTTCTGATGGGGAGCCTTTACCAGGATCTCCCAATACTTTTGTCTGTGGGACAAAGAAATCTTATTTTGGTTTTCTAAAAAATAGTAACTTCTACCTTTTTTCTTACTGGATTACAGTATTAACTGGGTCGTTGTCTCTGCATGCCTTTTCCTAGGTGAGGACTTGTCCATAGGCAAAGATCTAGTTAGTTGCAGTGTTGTTGGGATTAGAATTTGGTTCTCCTCTCATACAGGGATTTATATCAATATCAAAGAGAGGGAATTTGGATTAGATGTAAGCAAACACAGGCAAAGACTATATCATAAAGTACTGCAAAATCACACAAACTCCTTCAGAGCTTACTCATTTGAAATCAAATTTTGCTTCTATAGTGGAAATGAACACTGTACAATTTTATCTCATGGAAGAAAATCAGTTGCTAGCAATCTTTAGAGGATTTTAAACAGCAGTTTCATTAGAGTGCATATACTGGGCATTATTTTTACTATGAAAAGTCCTTTAAAATTAATAGGAATTGATTTCAGTGGCCTTTGACATATTACTGAAAATAATACGGCAAAATACAACCATGTCCCTCTTACTGCTGCGCAAAGGCTTTAACTGGGAAAGCAGTTTACAATGGTGCCCCCATGTAAGGCTTTATTCAAAAGATTTTACGCTTGATAACATCTGAGCCATAGGAGCTGTATGTGGGGTTTAGCATCTTAGCAGCTGCAATTCTTAATCCTGATTCCGTTGCCTCCATATTAAAAGCTCCATGGTCACAGGACACCAGCTTTGGCCGTACTACATTGTCATTCATTCCTCCCTGCCACACGCGTGCCTGCCCATATAGGAAAATGAGTTTACAACCGACTACGCCTATGGGACTCCCGGAGGGATACAATGTGAGAGCCTTTACTAGTGGTGGATGGTCCTCAAAAGGTTTGAAAGTTTGGTAAGTACATCCTTAACCAAACTCTTTTGACCTTTATTCAGATTTGTTTTTGGAGAAGGGCAAAGGGTTGGGCCAATTCTTGTTTCACCCAACTGGCTTGTCCATCTGCAGGCTGTAATTAATCACTAAATCTCTGCCATACTTTGCTTTGGAGAGTAGGTCCCAGTACAGCAGGGCACTAAACTTTAAGCACATGAGTAATTCTTTAAAGTCAAAGGGATTACTCATGTGCTTAAAGTTAGCTGCATATTTAATTGCTTTGCTAGATCAAGCCGTGAGGAGTTAGGGAGCATGTGTTCTTGTAGTACAGCAGCGCCAAGTTGCTCACTCTGCCTTTGCATCCCTTTCCTTGTTGCCTGGGAATTTTCTATACAACAGTGGTGCAAAGAGGGACAGCAGGGTACTGTCTGGAGCAGGACTTCATCCAGTCCCAGACTGGGGACAGAGAGCTCAGTTTTTGGTTTTGTGGACTTTAACAAAAAGCAGTAGGCTCAGAATCTGACCACTGTCAAAATTAGGGAAGGGGAAAGAAAGTTTCCTGTTTAAATTACTTCAGTTTCACGTGAACTCAGAGCATGAACATGTTTTCAGTCATACATTTATGCCTTATTGTGAAGCTGCTTTGTCATATCTGAACAAATAAGCACACACAACAATCAGCATCCGAGAAATTCAACACACATCCATGCTTTTGGATCTTTTGCAGGAATTGATTATGTTTCTTCGAGCCTAATTCTTAGCTTGCTCAAATAGCAGTTTTACATCGCTTGAAGATTTGTCTCCTTAGAAACAAACAGGCCTTGCAAACATGCTTTTTGTGTTGTGAAATGCAGAGAGCAGCCAACCGAACCACATCCCACAGGCTGAAGCCTCACCAGCACATTTGTAGTAATAATTAAAAAAAAAAAAACCTTCCTTTTTTTTTAATGAAACTAACCTTGCTGAGTGTACATCAAGGGTTTTATTACTGGTTCTACATAATAAAGTAATTGTGTAATTAGTAATACATTTGTCACTCCTTTACTGAGGAAAAAGTAAAACATGTACCACTTTTGTGTAAATCCTGACAGTGGTGATTTTTTTTCCCCGAGAATTATACCATTATATCATAAAAGTGTCAAGGCATAAGTTTACTGTTCTTACTAATATTCTAAAATATTCTCTTAGGCTGACATCTCTGTCAATTAAAATTAAACAAAATTGCATTCTGCCATATACACTTCAAATAGGAAGCTTTCAAGTTTATGGCTGTTCCTTGAATTGATTTTTAAGATGGCATCTGTAAAACTTGGCTAGTACAAGATGAGGTAGGATGTAGTTAAGGTTCAGTCAATTTTAAAAATGTTTTAAAGATCGTAAATTGACAACTGAAATAGACCGATCATCCTTGGGATTTTGGGCTGTCAGATACAAATCCTTTTTTTCTTAAAAAACAACAACAACCCTCAGCTCTTGCAAAGCGAAAATTTTATGAAAACATGTTCTTCTCCTCCTTTGATATTTCTGCAATAAGTTACACAAACAAGAGGGCTTCTGGTGTTGTTTCCAGTTGCTTGGTCTCGCGGGATTTGGAATTCTTCTTCTCCTGGTGTTTCCCACAGAAATAGAGTGAGAACGTGCTTTCTCACGGGACTGTATTTCTCTTGGAAAATAATAGGGTTGCCGGCAGCAAACGTTTTCTGCAGTGATACCCTGCCAATAAAGTCTTCAGGGAAATTATTGCCCTCAATAAGATGAAGACTAGTAAATTGGAACCCCCATCCTTACTCTGCAAAGATATGTCTTTAGGAAGCTTTCTCCTTCTATTATTCCCTGGAAACCCTGACCCCAGGAAAATGCTGTAGACAGTTATGTTTGGTTTACACTTATTTTTTTTTTTTTCCTGCAGAATAAAGATGTCAGTTATGTGTGTAAAAAATAAAAAAAAAAGAGCAATCCCTCCCCACCATATACCCCAAGCAAGGTGTTTATGCCGGTTAAAGCCCTCGTGTAGAGAAGTTATTTTACAGTATAGCTCTATTTTGTTCAGGGAACCAGCTCAAACTGTAGCAGACAAAGCTCCTTTTTTGCTGTTAAAAACTGCATCCTCGGAGAAGGAGGTTTGTGACGCACAAACCCTTGTAGGTGAAAACTTGTCAAAGATGCATTGAATGCATTCTAGTATCTGGAAGCCAAGAGAAATTTGCCACACTGGCTTTTGTTATTATTCTGATAGGCAGAAAAACCTGGGTTTGCCATGTCCCCAATTCCATCCCGACACGTAGCACTGAGCATTAAAAATGGACTTTGTTCATTGAAAGCACACATTTTTGGAAGGTGATCTCCTGGCTAAAGGGAATTCAAAGTCAAGCAACGTGCTTTCTGCTGTTGGAAGTGCAACAAGTCTCTGTGTTTGGAGCAGCTAGGAAAATCTGGTCGTTCTTAGAGAAATATTTTCTAGGGAGGGGGAAGATGAAAAAAAAGAGAAAAAAGAAAAACTTCCCCCATGGAAATGTGCACTGAAAGAAATGTAGGTGTTAGTCACACAGGAGTTCGTGTCAAGAGAAATATTTCCCCAGGGTCCCATGAGAGGAAAGGGGAAAGGGGGGGACTCTGGGGTGCCTGACCCAGGGAGTAAGGAAAAAAAAGCAGAGTCTGGTGACAGAAAGACCTTAATTCATGCACCATGCCTTTGAGTGATGTGTTTACTTTCAACCTTCAAGTCAAATTAAAGCAGCAGCCAAAAACCACAGATCAACACATTTTTAGTACAAAGTGAAATTAGGGTCATTGGCACCCTCGGTGCTGCACCAATTTCTGAAACAACATTAAATCCATATTAATACTTGCTTTTAGTTAGCCATGTCAAAGGAGATGGTAATTATGGGTAAGTAGGAAGGTTGGGATGAAACCAAATAATTGCTGCTGGAGGAGGTAACATAAGCACAATTAGTTGAAAGGGTTATTTTTAGTGTTGAAGGAGAATTTAAAGCAAGTCCTGTTCTGGTTTAAGTCGCTTACTAGCTTGGAACATGATGGAAAAATAAGAGTCTGAAAAATTAGAATCCAGCTAAATCCATCTTCATGCTAATAGATAGATTGATTTTTTTAAGCTACTATTATTGTAATTATGCCTTCTGGCAGTGTTTCAGGTGTTGTAAAGCAATCTGCATCCATTGAACTTGTCTGGATCTTCACTGGCTTATCCAAGCAGAGCCAGAGGCTCAGTCAAGGTGGAAAAGTCCTACAGTGCCATAGTGGCAAAATAAAGGAAATGTTTCTGGTCCTAAAGGGCAATGTCAGTGATGCCAATGGGATCTCATCCAGAAGCAGCTTGTGGGGACCAAACCATGGACTGCTCCCAGAGCCTTGGGGCAGGAAGGGGCTCTCAAGCGAGGCCTTCTCCATGGGTTGGGAAACCACACTTAATGCCCTAATAAGGCACTAAGCCTGAGCAGACCGAGTGTAACACCTTCCTTAAGCAGACAGCGTCAGCTGCATAGGGGTGTAGCTGTGCTCTTAGCTCATTCTGGGGCAGACTGGGATTTTATTCAGTCAATAACCACATAGAATTATAGGGTTATTTTTATGCCATGTCCTGATTGCTGACACCAGCCACTGCAAGTTCTACTTTCAGCTTTTCAAATTAATAAAATCTAAAATACTTCTGTTCTAACAGTGATCTGGCAAATAAATGCCTTTTCTCAGTAACACTAGTTTAGCCAAAACGGACTGATGTTTAAAGAAAACAACTATGCAAAGGTGTTTTCTTTCTTTCTTTCTTTTTTTCTTTCTTTCTTTCTTTTTTTTTTTTTTTTTGCCTCACCTTTTCACATTTGTGTGAAGGTCTTAGTTTTAGTATTATTTCTGTTGGCTCAGCCATCTGTGCGTTTTATTGCCTGTTCTAAGGAACTTTGCAGTGTTTTTTGTGAGGAGCAGTAGGAAAGCACTGAGGAAAAAATGAGCAGATATAAAGCCTTAGAGAAGAGAAGTGACACAACAAGCAATTTCTCCATTTGCTCCTCCAGATATTGAGCTGAGCTGGGGAAATTACTTTAAGTACATAAGGTGACACAATTACTACAGTTGGGTCTTTGTTTAATTTTCGGATAGACAGTCCAGAACACTGAATTCAGAGGTGATTGGTTATGGACTCCCCAGCCATTTACCTCTAGGTAATCAGGTTCAATTCTATCCCAAGCTGGAGCTTTGTACTCTCACCACTGTGAACAATTTATCTCAGAAGTGTATACCTTTTATTTTATTTTATTTTATATTATATTTTATTTCATTTCATTTTTTTACTTGTGTATTACTGACTAACAAATTTGATTTTTACAACTATGATCACCGTGCAAAATTATCTACACTGTGGTTGATGGGTCTTTCTTTAGCTTGTGGACTAATCACAGACTATTCACCATGACTGTTGCTTTGAGTATTTCCTATTCATGATGCCTGATTAAGATGCATAGTTACGTTGCTCTGTCTTCATTGGAGGACATACGTATTGCAGAGAGCTTTCAACTGACCTTCCAACCTTTTTAGTGAAAATATATATGCGTGAGCTTCCACAAGGCTTTCCTACACCTTTCTTTTTTTTTTGTGGTCAGTTTCATGCAGACAAGTGTTAGTGAAAAACGCCTCATAAAGAACAGAAATAATACCAAAAGAAATGTATTAACTTTATTCATGCTGATATACTGAGATGTTATTTTTTATCTGTTTCCCTGCTTATTGAAGTGAGCTACACTCACTGCATGAAAACTTCCCATGTGCAATAAACGTGTAGTTTCACTTCAGTTCTTAGTGAACATAGGAAACACATACACAGTATCCACAAGGAACTGAATAACTTTGAAGCAGTCTCCAGAGCAAAGTCACAGGACTCATAGTGCTCAGTGGTGCCCTGGCCATATTGCTCCTGGGTGTAGTACAGCCATCAGTATGTGATAATATATTAAGGCTCCATCACTGTCATTTCAGGTGGAGTACTTTTAGTAACGACGTCAATCTCTACATCTATTAACCTTTAACCAATTAATTTCACTTTAATTATTTTTTTTAATTAGAAAAAAAAAAAAAAAAAGAGAGAGTGACAAACCCCAAATCAGTTCCATCCAGAGATAAGAAGTGGCCAGGTATCATCTTGTATTTCTGCTGCCAAAGAGAGAACAGGGATGTAGTCCAGAGCCAAATTTTAGCTCATTTAATTACACCTGCACAGTATTTCAATAGCATGGCTTGGTGAGAGCTGCTTTTAAGAGTAAAGTGCTTTGAAATAAAGCTATTAAATGCATACAGAGACACTGATCGATACACTCGAGTTATGGTGGGGGGGGGGGAGGGAAGGGAAAGGGACAAAAAAGCAAAGGACTTTTTCTTCTCTGTTAGAGTGGATTTGGAATCTTCAAGGGCATAGGGACGGTAAACGATTGCTAAAAGTCCAAATTAAGAGGTATTAGTCCATTGTGCAGCAGTCAGTCACATCATATTCGCATTGCTGTTTTCTTGTCGGAGGTTTTGCCTTGATCTATCCCGGACCACATTGACAAGTCACAATTGAAGCATTCTAAATAATCCACAGTGAAATAAGGCATAGGGTGTCACTCTCTAGGCTACAGAAAGCCTGAGCTCAGTGAAGTTAGAAAGGGTAGCAAAGCCCTTTTCAGTCTTGTTTCTCAGCCGATTAAACTCATTCAGGGCCAGGCTGCTGGAACGAAAACAGAAAGATCACCTCCTGTTCGCCAGTGTTTTGTTGGCAACAGCAGACAGATGTAGAAAAGTAGAAACATTTTTACTATAGCAACAAAGGGGAAGGGGGTGGGAGGCAAATACAATTAAAAAAAAAAAAAAAGGAAAGGAAAGAAAAAGGTTGGAATTTGTAGGCTTGTTAATGTATCAGGTACTTTGGGGCAGTACTCTTAAGTTAAGAGAGGTTGTCAGCGCAGATTGCAATTCAAAAGGTTCATATGAAATGAGAGTTCAGAGCAAATCTGTGTCCTCTTTTTTTTTTCCCCCCCAAACTCCTCAACTGGTACAGTAATTAACTATAAGAACAGAGTGACACATGGTGATCCAGTTCATTAACATTTTTTTGTTGTTGTTTGTTTGGCTTTTCAGCAAATCCCATTTAAGAGTGGTGCCTTCTTTAAGAGTATCCCATCCACCCATGCAGGCACACTGATGTGACATATTGTGACACAGAATGCCACAGAAAATTAAGCTGAGCCCTCCAACTGAAGACTTGATTTAGCCATACATCCTCCACAAGACACCATTTAAATTAACTGTTGTAGATTCAAGCAAAGAAAACGATAATTCATCTGGTGTAAGAAGGTGTGTAGAAACAGTGTGCTTCTATTGGAAAAAAATCTGCATAGTATATTCTTAAAATATATTTCCCTTTCTTTATGCAAAGGTAAATAAATACAGCTGCAAGAAATGCAGTACATTTTAAAGAGGGGATTACAATGATTTTTCCTTGCTGCATATTATGCATGTATGCATACACAACATACAGTCTTAGCAATTGCATCTATGTATGTGTAAGTGTGCATGCAGATATACTTCTAGATATATAAAAGTTTTCTTCTTCTAACTTTCAGTAGAGGAATAGCCATACACAAATAGCTTGGGTATAAATTACGACAATTTTATTTCTGTACAATGAAAAAAAAAATGAAAGGAAGAATGAGGATGATTCTGTAACTGGATAGTAAAATGGGCAGCCATGTTCCAGCCTACATCTGAAGCATTAGAGTGTTTATGAACAATGACTGGTCTAGAGGTTATTGCAAGCTCCTGTCTTTCTGGGCTTAGATCCTAACATAGATGGCTAACAGCCCCTAACGTTATGTACCTCCTTTTCCAATCCTCGTTTCCCAAAACCTTAGAGACTTGCAGAAGTTCCTGTGCTGAACTGATCTAAAATACTGCGATCATTTATCACTGGGTTCTGCTTTTTGCCATGCTTAAAAATTTGTGCAATATATATCAGGTGTCTATGGGTTTTGGCATGGTGTTGGGTCATCAAAGCGATTTGGCATTGTTTAGACTGCAAAATAACACACAGGGTCAAGAGCAGTCAATACTAGTCCTATAAATTATTGTCCAGACTCTCATAAATTGTCCTCTAATTTGTGGCTTGAAATAGAAAAAAAAAAAAAAAAAGAAAGAAAAAAAAAAAGAAGAGAAAAGATATCAGAAGCCAAATCACTTTTCTTCTACAACTGCACCTGTATTTTTAGCATGAAGGGCAGTCCTTCCCAGCTGAAGTATTTTCTTCTAATGTCCACATCAGGCCTCAGTGCTATGGCTCAGGGTGACTTCTGATGTTCTCTGACAAGGAAATGCAAAACTAAATCCCCAGGTAGAATTTTAGAAAAACACTCATTTTATTTACTCATATTCATCTCTTCTTGAAAAAAAAGGGAAAAAAAAAGGAGAAAATAGCTTTCTTAATCCCAGTACTAACACAATATTGATTCACATTCATGTTCAGTATTTATTGACGTGCATTGCATACAATGGAGGCTATCAATTAGGCTACTGTGTATGAGGGAAGGGGCAATTATATTAGAAAACAGATGAAGCTCATAGTTTATATAGTCTTAATTTTATGTAATGTAAACCTTTCAAACCCTGGGCACATGACAGTGAAAATGCATGTCCTTATGAAAAAAAAGCAAAAACCAAATGGATTTACTCACCAGCTAATTACTATGGGTGACTGTCTGCCCACAGAGTCATATCATTATTTCCTGAAGTTCTCTAATGAAATCAAACTTCTCCTCCTACAGACCGAATTTTTGTGTATTTTTTTTTTAGCCAACATCAGGTACATTTCTCTGATAGCTTAGCACAAGGTTTTTGTTTTGGGAGTTGGGAACATATATGAAATGCTATGGGTAATGCGTAACCTTGCCATGTTCCTTCTGTACATTTAAGCTGGGGTTCAGCATACTGTACTCTTGTTAAAGATCAATGCCAAGGAGAGCATAATGGCATATGGGCAGTATTAGGGAGACCATGTTGCTTTGTTCAGAAATCATAAAACATAAAATCTTTTTTTTTTTTTTTTTTTTTTTGCCCCTTGGAGGTTTTATTGCATGGTCGCAGCTGGATTTACACTGTATTTAATAAAACATTAGTAGCCACCAGGGATTTAAATATGTAACGTAATTCTTTTTCAGTAAAATAATTCCATAAATCCAAATATGAAGCTTTTTTTTCAAGTTCTATATGCCCATAATTAAATTAAATCTTATGTATAGGCTTTTTTTTTTTTTCACCATAGATTTTAATGGAAGCAAAAGCCATCTGCAAAGTTGATTTGGGATACATATTCAGATTTTTTGGAGCTGACGTAGGTCTGGTGGCTAATAAGTTTTGGGGAGAAATAGGGGTGCTGGCTCTCCATCCTGGCTGATCTACTTTTGATAAAGACTTGTGGCAAAATGGAGGTCAGTATTACTTTACATATGCAAGATATGCCTAATTTCCCAAAGAAAACAGTTCAGTACTGGGGTAATCTCTTCCTACGTCCGTGGTCCCTGCTGGTATCTGGAGTACAAAGAGAAGGAACACAATGCAGGCACACTGCCTTGACCAGGTAGATTTTATCTACTGTGGTGACCAAGATGGCCTAACCACATTACCTGTATATTCTTGTATATGAGGTTTTCAGCACTTGGATATTTTTGGTAAAATAACTGGGAAAAAGAAAGACAAGTATCAATGTTTTATTTGGCAGAATTAATATTTTTTTGGCATCCTGAATGGTGAAAGGCATGGTTGGTCACATCTTCAGTTGGACGGAAAAGTGCTTTGAGGTTTGCATCAGCTACAGATGATTTCCTCGTAGGCATAGTGCGAATTGCCACAAAGAAACATGAAGAGGGAAAAGAAACAAAAAGACTGTGCAGGGAAATAAAATAAAGGTATTATGGAATGAAGCTTGATGAGATATCTTGAGAGCCCTCACTGCAGTTTGCAAAAACAAAATTTTGAGTAGTGACAAACAGCTATTTTGTTACTTTTAATGAAAATAGATATAAGAAAAAAAGAATGAATGTTCTCAAAAACACGTATTCTTTGCTATGACCACAGGGAGCTATTGTCCAAATAGAATGAAGTTTCTATTTTGTAATACTCAGTAACTGTGGCTAACTCTGCTAGGAAATGAAGATGATTCCAACTGGAATTTGACTAGATCCATAAAATTACCACTTGTATTCTTCGAGGTGAAACACAGTCTTTAAAGCTGCATGTCAACAGTCTCTGAACTCATAACTTCTCTGTAGACAATAATTTTGGCAGCAAAGTACCCATTCTGGGAGGAGTGCTTCAGTGTTTTAGAGGAGCTCTGCGCCACTTTATGAAATGTCTGAGATTTTCTCAAATTCTTTTGTTAGACATCCAGTGGAAGCAAATTAGCGATCCACTCTAACTCACAGAACTGATTTTGCATGGACTAAAGTTGTTACAACATGAGCAGAATGGATGAAGGCATCTGGAGCTTTTAGGCTCTGTAGTATTGGTAGGCAAAGAAGAACATCTGAAGTGTGAATTCTTAATTCACACATAATAGAATTTTTTTTTAGCTCTCCTACACATGCTAACATCTACAGTGAGAAAAGGCCCATCATCTTCCATCTTAAGTTCTCTCCTGATAAGGTGACATTTTTTTCCTTGGATGTCTCTTAGATTGACTAACAACACCTCGCAGAAGTTGGAATCAGGAAACAGCAGTAATATTTTGTGGAATTTTTTTCTCAGATTGTTTGCTTTCTTGAAAAATTCTAGATGAATCTTAAAACTAGATTTTAAATTGTTAAAAAAACAAATCCTTAACATTTGCTCTATGAGATTTAATAAACAGAAGTAGTGTTTTCTTTTTTCTTTTTCTTTTTACTCTTGGTTCACTGTCTTTTATTTACCTCCTTTGTTCTTTCACTTTTTCATTATAATTTTCTCATTGTGTTTGAAAATAAAGGCAAAAGAAAGTCTTAAAGAGGCTGCAGTTTTAAAGATGTGGTTGTTAATTGCTCCTTTTTTCACTTTCAGCAATTCTCATTGAGTGATTGCGACACTTTGGAGAAATAATTTTGAGGTATTTGTGAGTTAGTTTTTGTTTTCAGCATAAAGTGCTGACTAGATTCCCTTTCTTTTGGTATATATTTATATAGAGAGAATGGATACAACGCTTCACGCTGAATCTTATGGGAGACATAGAGACATATTTGTGTTTATTTTTCTGTTTCTATCAGCTGTGTTTGGACTGGAAAAGCCCATCTGAGATGTTCAGAACACCAGTCCAGAAAGATGAACTTTTAAACACTGGGATGTGAACCAAGCTAGCATTCGGACTGTGGATTTGCACTGTCATCCAAGTGGGCTGAAAGGCATTTGCTACAAATGTCTTCAAAGATGGGTCAGAAATGCACTGTTGTTGAATTCTGATTTATTATTTTGTTTTCTTTTGTCTTAGCAATGAGACAAGAGTTGCTAAAAAGTCCATATTTTCTTCTAGCTGCTGGTAAATACTTATTGAATCTTTCTTTGGGGTCTGTGATTTTTCATATGTCTTAGTACACAATGGAATTATTTAATTACTTTTGCTAGCAAGTTTACAGACAAGTATATCCCTATCATACTGCATATCCTCAAATAAGATTATTTACAATCCAATCTAAGGAGTGCTGACTGGTGTCATTGGAAGCTAAAGCTGCATCAGCATTTAAATTTCTACTTTTCTGGGCAAAAACCCAACTGGCTGATTCAATTAAACTCTTTATGTTATATATTATCCAGAAGTTCACAATCTGAAGTGATTCTCAGAGTCTGAAGCCATGCCTTTATGATTGCAATTTGGTAGCAAGACAATTTCCAAGGACTATTTTACTTGAACTGCAATGAAAATGTCAGGACATAACACACTTTCTGATGTGGGTTTTATGAAAGGCACTCCAAAATCTACCATTATTTCAAGCACAAGCAATAAATAACCTTCATTATTCATTAGAGTGTATATATGCATTTGTGTTTGCAAATATGGTGGTTTCCTGAGCAAAGAACCCTGTAATCAAAAGACCCTTCACTCATTTAAGGAGGTAACAAATGGGTCGGCACAAGGCACGGAAAAAGACAGCCTCTTTAATCGGTAATGGAGGTAATCTATAGAGTTCCTGCAATACAAGTAGTCTATCTTCCAGGCATAAACTTTCGATAAGGCATAGGATGCTGAGAGATTCATGCAATATTGTGAAGCTACTTTTCATAATAGTCATTTGGAAGAATTTTGTTTATGGTTTATATTGAACAAAGAGAATAGACCTGTCCTGTGGCACGTAAATCACAGCCCTCCTGAAGGATGTCTAGAGCGCTGCTATTACTATTCACAAGAACATTAACACCAGTGAAATAGGCTCTGAGAATTTACTGCTATTTACCTGTTAAGATGAGGAGCTAATGTACCTCTGCGAACAGCCGACATGATGTGGCAGACCTGCAGCAGCTCTGTGCATGCTCCAACACCATGCACGAGTGCTGGGAAGAGGCCACCACACACTGGTGCCCTTTGTGGAAAGGGTTTTCCTTTATTTTAGAGAGGCTTTGAAGAAGGATCATATTCAGGCTTGGGTACCCGTTTTGATGAGATCCAGATAGGTCAATCAGAATTGTAGGGTGAAAAACAGCTTGGCCAAAATACACTGATTTATTGAAGCTGTTTTCAGTTCAAAACTGAAAAGAAAATTCTTCAGAATGAAAATGACAAATTTGAACATTTTCCTGGCAAATCGAAAGCATAAATTACGCTTGCTAGACATGCTTTGTTTTGACAAATTCAAAACAATTTTCAATTTCAAATGTCTTTTTTTTTTTTTTGTTAAAAATTAAATTGGAGGAGATTTTTAAAAAAAACCAAAACCACAAAACCAAAAATACCCCCAAACCAAGCATTTACTATAACAGGAGATCGAGGTGCTGTTTCTTGTTTCTTCTTGTGCTTTTATTGAGAAGGACATCTGTACAATGAAATCAGCATTTTGCGGGGATAGAGGTGAAATCAGGAGGAAAACCACTTGGTGGCATTTCTGTGATTATTTAAGAATGGGAGAAAAAGAGGCACCAAACTGTAACGACCAACAATGCCAAACGAAGGCTTCAGGACGGTGCTGGAGGAGCAGAGCAAAGCAATTAAAGCTGTGGGGAAGGACGGTGTCTCCCCACCCCAGATAATGGCTGGAAACAAGGGGAGGTGGAGGAGGGCTCTCTTTCTCCCTCCTGCCTTTCTTTTTCCCGCTCCTGTTTTCATCGTGTGGGCACTAATGAACTTTTCTAGTCCCACGAAGACAACCCTTGTGTTCTGATTAGTTGCCTTACTTTTAATGAATTGTTTTAATCAAGTTTCAAAGCAGGCACTCTATGCTTCATTGCAGCAGCCCAATGACAATGAGCCGAATGTTACCAAGACAGTGCATCTGATGGACTTTAATGGATTTTATGTGACAGTGTCTAGTGGCCTCATATTAGACATAGCTTTACAACGGAGAACCCATGGGGTTGCACTATGCATTTAATCTATACAAACTGTAAGGATAAGGGAGAGGGAAGCTGGGGAGGGGAGACTTTGAACCCTGAAGACCTTCAAAAGACATGCATTTCATACTAATAGGAAACACTCTTTGGTCTTTTTCTTTTTTTTTTTTTTTCCCAGTAGCAGAGCCCCATTGTGTTTTCTTAGGGAATGTCAGGAGCATAATATCTCCAGGGCTTTTTGCAATAACATTCATGGAACACGAAGTTATCTGGAAAAATTAAGCTCTCAAGGAAATCTTAGCAGTGCTGCAACATTTCCTGGATTTCAGGTAGTGATTCTGAGCTGTGATCTCTTAAGTCCGTAACAATTTGCTATTTCTAATTTATTGCTTCATTTGTGACTGCTGCTACAGCAAGGTAAATTTATTCTGATTTGCACAACCTAAGTCTTAGCTCTGACAGTGACTAATTATTACCTGAGTTAAAATAATGAAAGTGTCGGAAAGTGTCCGAATGCAATTTGTTAGGAAAACATGTGGCATGCTGTGTTACCCAAGCCCAGAAAAGCCTAAGTGATCAGAAACCATGGAGAATTAAGAATTTTTCCCCCAAAGGTTACAAATCAATGTGGAAAATTTTCATGGAATTGGAGTGCTGAGGGATTTGATTCGCCAGAATACAAAAGGCAGGACGTACCTGGAGGAGGAAAAGTCACTCCTGTAAGGAACACATCTAAAAGGATATTGTGATAGGAGCCATGTCTAGGGAGCTCGCAACCATTATGGGGTATTATTTGATGCTGATTGTGTTTAAAGTGTGCACTGGATGATTGTTTTGCAGCCGTTCTTTTCTAGAAAGAACACAAAATCTGTAACAAGGAGCTCTGAAATTGTAAGCACCTTTAGCCAGTGTAAATCACACGGTACTTTTTTTTCTTGCCCACTCTGCGTCAGTCCTGTGTTCTGTCAGTTATGGGCATGCCTCATTCACAGGGCAGCTCCACTCCAGCTGTGTAAAATGAATCCTGAAATGAAATGGTCAAATGATGTTAATGACTCTGTCTGCGCACCAAAGTTCCTGAGGAATGTGAGCAGCTCTGAGTTAGAATGAGAGCATCTGACAGCAGGTTCTGCTTGTTCAGAGAACTCTATGAAAGCAGATGGGGTATTGGTGAATTAAAACACTAATACAAAAATAATAAGCAGCTATTTGGCTGAAATAATAAGGAAATACAAACGAGTCAGGGCTGCTGCATTTCAGGCATTTGTCACTCTTGTGAGCCATTTAAGCCACACTTTAAATTAAATTTATCTTAAACAGGATTTAATTTAGATTTAATAAGGCAATTGTTTTATTGCTAAGTACCAATTGGATGTCAACACATAATGCTTTCTGGTGTGATAATTCTACTGTACTCTGAGAAGATGTTGGGACTGCATAAAGGCGAGCAATTTCATGGTCTGTAACTGTGCACCTATATATAATATTGCTTAATATAAACACGTTCTTAGTGTCTGTATATCAGGCCCTCCAGAAATGTCCTATTGTGGTAAGAAGCCATACAGTCGCCATCTCTCTCTAACACACCTCTAGAGATAGATGATTATATTAATTACAACACAATGCCTAATTTCTGCTTTATGTGGACTGTCTGTATTCAATTTAAATACACACTTAAGCATATAGTGGATACAATTTTGATTATTAACGTGATAAATAATTGCTAACTGTATTATGGTACATATTTTAAGGCAGCGTTTCTCATATGCTGATAGCAACTGCATTTATAAAATATGTTAGGAATCTCTTTTAATTATTCATATTTGCTCATGGACAGTGCCTTGCTATTTCTCAGGTCTGGAAGTAACAATGCTTACCTTGGCACTTTAAAACAGCTTTTAGGGGAACACGTATAACTTTTCTTATACAGTCCATTCATGCTTTTATGATGATTATATAGAAAATATAGGAGACAGCACATGATTCTGCTCTCCATTTTGTTAATTTCAAGTTGGTGTATAATACATCAACAAATCAGGCAATTACATCACTAATAATATTTCCACTAAGTATTACTATGAAGATCTATCAATAGCATAACATTAGCGTCAGTATTATAGAATCATAGAACCATAGAATCGCTCAGGTTGGAAAAGACCTTAAAGATCACTGAGTCCAACCACAACCTAACCATACTACCCTAAAAACAACAACCCTCTGCTAAATCATGTCCCTGAGCACCACATCCAAATGGTTTTTAAACACATCCAGGGATGGTGACTCAACCACCTCCCTGGGGAGCCTATTCCAGTGCTTAACAACCCTTTCTGTAAAGAAGTTTTTCCTGATATCCAACCTAAACTTACCCTGGTGCAACTTGAGGCCATTTCCCATTTCCATTTTATTGCCGTTATCTCAATATATTAATTTCATCTGCCATTTAAATGACAGCAATAAAATTATTTTTGAATCTGCCCTACATCTGTAACATGATTAACAACTAATTTTCCGAGAATTTTCCACATTTTCCTTCTAGGAAAAAAAAAAAAACAAACACAAAAACAGCAAATCTTTCTTCTCAAAGCATCTTTTCTTGCCTTCAATCCCATTTTGTGCCTGCTTTCTACAAACAAAACCAAACTTCTACAAGTCAGTTTACTGAGAGAAGTTGCCACGAAAACAGCAATTTAAAAGAAGCCTGGAGAGTATTTGCAAATTATGAATCTGTAAATACAACATTTATTATTAAAAACTTGGCTCTGGGAGCCACACTCATTTAATCAAGGAATGGAAGCAACACTGTGTGATTCACACCCAACGGAATATAAACATAAAAAAAAAACCCAGACGCAATTTCTAATCTGTGTCTGCGCTGAAAGAAACCTCTAAAAGCTGTTCAGAGAAAGTTCATATATTGAGAGAGAGGTCCAGGTTTTGCAGAGCATCTGGGAGACACAGAGCCCGTGGTCGTTGGGGTAGGTTGAACATTTGTGCCTGGGTCAGGTCTCAGCAGGCAGCATGCACCTCCTTGGGATGGGAGCCCTGCTGGCTTGCTGCTGGTAGGGAGCTTTTAAGAGATATAGTGGTTGGAGCATCATTGTATGGCTGTTTCCAGTGGACCCGAACTCTTTTTCGTCACTGTGTATCATTCCCATCCCATACCCTTTTGCTCAGGTACTTTGTGTTGCACCCCTGTGCCCCACAGCCCACAGGAACAGAGGAGTTTTTCTTCCTTCCCTTACAGAGAGAATCACCAGAAGGAGATTTTTTCATTCATTTCTCACATCCAAAACAAGAACCCATTATAGTGCTTGACGCAAAGGGTGCTCCAAAGATTGGGCTTGGCTGTGCTGCCCAGCTCGCCTTGCAGCCTGGGAGGCTTCCAGCAATCTATGCCAGTAATGAGCAGCCAATTAATTGATTACTGAAAGTATAACTGAATCCTATGCCTTGGAGAAATCTAAACTGTAGTAACGGCTGGCTTTATTGACAGCGCTCATGCCATATTTAGTAGCTGGTGTGTAAGAAGTAGCTGGACAATTTTGTTACACATAATATGTTTCAGAACACAGCATAAAACATGTTTTAACACTATAACATCTATTGAGCAGTACCTCTGGGAACAGGCTTTATTATTAGATTACATTATACAAGATTAGGCTAGTCAATAAGGGATTTCTTTCACACAGCATGCCATCTGAAATACCTGTTTTCTTTCTTTTTTCTTTCCTTTTCCTTTTTTTTTTTTTTTCTTTAAATTACTTCAAGACCTTCTTTGTAGGATCTTAGGTACAATATACCCATGAATCATAAAACTGACAAGCCCCAGGGCTGAATGGTCTCTGTACGGGAGATAGGAGGCATAGAGATAAAGGTGCACTACAGGTATACAGTGACAGGGGTGGATTATAGATAAACAAAAGGAGCAGTTATTAGATGGGAAGTGCCAGGCAGGATTGTACACTCAGAATGCAAATTGTGAGGACTGAGTCTTGGGGATCTTACTCGGCTTGGACTGTCAGGCAACAGGAAAACAAAGACGGTCTGGGTGTGATCCTGGTTTATTTGTATTGTTATTATTTTACTTGCTTTAGCTGCTGCCTGCAGAGGGAAGGATGGAAGCAGGCAGAGTTTCAACCAGGTTTTGGTACCTGGGTATGTCCTCTGCAAAACCATGGGGGAATTCAGGCTCCTCGTAAATTGAATTCAAAACTATTTTTTGGTCAAATAATTTGCTGATTAGTTAAGTAGTAATTCACTGATTAGAAAGGCAAGGAATAGGTGTACCATGAGCTAGCCCAAGTAAGGGTAGGAAATTGAATTTCTCCATCCTCCTGGGAGCCAGAGACCTAAATAGTTTCCCTGTCCTATCCTGCCTGTGTTCAGAGCATCACCCATGGAAGAGGCAGGTGGGTACATCCTACCTGCCCATGTTGGGCACATCCCACCTGTCCAGGCTAAGGACATTCTACCTGCCCAGAGTCATTTGGGGCACAGATGGGAGCACCTAGGGGATTTTCAGGACAACTCAATCTCTATTTGGGCAGGAGACCCCACATTGCAAGCAGGGATTTAAGACTTCAGTGCCTTCAGAGTGCTGAGGCACTATTTTGGTACCCAAAGTCATTTTGAACATATGTCTGCTCAATTACATTGCTGAAATATAGTAAAAATCAAACACACTAGTTTTTTTTTTCCAAATGATATCCGGTGCTATTCACACATTTTTTCCCCATTTAAGTCCCGCATTGCATGCAGAATTGGATCTGTTGCTGGCAATTTCTCTTTCTTGGTTAAATTAAATATCTCTGCTGAAGTACATGGTTGCTGACTACGTCCATATGAGCAACTTCCATTCAAATTTCCTAGATGGAGAAGATTCATAGCTTGCAGTGCTAGGCTAAGTGGAAATGAATATGAATTGAAAGGACTATATTTAAGAGCAGTTTCCTCTTTTTGCCTACAAGGATTTTTCTTCTTGTATATAACCAAATTTCCCCATAAGATTGACATTTTGGGAAAGGGGCAGAGGCAGACAGGTGAGCACAGATCAAATTGGATTTCAACAACCTTCCACTGTAAAGGTCAACCCTCTGCAGTGAGTTTTCAGCCAATGGTTCCTCACTTGATTTCCACCACAGGTGAAATACTTCACATGCCCAAATCTCTCTCTCTGTCTTATTATCTCTATCTCTTTCTCCCTTTCCTTCCCTTCTTTCTTTTTTTCTTCCATCACTTCCCTCAACATCCTGGCTCTACTCAGCTCTGAGCAATAGCAACTAAGAAAATCTCCTGGAAGCAGTGACCTGTTGCGACATTTGACAGACACCAAAAATCTGTAAGCCAGACACAAAAACAAGCAAGAAACACCCAATTTGGAGGGTGATATTGTTTACTTTGAACAGGATTTGGTAACAACTTTAATGAAGATACTGAAGAAGTAACCAGTAATTACCTTTTCCCCATGTTGGCCAGTGGGTTGCCATGGACACTCTGATCTATCCAAAATACAGGCTGTGCTGTAGTGTTAGCAAGATGCCGAATAACCTATTGTGTATCAGAAATATATACCCAGTAATTAACGGATAGGTTTATAATTAAGTGGAGATGTCTCTGAACAACAAAGCTTGGATCTGAACTCAAATTCTGACTTTTTCCAAAATTCACGGGCAAGAGAGAGTGACAGTTTGGGTTCAGTCCCATCGTTGTAATTAAACAATGATTTTTGACAGGAGGGGAATCTCCAGCAGTTAATGACTGACTGCAGGAGTTGAGGGCCTGAGGCAAAGCTGAGGGCTTTTAATCCAGGTGGTCATTAACTGCCTGGGAATGCCTGACCCTAGGGTTAATTGTTTCTATTTTAAATCATGAAAATAGTATACACATATACATACCCCACTTCCCTCTTTTCTGCCATACATGTGTATTACAAACACAAACATGCTGCCATTTTATGCATTGGAAATGATGAAAGCTGATCTGTGGGGTGCTCTTGTTGCGTTTGCTAAAGAACTTAGTTATCCCAAATATTGTCTTTGTGATGTACTCTTTCCATTGAGAAATTTGACCCACAGCCAAGTTGGGAACAGCTCTGGTTTCTGGTGTGCAGGGAATAGGGTTGTTCAGTGAGGTTTGCACAGGTATCTGGGGTGCCTCACTGTAGAGAAGTGTTCCCCAAAACCACGTGGATAGCCTGATTTTACAGTGGCATCAACTGATCTAATAAAAGCACTCTGCAGTTCTGCACATCCAGGGAGAAAGGAACAAAGTCACTTCTAAAAACTGTTGTGCACCTTTACACAGCTGGTCACTTTTTTGGCTGTTATTGCTTGGCACAATACAGGATCAGGGCCTTAGAAACCACCACGTTGTCCAGAAAAACAATAATCAATTTTCAGTGTTAACTCCTCTTTGCTTAAAGAAAGCAATTGGGAATTTGGTGCAGCCCATAAGCCTAAGGAAAGCCAGAAATGCCAAGTGGGTGACATGCGACACAAGGTTCAGTGGATAATTCATTTGAACCGGAAAGAATTACACTTGGGTTCATTTAGATGTATTTTTTCCCCCAAATCCTCCTCTCTCCCTGGCTTTTCTTGTTTTTAAAGAGACATATGTCATCATCGCCAGTTCAGTTTCCTGCGTTTAACCCTTGCTATATCTAGCCTGATTACTCCTAATAAAGCTTGACAGTTGGAGGGTTAATCCAGCCCTTGGTCTCATGGTTTCTTCTCAGGAAACAATCTGTCCCTGAGAGCTTTTTGGCCTGTTGCAAGGTTATATCCCCCTGGGGTGCCATCAGCGCCAGCCAGGGCTCCTTTCCCATTGTCTGCCAAATGGCCACCAATTAAGTCAACTGTTCCCCAATTAGAATTTTGAGGAATTTATCTTGTTCCTCCTGTGTTCAAACTCCCAAGCAGGGGCAGCTCTTGGAATCGGTTACAAGGGCCTTTTTTTTTTTTCCCTGCCTCCCTCCCCCCCCCTTTCCAGAGGGAGAAAGGGGGTAGGGTGGGGGAATTAAATAAATAAGTATCAGCTCTTTCCTGTAATCGGATACTCCTGGGTTTTTTCCGTTGCCCATTCACACAGCTTAATCCTGGGGTATGTGATGAGAACTTGGTAGTATTTAAGGGAGGGTATTTTATTATCGTTCCATTTACCTGAAGTAGTGTGGATGATTTTATTATTATTTTTTATTGATGCTGCACTTAGTAAAATGTTTCATGCTACATCAGCTATAAATATTACAAGGTTTCCTGAATTAAAGGAAGAAAACAGTAATTTTATTACAATTGGTCTAATAGCCAATTATGCTTTTCTTTTCTTTTTTTTTTCCCAACTGATTGTTTACATCTTTTTATTGGGGAATTAAATTTCGTGCTCTGTGTCACCTTTAATATGGGAAATGCAAGGCCTGGCAAAGTTATCAGGATAATATCCCCTAAACCAGTTACATAAAGATCAGATTGATCCATTCTAGGCAAATAGGACCTTTGGCTTTCTTCCTGAGAGAATGTGTGAAGGTCTTCTTCAGCAAACTCTGTGTTTGCTGAGATATGGGCAGATGTGCAGGGCCAAACCAGGTGCCACCACCCCCTGGGCAGACTTTGAAGCTGTATCGGTGAGATCAGTTTGAAATATGCCCACATGTCATGCAACTTCACTGAATCAGAGTTCTGGGTCTTCAAACATTTCACTCAACTCTTATGCATTTTTTTTTTTCTGCTGATCTTTACTGTACTCAGCTCCATAGTTTCTGATTTCTTCCTGGGGTTGCATTAAGTGATGTGACTAAAAATGTAACCAACATCTGTGATGTGTATGTTGCCTTCCCTTTTTTTTTTTTTTCTTTTTCTTTTTTCCCAGAGAGAGCAAAATGCATGCAGTCAAATGTTTTGTTTGGGATTTCTTAGGGAAGATTTTCAGCTCTCATTTTCACGTATTTCCTTCTTATTACTGCAAATAAGGCCAATTCACTCAACTCACATCTGCTTCTAAGTGTCACCAATTTCCTACAAGTCCAAAAACATGAGGCAAGATGAAGATAAAGACCATATAGAAAATTTAGCTGTCAATCCAGTTTTCTCTAGGGCTTACGTATGATTTTTATCTAAAGTTATGTGTTTGGCCATCCAGATTCCACTACACTACAAAAAGAAGCAGGTTGGATCCTACGTGGTAGAAATCACAGAATTTATTCTAAAGTCACACAAATCAGACCTTTAGCACTCTTCTTAAGTCCTGTTGTCTTCTCCTATTTAAATAAAGGGAAACCATGATATGTTGGGAAAGCAGGGACCCACAAAGCTTTCCAAAGCTATTCCAGGAAGAAGAAGTGATCGCACATCCCAAACATAGTATAACTGTAGAAAACAGAACTATATCCCCTCACTTCCCTAGGGGGTGGGAGGTGGAGGAAGTTAGAGAAAAAAAAAAATACAGCAATAATATCAAAAGAACAGGACAGCAAATTATAGCAGTCTCTGGTCAGATTTAATTGGGTTTTCCTCTGTAGAGTGAAGAGTGGTTGAGGAAATTCTTCAGTTGCCATAAAGCTCCCGGCAAGTCCCCCCAGACCGCACTCAGCTCCAGTCCCATGGAAGCGAGTACATAATCTTTACCCACACATCAATACCCAGCTCCCACATCAACCAGAAGGAAGCATGCACCATTAAAGAGGTTAATTCCCATGTGTTAAAATAGACTGTATTTATTGAGGAAATGCAAGTAAGCATTTTAATAGAAAATGTAAAACCCATTGGGCTTGATTCTCCTCACATTGGTTTTAAATCAGTGTCACTCGATGTATTTAATCCTGCATTTTTCCTGATGCTGTGGAAGGATGATGTGGGTCTTTCTCCCCTTGTTCTTTATGTAAATTAGTGATTTTGATGAAGCTTTTGTTATAAGCTGGGCTTCTTAAACTAGAGAAACTCCCCATATAGGCGAAACTCAGGCACATCTTCCCTGTGTAGCTTGTGAATCATTCACCTCCTCACAATGGCTCTGTGCACAACTTGTGTTTGACAGTGCAAACAGCACATGGCTGTTTTGCCCATCTATGCAATCCTCAGGTGGAAAAGCGGTATATTTTTTTTGCAGATGCAAGTTTTATTTTCCTGTAGCGATGCTCGGGGCAAGATCTTTGGCATTTTCCAATTCAACCCTAAAGAAAAATAGAGACAGTGTGGAGGGAGGCTGGGGACTGTGCTCAGACATGGTGAACACACAGAACTGCAATTGCATCCCAATGCACTTATTGCTTTACATGTATGTAGAAGAATCTAGTGTTAGGAAATTCTAATAGTGTGGCTATTAGAAGTCTCTGGAAAGACCTGAGTGCAGCCTCTCAGTATCCATCCAAATAGGGGCTGTAAGAAAGAAGGGACAGAATCTTTAGCGAGGTCTGTTGTGGTTGGTCAAGGGGAAATGGTTTCAAACTAAGAGAGGGGAGATTTAGATTGAATGTAAGAAAAAAGTTTTTTTACCATAAGGGTAAATGAAGCACTGGCACAGGTTGCCCAGAGAGGTGGTGGGTGCTCCATCCCTGGAGACACCCAAGGTCAGGGTGGATGGGGCTCTGAGCACCTGATCAGCTGTAGGTGTCCCTGTTCAGTGCAGGGGAGTTGGACCAGATGGCCTCTAAAGGTCCCTTCTGACTCAAACAATTGTATGATTCTGTATTTGGACAGTGAAAGGTCCTGAGTTTTGTTTCCTTTCTTAGTTTGTGTGTGGTTTTATTTAATCTCTCTCTTACTCTCTTTTCTTAAAATTATTTTTCTCTTTAGAAAATTGTTATTTTCAACGAAGCCAGGAATTTCTTGATGTTAGCCTGTGTAGGATATTTCTATGTGCCAAATCACCACTGCTAATGACATTGTTTTGATGGCAGTGATAATTGCATCATCTAAGCGTGTCCCTTAGATGAAAGGTTTCCAAAGTCCCGTTCATGGGACGTGGTGATGGGAGCTTAACACAGGAGCCTGCCCAGTTCTGGGGTTCCTGTTCCTTGGGGAAGATGTGATCCCTTAGGAGGGGACCCAGCAAGGCATTACCCTTGAAGCATTTGCCTGTCAGGACCAGGTGCCACCGTGCCGGGAAGAAAGGCAGCAATAGCCACAGCATCAGCAATGAGCTGGTTGTGCAGAGAAGGGCTCCAAA
Source organism: Gallus gallus (assembly GCF_016699485.2). Classification (NCBI taxonomy): domain Eukaryota; kingdom Metazoa; phylum Chordata; class Aves; order Galliformes; family Phasianidae; genus Gallus; species Gallus gallus. The sequence goes on along the minus strand of NC_052541.1, from coordinate 15,511,321 downwards.
TAAAAAGGGCCTTTGTGGCCCCTGTACAAAGGCCTCTGGTTGCTCTTCAAGAGCTCTGCCTGAGCGTGCGTTTGCCCAGCTGGCTGCATCGCTGCCTGCTTGGCACAGCGTTAATGTGCACGAAGGCTGCAGAGATGCTCTCAGCAACTTAAACACAGATGTTTGTGATCGAAGCAGCACGATGTACCATCAGTGACACAGCTCTGCTGCGACAAAGAGCAGAGTGGGCCCGAAGAGGGCTTTCTCAGACCAGTGAACGTCATTAACTTTGACAAACATGAAATTGTTCCCTTGCCAACAGCTTAAGTGGATTTGGAAGAAAAAAAGAGAAAAAAAGTGATTTATTTTGTTGTAGATAGTAACAGCCCCAAATATATATATATAAAAAATTAAAACTCGTAATTTGGCACACTTGCTGTGAGAAACAAACAGCCTCCTAAATATTTTGGGAAAAGGAAAGGCTGGCTTTTGGTGCTGGGTTGGTTACAGGCTTATGATGGCCAAGGGCTGAGCTTCTGCACATCAGCAGTGACTGAGCTCCTTGGGGAGGGGTGCGGGACATGTGGCTGAGAGGTGTGGGGTGACACCGGTCTCAGGACACCTCCTCCTGGCCGTGAGGAGAAGTGGTGTTGGTGACATCCTACAGAGTCAGATGTCCCTGCCAATCTGATAAGGCGACAGGTGCCCGGTGCACGCCTGGTGTGTGCGGTAATTCACGTATACAAAAGAAAATGGAGAGTCTGAAATGGTGGAATGAAGAAAACTCAAAACCACGCTGCAGTTTCCTATGTGACTCGTTACTTCTCACCTTGTCCCTAGAGCTCCAGCAACTTTGATGCCAAATTTACTTTTTTTTTCTTTATTTCACTATTCTGCTTTCCTATTTACTTGTTTTGAGCCCGCAAAATGCTCTCAGCTCCACGCACAATGAAGGTTGCCCTTATGAGCTAATTTTTAAATCTTTCTTGAAAGGAGGAGCAAACAGGAACAAAATTCCCCTTTAGCCCAAAAGGGTTTAAATAATCAAATGAACCCGTAGAGCTGGATGGATGCTTATTTATCCCTTCTGTTAGATTCTGAGCTTTTCAAACTCTCCGTAGAGATCCTAAAGCAATATGGTCCATATTCACTTGCCCTTTCACCACTGTAATAACAAGAGTGAAAAAATAAATAAATGGCAATTTCAGTTTTCTTTCCAGTTCTTCCGTTTGAAATGTATTGAAAGAGCTGAGATTTCCACTACTGTTAGGTAACCTGATAAGAAACTTGATATAATGCAATTGCTACCAAAGCGCTCTTGCTTTGTGACATCGGGTTTATAAGGAAATGTGGGAATGTGCACTTCATTCATGTTAATTTAAGTGGATGTTTTGATTGGATTATGTAAGTATATTTGTGTTTGGGTGTGTGTGTGTGCATATATGCCATAATTTGTCAAAAGAGGTCACCCCATAGAAGTGAATTTGAACTTAATTTTACTTTCTTCATAAAAGTTCAAAGGCTAAGTTCAGTTTAACCTTGGCTCAGCAGAGATTTTTCTTCTGATTTTTCTGTCTGATATGAAAATTGCATGTGAAATAAAGACAAACATAGGTTTGCCTGAGGAGGCATTAATAATCCGATCCTTACATGTTTGTATAGAAGGCAGGTACAATCCAGTGCTGATTGCTTCTTAGCTTCTCTTTGCTTTCACAGAAAATCCTGGGAGATAATAGCAGGTCATCACAACCAGCACCCAAGCATTATGCACACACAAACAAACACTGACAACTCTGAAATGCATAGCTCAGGATGGTTCGTGTGTGTGTGGGACAGTTATTTCCAGATTTGCAAGAGGAGTCATCGTTGCAATAAATCACTTTTGGCATTTTACAATACCCATTTGACCATTTTCCCAAACAAATTATTTTAAGTGTACATCACATTACTTTTCTTAAAACTGTGTTTTAAATAGAAGTCTTTTTTACTGGGAGCCTAAAAGATTAGTTTATGAGATAAAGTTACCAGTGACATTTCCTATCTAAATAAATAAGAATTTCGTCAGAATAAAGAATTTGGGATAGGTTCAAATGAATACTGTAAAGTTTTGAGAAATGCCAAATTCTTCAGAGATCGGTGTGTGTGTACTTTGTGCTTGTGTAGTCAACAATCTCGTAGCAATATGGTTTGCCAGTTATTAATTCTACCCATTGCAGATGGCTTCATTATGTGTATTTAATTTCAGTACTTAAGCAAACATACAATGGCAAGACTTATAAACTGCTTTAGGATATGACGGTTGTGTACAGTCAAATGAAATAGAAACAGAACGGAAACTACTGATGCTGTTTGGGCTGGAGGTAAATCTATATTGATGGGATTAGGCCATTCAGCAACATCCCTAGGCTTGAATAGCCCTAAAACCACTGATCGCTTTTGTTTGCGGTGTGGAGAAGGTACTGATCACTGGAGCCGTAATTTGCCTCAGCAGTTAAGTGCTCCAATTCCTCAGCACAATAATTGCCACATGTTGAGTGTGCAGATGTCTAAACACGTGGGAGCACTTCCCTTTCCTAAAGACAAATGAAGATTTTCATTTTGTTTTGTAAACGTGTCAGGATTTATCACTTAGTCATGTGTCATGCATTAGGGTGTTTATACAATACAGCTTTCCACACCCTGGTTCTGGACTTCTATGATTTCAACAACAAGGCTGTGGAGGAACGGAGGTTTGCCATACCTTCCCTTTTTAACCCAAACCTTTGGCTGGGCTAAAGGGAAGTGTGAGCTGAGTGTGTCTGGTAAATGGTAAGTTTAATTATTCCCAAGAGTGAGACAAGTGGGATTCACCCACATCCCCAAAGATTTTTTGATAAAACAGATATCAGCTGCAAGACAAGCAAACCTTTAACAATGGGAAGGAAGGAGGAAGGAGAAAGAAAGGAGAAAGGTGAGGAAGGGAAAAGAGAGGAGAGGACAGGAGAGGAGAGAGTGGGAAAGGAAAGTGGAAGGGAAGGGAAGGAGAGGGAAGGGAAGGGAAGATAAAAGTAAAATTTAAATCATGATGTCCACCAGCAGTAATTATGTATGTCCGTCCATATTACATGGGCATGATACTGCATTGCACCTGTAGCCTACCTTCAGCCTCCATGTCCTGCCCAAGCATAAAGGAACTGTCTCTATCTTCCCTTTTTGTGGAGATAGCAATTGAAGTTTGAGTATGGCGCATATAATTAGAGACAAGATGACTGATTGTAACAATAATTCTGAAATAACTGTTCCATAGTGGAAACAGGAGTGGGCAGAAGCTGGGAGGTAGAGAGGGCTCCAAGCACAAGCTTGTTGTCATATCAGTTTGGAGTTCACAGAATCATGGATTCATTAAGGTTAGAAAAGACTTCTAAGATCATGGGATGGGGATTGGACTTGATCACCTCCACAGGTCCCTTCCAGTTCCTACAATTCCGTGATTCTGTGATTATCTACTCCAACCATCCACCTACCACCAATATTGCCCACTAAACCACGTTCCTAAGTACCACACCTACATGTTTCTTGAGCACCTCCAGAAATGGTGGCTCCAGGCTGATACCAATGGTGCTGGTATGAAGCCGTGCCCATTGAAACTGAGATCCAGACCTGGACATTCATATGTAGCCATGCAAGTGTGTTTGGGTTCTGGTGTTTAGTCCAACTCCGAGAAAGACTTTATGGACAAAGCCTGGATTACTTTATAGACAACGCTTGGATTAGCTGCTAAATGTCACAATAGTTAAGTGATGTCTCTAATGAGCTTTTGTCTTTTTTTTTTTGTCTTTTTTTTTTTTTTGAGAAAACAATAATGTTAAAAATGATAAAAATGATAAAAATTGCCCAAGAAGGAAAGTATCTCACTCTCCACTCTGTTACCCTTTTGTGGGCTGATAGTCTTTTTTTCTTGTGTGTGTGTGTGTGTGTGTGTGTTTTGTTTTGTTTGCAGAAAGGGGAAAAAAAACCCACAGTTATTTATCTGTTACCAGACAAAGACTGTAAAGAAATCCGAGAAGCATCCTAGCACAAAAGCCTGAACTTTTTGACCTCTCAGGCCTCAGGCCTGGACAATTGGCCGAGCTGGGCTTTTCCCTGAGAACTGCCGGAGGGCAGAGGCTGAGAAAAGATGCACATTGTTCCTCGCAGCCATTAAATTCGAGGGCTGAAAGGCAAAGATCTCACCAGGTTAGAGCAGTGCTGAGAATGCAGCCTGACACTCATTTTCAAGGTAATGTAATAAAGAGAAAAAGTGAGTTGTAGAGATCTTAATTCTTTAAAATTTAAAAGCTAATTTTGTGTCTTTTAGTCAATTTCCTATGCAGGAAGGAAGAATTTATTAACTGACTTCTGATGTTAAATGGAGTGCTAATGGGCAAGTACAACAATTCAACAGGTGCCGAGGAGAAATATAGAGACATTATATCAATATTAATCTTAGGGCCTTGCAAACGCAGTGGTAGGGGGTTGTATTAGGCAGGTTCTGATGGGAACACCCACAAAGTGAAAAGGTTTTGGGGTTTCCTATTCAAAGCAATCAAACACTCGGAGGCCACTTGGCTCCCAAGGTGTTTCCATGGCAGATTAGGAATGTTGTGCCATCAAACGTTACTGTTTGCAGACAGAGCTGCAGGAACTTCCCAAGCTGGGAATTCCTCCTGAAGGCTGTGGTAATGCCAGAGAGCAGAAATATTTCCAGCATTGAACCCTGCTGGAAACCTGAACGCCCGTTATTAGTCTGGATAGCAGTCAAAAGAATACTTGATCCTGCTAAAAATCCATGCAACCGCTATTTTCCAGACTAATCTTCTGCCAGTAAACAAATGCTGACTCTAATGTACTTCTGATTTTGACCCCTGGGTTGAAAATGTTCTGTATAAACACCAGCTGATGAACAGGTCACTTTGTTTGCAAGACAAGACTCTCAGCGCCGCACCCCACGCAGCAGGTCCTCGAGCCAGATAAAAGGCTTCAAAATGCCCAGCCGTAATTTTCAGTGAACAATTTTTTCTTTCATTGTTCCAAGCTGTCAGATTATTAGTGGGAAAGGATTAGTGGGAAAGGGGGAAGTGTTTTCGTCTAACATATTTTTCAGGGAGGGGAGAAAAAGAAGTCCATTTTGACGTTTTCAGATGGAAAAGTAGCGTTTTACAGAAGAGATGTTTTGAAAGTGTTGAGATGTAAGCTAAGTAGTTTTAAAAATGGCACAGCAAAATCAAAAGAAAATATTTTCATGTTTGACAGTCAGTACAACTCTTGTGTTTTGTCGCTGTTGTTTTTTTTTTGTCCAGCCCTGTATATTTTCAGTTGAAAGTGTGTTTTTTCACAGACCAACGACTTTTTCATTCCATACCAAACCCGAATAAAAAAAGGAGGCAGAGAAATGTCCCTGGAATTGGAGAGAGATTTCTCAGTGGCTCTGCTTCTCTTCATTAATGCATTAAAAATAGCAAATAATAGTGATATCTGCCAAAAAAAAAAAAAAAAAAAAAAAAAAAGATGACAAAAATTTCCATGGAAAAAGGAGGAATCATCATTAACTGGAAACCAGCTTGTCAGGGTTCTGGCTGCTGTGAGATTTACCACCAGCCACCCTATCTATCTACCTGGCCCTATTTTTTAATGTTGGGTTTTAAGTAGCAGGCATGAGTGGTGGTAGAAGTGTCCCACAAATTGCATTCAGGTAATTGTGCCCTCTCCAGTACGGCAAAAATAGATGAGGTGGTGAGGTGGTGACATAGTTTCACATCCCTTTTTCCAAGCAAGTTTTTGCTTGCTCCTGCATGACAGCCATTGGGAACGAGTTCCCCAGCTCCCATCCTTCGTGCTAGGTTCAGCTGAACCCACTGCAGAGATTTCACCTTCCTCCAAAGGCACAGAGTTCAGTGCTGCCCCAGCCCCGCGCTGAGCTTTGTGCAGGAGATGCTCTCAGCACCGGCAACAAATGGGTTTTGGCGAGTCCGTCCCTTTCCAGCAATCTGCTCAGCTGTGGTCGGGAGGATGTTGCACAACCCGTCTGCATCATGTTCTCACTGCAGTGTCCCTTTGTGAGCCGTGTCGTAAACAGCATCTTATTCATTTCAGCGGCATGCTGCAGAGGGGAAACATCACACAGTAATTCTGCATGGCAGGATCCAGAAAAGGAAATAAGAACTGCGCAATGCAAATGACTCGGGCTCTGGGACTGCTTGACAGTGCGTTTTTATGTGTGTGTGAAAATGCTAACAGGCTTTATCTCACACGAAGGATTAGCTTCCTGTCCTGCTAATAATAGTAAACATAGCCATAATCACGATAAAATGACCCCAGTTCAAGTTAATGCTTTTGGGGTTCCACATTCATCTAAGCTTTCCCTCCACCCCCTCAGCTCTGTACATGGAATGTAGCCCCAAAGAATTCAGCTTCTGAGCCCCAAACAGGATCTGAAATGGTCAATGCAATGTATGTCCCCAAATCTGGGGGTGCTGGTGCTGGGATGTGTGTGATAGAAGGTGGGGGGAGATCTGAACATGCAGTGCTGTTGTTTCGCAAAACTTCACATAAGAAAAGGAATGATGGCAAGTTCTGTAGCCATTCAATAATTTTTTATTCAAATATAAATATTTAATATACTGAAAAGCTGCTTTCCCCGCTCCCTTAAAAATTCCAAACTGTATAACCAGTTCCCATAAATGACTAATCTTATTTTAAATGAAGCTAATTTTTGGCTGAGTCTTGAGAAGAAAAAAATATTGGATCCGCAACAAAATCCATATTTCCCCCCCACTCTGTATCTTAAAAGTGCATTCAGACTAACAGCTTGTTTCCAGATGATATTGGATGCTCCTTTTAGTTTCCAAAATAAGGGTTTTTGAAGCTGGTTGTGTGACATAGGGAATGGGTGTGAGTTGTAGGTTTTGACACCGTTTACTTTGTATGGCTCAGTCTGGGGTGCCCTATGGAAAAAGATAACAAAACAGAAAAAAAGCAAATTAAGAAAGAAATGAAAAAGAGAAAGAAGAAAGAAAATAAAGGAAAAAAGGAAGAAGGAAGGGAAAAAAAGAGAGGAAGAAAGGAAAAAGAAAGGAAGAAAGGAAGAAAGAAAGAAGGAAAGGTAGAAGGAAGGAAATAGAAAAAGAGAAAAGGAGATAAGGAAGAAAAGAGAAAGAAAAAGAAATATGATTTGCAAAATCCGGACCTGGGATTCTAAGGGAAGAGCACAGTTGTTCCCCCCTATGGCGGGTGGATTTATTGGGTGTCACGATGACACAATGTGTCTATTCGAAGCTGAAGAAAGCCCCCTACTTAACCTTCATCTTTTTGTGTGTGCACGTACCAGAAGGCACCACACTGTTGCTGGAGAGCAAATAATTAGTGACATGTTCTGTAACACCATTGCTATTTAAAGCTAAATCAGTGGGTTAATGCTTCTCGAGATGTGACATCCATGAGGGATTCTCACTCCTGCACTGTTAGTCACTTGGTGGTCTCCAGAGTGACAGAATCAATGCCCGGAGTTTTAAAAGTGTTGGTTGCAAGAGGAAACAAGTGATTATTGGTGAAATTACATGGGGAGGGGGGGAAACATGGACAGAGTGAGATCCTCCAGGGCTTAGCTCCTTCTCCCCAAAGAACCCCGTAGGGGCTGCGGGCCACAGTTATTGTTATTTCAAGTGAATGAGTCGGGGAAACTTTCTCCAGAGGGAAATAAATAAATAAGTAAATATGCTGGCATGGGCAGAGGAATGGGTCGAAGCCTTCCTTACTCATGTGATTTCCCTCCTCAGCCCCACTCCCTTTGGGCTGGTGAGGTGAGAGATGCTCCTGAGGCTGATTTGTAGGCTGTGAAATCACTGGACACAGAGCCCTGTAAAGCACCGAGTACTCCAGCGGGCTCTAAAGGATGAATCCTGAGTATTTATAATTACAGGCCAGTGATAGAGGGAGAGAGGCTCTGGACTTGATTCTTCTCAAAGAACTGAAGCACAGCCATTGTCCATTAGGGCTGACGGCCTGAACAGAACTCTTTGCATGGGTGAGAATAAAATCCAAAAGCATTAAGGAAAGCATGGGGGGAGGGGTTGAGGGGGAGGGGGGGGGGGGAAGAAGAAATAAACCAGTCAAATCACATTTTACTTCTTCTTGCCCAGGAGATTGACACAGTAGCTTTTTTTCCCTCTTTTCCATTTTCCATTAAGCTGGTTCTTTAAAACACATCTGAACTTTTCCCATCCTGACGATTCCCACGGACAATTGGCAGAGAATCTAGGACAACTTGCAATACTGGGATTTTTTCCAGGCATGAGTAACTTGTTAAAAAGCCACTATTTCCCTAATACTAACAGTAAACAGAGTTCACATCCACATGAAATCCTCTGTGACCCATCAGGGAAAGTTTTTTGTATATTTATATAGAGAGATATATGAAATCATTTAATTCCTTTATCCATCAAGTACTTGGAACTCAGCATGTCCGTTTATATTTCACTTAAAAAAATAAATATACACATGTATGCCAGGCTAGATTTAAAGGTATCCTTTTCCCCTAGTTGACAGCACCATGCCTGTAGTTTTGTAAGGAAAAGCTTTGAAAAGAGCAGCATTTGAAAACAAGTTATTGAGCCATGTTTTACGTCACACTGATGAAATATAGCTCTGTCACACCTGCTGCTTCTGCTACTTCGGGTCATGGACAACTGCGTTGAGTAGTTACTTCCCACATTTCTGAGCATTTAAGAGCTTCTGCTGTTAGTCAAGCAGAAGTTTCAGGCAAGCATCCACTCTGTAGATGCGTTATATGTGAAATGATTTCAAAACATCCCGAAGTGATCACTGCTTATTTGGACCTAATGATGACAACAGTTAACTAACTAAGCTATGTCTGTTCTAGAGTAGGAATGCCAAATAATTCTCTTGCATTAGGAGAGATTTCCTCAGTGAGTTTCTTTCCTTCCTTCTTTCCTTCCTTCCTTCTTTCCTTGGAAAAGGTATCTTAAAAAAGGCACTTTTTTTTGTTCAGAAAAGTGCTCCAATTTAAACATTCCCATTCAGACTCCCTGTTCAGTGATTTGTGTTGGGAGGACCAGCAAGCTGGAACATCGATAGTGCCACAAAATGAAATGATTCCCAGCCAGCTCATATCCTCCCCAACTTCCCTAGATGCTTCTGAAACTACCCATTGCAAAGAATAATGTGAAGGTGGAACATCCACAGGCTGGAGAATGAGAAATCTCCCAAGCCATCCTGGAGATTTCTGCCTCCAGCACCTACAGAAGGAAGAGAAACAGCATCTGTGTGTTTAGTCCACTTAGCCTGTTTTTAAATCTGTAGTCATAAAGTCATTCCTTGTCTTGCAGAAGAAAAACTCTTTTGGACTAATTTTTTCTTTCCTGGAGAACTTCTCCTTCAGTTAGACACACAGGATGTTTTGGAAAGCTCTTTTAGCCAACTGCTTTTAGGTTTTCCTTCAGGGTCTACATGGCAAAACAAACATACGATAGGAGTTCAGTCCTCACTTCTCTATTTCGGGAGCACCTTTTGGAAACAGTCCCAGAATCATATCTGCAAAAACACATGAGAGAATGTCCCCTCGGAATTAATTCTACTACACGTGTTTTTTTAAAACCAGCAAGTTGATCACTACCTTTAAGTTGGAAAATTCATGGCCAGGCTTCCATACAGGAGCAGTCATTAACACTCCTTTTGGCATCATGCCCCTACCTACTGTCTGGTGAGAAACCTTGAAAAACACATCCAGATTCTTCTTTGGAAAGATGCAATAGTGAATGAAATCTCCCATGGCAATAATGATCCAGCTAAATAAAACTAAATTAAAAAAACAAACAGAATTGGTTCCATCTCTGAAGGCTTAGGGTGATACGTTTATTAACATTTTATTAGTTCTGGCATAATGAAAAATAGTCTGCATTTAGGATAAAAGCACGGTCATTACAGCAAGAGGCTGCATTTTTCTGTTTGGATGAAACGTTTCGGTCTTGCTGGGAATAAGCAGATCACTTTTCCCAGCTCCTCAAGAAGTCTGTGCCAACCTTGTAAACTCTTTCAAATACAGCTGAGGCCAGAGCCAGTTTTTTTCCTATGAAGTTACATCGATATTCTTTCGTTCCAGAGGCCCAGTGTCATGCTTTCCCCATCTAATAGGTATTTCCTTTGACTCAAGAGCTCAGAAACAGATCCAAAAAGTAAAAGACATTTTCCCTAAAAAATCCACCCCTATGACTGAATCCTGAGAGTGGATTTGAAGCCCTTCTTGAAGCATTACCATCTCCTTAACCCTCTATAATGTTATGTTTGAGCATGTCTGTGGGAGGAACAGCGAGCCGTTCTTTGGGAGCTCATGGTATTTCATTCTCATGGAGCTCAAGTCATTTTAAAGTATGAGAAAGTTAGCATAATGTTTTTCTCTTTATTTGCAGTGTCTTGAATGATTTTTATGAAGTTATTTGTACACATTTTGGCACTTCCTGTTTGGAAGCAGACTTGAAGGCTGAAATGCCATGAGAAAAACTTGTTATCCTGACGGCAATTTAGATCTGGCTGAAAGGAGGATGCACTTAAAATCCTGACGGAATGCCTATTTTTATCCGAATTCTCCCTTGATTTACAGACAAAAGATTTATTCTGACTTACAGACCAGATATTTTCTGATTTTTAGACCACACAGATATTGCAAATTTGACTCTTAACTGGACTTTGAGGTTTGGAGTTTTGCTAGATAACATCTGACATCTAGAATGTTAGTGTGAGATTAAGTGCTTTCTTTACCAGATAGATTTTAGATTTGTCTAGTCTGAAAGTAAAACTTTAATTTGTAAAAATGATATATTCACTTCTATGTCTCACCTACTTATTTACAGTTTGCATTCTATACACTGTAGGTGCTTTCAGAACCACTTTTTTTTTTTTTTTAAACAACTTCTTATGTCAGAGACCAAACCCAGGTATATATATATGTGTGTGTGTGTATTAATTGGCTCATGGCAAATGACAGAAAGCAGCATTGCCATCAACAGATGCACCACCAAACAACCTATTTCTGTCTAACGTGGTTCTTGGCATCTGTGTGCTATTTCTGTCAAACTCAATCAAACTGAGTGTTAATTTTTGAAGCCAAACCTCTACGATCATTTCACTTGTGATGTAAACCAGATCTAACCTCAAAACTGTCAAAGGCCAGAAGTCAATGACCCAATTTGAAATGCCACGGAACCCCTATCAGCAGCCAGTGCTTTTCCCTTGTGTCAGTCCTACTCATGCAGGTTATTCATTCTTTGTGAAATTTATTATAGATATCGAACACAGTGTTTATATAAAATACAGCCTGACTGCAACTTTAAGAAGGTTTTGCTATAGCACAGTGGGGCAAATAAATTCCGGAGTATATGTCAGGTATGAATAAAACCTCTTGTCCGGGTAGGAATCTAACTTTACAATGGCAAATGCTTCCACTAAGTCCCAGTCCAACTTCAATTGAGTGTTAATAGTCCCATATGAAAACCTTTAGTGAGAAATTTGTGCTTGGCTAATGCAATTATGGAGCTTTCTCTAATTGCTCATTCACTTGGAATATAAAATGGAGTAATCAGAGTATTTTTGGTCCTTTCTAGTCTGATTATTCTTGAGAGCCTAGTGGGACAAGATTTTGACCTAGATTTCTTCACTCACCTGAAATGAACTTGAGTTATGATGGTCCATCAGTGTTGGCCTTTGATTCCTTTTTCACTTTTGTGCTTCTGGAGCAAGGAATGCAAAATCCTACCAAGTGTAAGTTTAGCTTGTGTTTTGCAGAACTGATGAATAATGAAGTAGGACAATCATAGAATTCGGACAAACTCAGCAAGAGCCAAGATAAACTAAAAAAATAGAAAAGGTTTGAGGGGAAAGAGTAGTTTGGCTTCATACAGTGATATCTTCCTATTTCTCTTTTGATCAGTAAGAGCACTCTGTGATGGAAAAGAAATTTGCCTTCTTCCTAGGAATGCATTTGCTCAGGTTTTTGTGTTCCTGACACCACCACATATTTGGTCTCCTGGTCCCCCAACCTCTTCTGCTTTTTCACGCTTCATCTTTCTCCATGCGTACTGTCTTTGGTGAAACTTTCTGAAGGTATCATCAGCGTTAGTTTGTATTTCATCCCTTTCAGAATGGCAGGACGTTTACAGTCATCAATGAACCCCATTTGGAGGGGAACAGGTATAGAGAAGATGCAGTGAGAGAGAAAGAAAATGTAGGCTTGGCTGTGGGCAGAATTATCATGAATAAATACAATGAGAAAGCTAAGGAAATATTAGCTGTTCTGTGAGACAGTCATTGGCTGAATTTGGTTTAAGGAGTGGCAAGTTAACAAAATTTCATATTGAAAATCCCCTCTCTAAGATGCAGACCTCTTCCAAAGCACTAAAGGAACCCAAGTACCTTATTAGTGGAGAAACTATTCAACAGAGCTGGATGGAAAAATAAGACTAGGAAATAACTAATTTGTCCATGTTTTGGTTCCTTGCCTAGTCTGATTTTCTGACAGCATTTATTTAACCAACATATTTCGGACAGATTTAACATCAGTACTGATCCAGACATTGTCAGCCCCCTGCACGTTTTCCATTTGTGGTTATTGTGTGTCCCAAGTCCATATATATAGAAGATATTCGGCTCAACCTGAGTGCACACACAGTATGTAAGAAGTTAAGAGCAGTCAGGCTGCAATGGTATCGATGCTTTCTGGTCTCTGAATGCAATTCCAAATGCGCAAACCTATTTTTGGAATATGACATTCCTTTTCATTTTTTTCTTTTTAAACTATAACCTTCATGAAAAGGCTGCGATGTACATTACAGCCACACAGGACTGAAAAGAAAAGAAAAAAAATAAAAATAGTGCATTAGCAGCAAAACAATAATCCTGCTGCCAAATGTACAAATATTCAATAATAACTGCTGCGGCCCTGCAGGCCCGGAGGAGTGCTTCATCTTCTTCTGGCCTGTTTTTTGACAGAGGGTTTCCCTTAAATCCGTCCCCTGCTCAGCTGTTCTCAGCTCCCTGATTCATACCAGCCTGCTCTGCATTGCGCTGGTTCCTGTGGCCAAGCAGTGCTGCTGGTGCTCTTCATCACAGGAGGTCAAGTGGGGCATCAGGAGGGAAAGTGATAGACAGATGGGCCTCGTGTTTGCTTTTCCTGTGGTGGTACCAGCTATGTTAGCTTATTACAGTCAAATAAATGCAGTGGATGCTCATGTGTACACGCAAGCGGCGGGTGTTCCCCAGGTGAGCCAAGCTGCAGCAAGAGACCACCATAAAGCTCACTGCCTAGACCTAAAGGGAGTGTCTCTGAAATGAATTGGTGCTTTCAAATAAAAGGCATTTAATGTAAAACTGATAAATCCATTAAATGCATATTATGGCCGCTGTTGCTTTATTCAGGCAAAAGATTTATTCATGGAACAGTTTGCTATTGCATACGCAGTTATCAGTGAATAATGATCTGGTGGTTTCAAGCCTGAATTACAGGTAGATAATAAAAGTAAAACAAAGGGATTAATGCATTTTATCTATTTCTCTTCCATTTCTACGTGTGCAACCCCCTGGAGAGCTGCAGGAATGCAAATAAGGGCAGAAAAATTGGTCCCATTCTGCAGCTCCTGCCTGGCTGTGCGTGCAGAGTGCTGATGTCTGTAGAGCTGTGGCTGCTGTATGGCTGTAAGCACTGTGTGACAACACCAAGTCCATCAGTACAATGTCAAAACATCATTTGCTGAAGTATAGTCTCCCTAGAAGGGACCAGGTGTCCTATAGCCAAGTGTCCAGCTGAAAGCCTATCATACACTCCAGGGCTCCCCTCAGTGCTTTGCCTCTCCTTTTGGGTCTGCAGTGTTTGGCCCCACACAAAAGGTCATACTGTCCATGCGGGTGAACCCTCAGCACATGCTCTTGTTTTATCCACAAGTCAAGGGAGCAGCTGGGAGACATTGTAGTTTTTTTTTTCTTCTTTTTTTTTTTTTCTTTTGTTTGCTGCCCCATCTCTGACTTGGAGGGTCAAATCCATGGCAAGTTCATTTCTGGGCCAACTCTGCCAAATTATATGATGTGAATTAATGTCTACTACAGCTTAGAACAGCAAACTCTGATTTAAGCTCTTAGGTTGAACTTGTCTACAATTGTTGAGGTGAAAGGCCAGTTCATACCCATTAATTAACCTAATCCATCTCAATCTACTTTATTTTATACCTTTTAGGGTTTGTGACTCTAAGAAATATATTTAGATAAAGCAATGCCGTTAAAATCCAGGAACGTTTCTGAAAAGACTCAACACCCACCATTGGTTTATACTAGAGATCAGCTCAAGCATTTTTTTAATGCTGGAAACTAATTTAATCATATATTTATTACTTGTTCCCAATGCACAGACCAGATTTCTATACAATTGATCCACATATGCATACCACTAATATCAGGGTTATTTTTTGATTCTGACTTTTGGTCTGTTTGCAGTAATTTCGTTAATAGACTCACATTATTGTCAGCATCCCCCTGCTTTTCCCTTCTACTTCCTCTCTTATTGTGGCTCTAATGCTAAAAAACATGAAAATGAGGGAGTGCAGTTACCTTGTGAAATCTGAACCTAAGCATGACCCATAACTACAGTGTTTCGGGGGCCGGTGTGGAGCAGCAGGCAGAGAAAATTCAGAAAGATTAGTAAGGGCCAAGCTTTATCTAAAAGCATATGGGAATTTCTTTAGAGGATCTAATCTAAAAATAGGATTAAGACATATTACCAGATGTCTATCCCCTAAATATTCATTTTTAAACTGAAGATATTTAATGACTGAGTAATATTTAATAAGTTATTAGTTGACCGTAGAGGCTTCTGAAATTGAAATTCCTTGGAAATGTCTATCACGATAATAATTAATAAAGATTTTAAAACAGCATCTCCATCAGAATGGTTTTCTGCCATATTACAGAAGCCCATTTTTAAAAAGTAAGGGGCTGTTTTAGACTTTTGAGTTTTTGAAATAATATACGGAGAACAGAAGATCATGTGTGCTACAACACTGAAGTACTGAACCATAAGTGAAATTGAGCAGAGAGTAATAATGAATGGTTTGAAATGTTATTTAGAAAACTAAGTTAGCACCTAGATATTTATCCATTGTTATCTGAATGTTTTTATCCTGTAAAACAGCCCAGAAGCACAGAGTAGCACGTGATGTTTAAACAAGATGCGGTTGGTGTGTGTGTTTTGTGTGGCTGTGCATCTATGTTATAGAATACAGTTAGACAGCTCATTTAAGGTACAGCAGATCTTATTGATCTCAGCATCTATGAAAACCTGGAGCACATCTGAAAGGAAGCATTTCTCAAAAATTTAAGTGTTCTACAGTCAGATAAATGAGGAAAAGCTAAAATAATGCTAGAAGAGTATTTCCAACGTAGTCAGAGATGTGGGAGCATGCAGATATATACTGATCCATGTTTACATTTGGATTCCTATCTCAAATTTTCTTATATATACCCACATTTCAACCTTAGGTTGTGTTCTTCTTTTTTTTTTCTTTTTTTTTTTTTTATTTTTCTACTGAAGGGTGATCTCATATGGAAGTTACCCATAATAAGTCACACTGTAGGCCAAAGTCATAGTTCTCTTGAGATAGCTCATTGTTAACTCTCACACGATGTCTTAAGATAAATCAAGAATATAGTCCAAGTGTGTTTCTTGTGGTATTTAGACATGTGTTTCACAGAGGAGAGGAATACCTTCTTTATTTCCAGGATATCTTCCACTGCTGTAGCTAAAGAGGACCTCTGATGATGGGAGCTGAAGGAGCTGTGGTCGCCATGTAGTAACACTTGGAAACAGCACTCCCTCCTTCCTCCCCATCAGACCTGCTGGAGTCTGGTACATAAAACCTGAGGCACTGCAATGCCTAGGGGGGACATTTAGCTGACGTGTTTTACGGTTGTTGTTTTGAGTCACTGATAAAGCCAAGCACAAGGGAACAGTTTGTTTGAAGTGCGTGTGTGCTTCACTCTGAGCAGGATGGGAATTATCAGTTTGTACGCCAATCTGATAATCAGGGCAGAGAATGACTGGCAAATGCTATGTTGATATTTTGGCTGAGGGATGAAGAGGGCTGTTTCTTCTTCCCCTTCATGTACCTGGAGTTTTGGCTCCAAGAAAACTTGGAAATCCAATACATATCCAGGTTTTTATTGTGCTTTATTGTGTTCTATTTCACTTTTTGTCCAGCCAGAATAATTAGTTATAGGAAAGAAAATACAGTAGAAACAAGAATTCTTGGAGAGCCTTTCCATTCACATTTTTTTTTCCTTCATCTCTTGCCAACCACAGGCAGAATGCTCTGCCCTTGGTTTCTCAAGCAGGAAGAGAAATGAAAAGATAAAGGGACAAAAAACTTTCCACGGGGAAGAGTCAGCACCTCATGCCTGAAATATTTTTGCTTCCATTGGTGAGAGGTAGAAGATATCAGCCTGGTACTGGACTGAACGCAAACACTATGTGTACACTGTGGGGCTCCGTGCCCAAACAATCAGTGAACCCATTCCCCAAACAGGTTAGCTAATAAGAAAGATAAAGGCTAGACCAGCAATTAACATTCTAGTCTGAGCTTGAAACATGAAAATGAAAATCCTCGCTGTACAAAACTGCCATGCCATGAAGGTAGCTGCTTGAGACCAGGTGCACAAAGATAGTTACGAACAAGATTTGTGTTGAAATTATAAATAGGATTATTTTTAAAATGGTAGCATGTATGCCTGACTTTCAGTGTGGATCTGGTTGCTCTCGTCTCCTTCTGCTTGTATGATTTCAAATAGCCCTTTTCCATATCAAAGCAGTGCTTTAATTGATAAATAAAGATTACACAAGTATTACAGAGACAGAGGTTCAGCATTTCAGAGTGACCGGTCACATTAGAAAATCTGGCTTTCTCCCATGACCCCAACACTCATACCTATGTATATTCATTAAATATTTAGTAGATTCTCATTTTAGGCTACCTCAGTCCACCATCAAGGAACTGAAGTGTGGCCATTTGTACAGTATTTCACCTTGTATTGTTACCCAGAGAGGCAGAGAAACTTGCAAAGCATGCAATGCATGCTACAATACCAAATGGTGGCTGCAGTGACTATACGGTGCACACTGCAGAAATTAGGGAAGGAAGAGATGCGATTGTGACCTCCCATTCATTGGAAACCTAGAATGACTGGGGGATCTTCCTCTTAGACATCACAGCAGACCTTGAAAAGTATATTGACTTCAGGTGGAGCATGAGAAATAGAGAAGTAGACTTCCTGTGTAGTAGCTATCTGTGCTTGTAGGCTGGTTATCAACCAACTCGTTTCTTCTCTTTGAGATCTTTCCCTCACCCATCTTCATGAAGTTGCTCTACTGCCCATTAAGAACATATCTGTGACAGAAGTGGGTTTGCTGTTCTGCAGCTATTGATTTCTAACAAATTAGACTCTTTACATTGCACAGAAGACTCAGATGGCCCCAAAACTGGGAAGGGGTAATGACTTCTGACTGGGCTATTATTTGATGAAACAATCCCCTTTTTCAAGGTTAGTGTGGGTGTGTACATGTGTTTGCCTATGTGAATGCTCAGAGGGGCAATTCTGATCAAAGCTATCAGTTCTTGGCCTGTGTCTTCACGCTGATGCGATTTTGTCATGGCTAAGATGATGTTCTGGTATGGGCAATAAAAATACAGAATAAAATGGCTTTATTTGCTCTCCAGATTCCATATAGTTTTGCTTTTGCACATTCTTTACTCTGGCTTTCATATTTTCTATGAGTTGCCAAACCAAAGTTTTTACCAGGCCATTAAAGAAAAAGTGAGAACAAAACTTTTATTGACACGAACACTCTTTTTTTCCCCCCGTCTTCACCATTGGGGCCTCAGCTGAAGCGACCTCAGGCTAAATAGGCTCTCAAAGAAAGCTTTCTTGCCAAAGAAATGTCATTGCTGTTAAACAGTACTAATGAATGCATAGATTTAGAACCTTATTTACATTGAAATTTGTTTAGTAAGCCAACTTAGGTCTGAAAATTGGGACAAACTGTTTCCTCAATAATTTAATAACTCCAAAGACCTCGTCCATTTGGTAAAAGCAGAGTCTCACCATCCACTTACAAATGCAAAGTCACGCTTCCCAAAATTGAATAAAATGCTAATAATACAGCAGATCCACAGATCAGCAAGTAAAGTGGCTTTTAGCTCTGAGTTCAGCTGGAGACAGAGAGAATAACAACAGTCAGCTTACTCTGTCCTAAGCAAAATGGTTTTATTCCATCAATTGCCTGTGTTTCAAGTGTTTTGAAGGGTTCACATTTATTTTCGTAACCTTGCTGAATTTGGCACCCTTGCCAGTAGTGCTAGAACTTTCACATTGGGAGCTTTTCATTGAAACAGGCCAATTAACTCTCTCGGGTCACATTCCCTATATGAACTGCTGTTAATGGTTTGCCGCACCACCCATCTTGTGGCAAACAGAAATCCATAAAGAAAAACAAATTCATTCCTTTCAGTGAGTGCTTCCTTGGGGAAGGCATATAGCAGATGGCCAACTAAATTTGGGACACTTGGACAAATAAATAAAATGTCCCTCCATCACACAACTCCTCACAAGGTATTGCGTATGTTTTGTAAACGCCATAAATCTTATTGTTACATCTTATGAATCAGTATTTCTGCAAAATCAGTTTTTGGTCTCTCAACTGAGGTAGCCTCAATGCAGAGGTTTGAATTTTAGTCCAGACAGAAACTTCTGTACAGGTTCAAAACTTTGGAGACTGCAGCCTGGGTCCAAAGTGAATTGCAGTACAGTGTTCTCCTCTATCTCCTAGAGGCAGTACTGAGTTTTCTAGAATAAAGGTAACAGTTGCCATCTAGAACATAAATTTGCGGGAGTACCAGCTTGGGAATTTATTCTCAGACGAGAGTTGAGTACTCAGTATATTATGAAACATGCTGGGCCCTGTGAAACATAAAGCTCTGTATAAACACTCTATATTCCACTGTCATGGAGCAGATATAAGAAACCCTACCAGGGAAAATTTATCAGTCAGACTTTGATGCCCCAGCATGCACACACAGGGCTTGTGCTTTTCCCACTACACTTACAGTGAATTCTAGTCCCAACCCTTACAGTCTTCTGGGACCATCATATAAAATAGTGTTGGAAATGCAGCTAAACAAATGCAACCAAGCCTTTTGAACTCTTGCTTTGAAACTGGGCTGGTGCAGAAATAAGAGAACCACCAGTAATGTCTAAACATTTGAAATATGTCTGAAAAACGACGTGCTGCTCCCATCCAGCAAACGTTCTATGGAACAAGGCAGATCTCAGTCAAACTAAGAGCCCCCAAACAAATCTACCTTTTCCACTACAAACTATAAGGAAATACATTTTTGAAGCTGAGCCTCTATCAGAATATGATATTACATGACACTGTAACCTTTTTCCCTCCAGAAAACCACCCTTTATGAATAAAACATAGGTGACCTTTAAAAACTTAGCAGTTGTACTAGGTGATTGCATATTAACAAGCTTTTTGAGGAACTAGGACAGGCATTGTACGTTTCAGTTAAGGACAGATAATAGAACTATTCAAATAATTTATTATTTTATACAATATAGGGAAATGTAAGAAAACTACCTCAACAAGAGTCTGCTTAAATTTTTGTAAGTATAATTTTACGTGGCTCCCCCCATTCATCTAAATTATACCGTCGCTGCTAAATGAAAGACTTCCTTATAAAGGACAAGCCTGATTCTACTCTGCTTGAAGGTTCTGAACAGCTTTGGTTTGAGGCCACTTCATGGGACAAGTTGCAGTGACTACCAGGCATTTTTCATAGGCAATCAAAGGATGTCTAAAGCTTTCTGTCCTTCCTTTGCTGAGATAAAGGGTTTGGAGACAGGACCTGAACTGATTTAAATCAGTGGAAATGCTAGGACATCAAGGCATGCATAGAAATATATGCGGGTAAAGAGGACTTAGTTCTTTGGATGACTTTCTCACTCTGAGAAAGGCTCTCAACTTTGTTTGATCATCTCTACTGAAGCTGAGTGAAGAAAAGAGGGAGTAGCTTCACACCAAGGAGAATATTTCTATGGAAAGGATCATGACATTTATAAGTTTGCATAATTACACTGCATCTCATCTTGCATAGGTCTTCCTTCATTCCATCTGCCCTCAATAGCTCTGAAGTCTATTTTCTATAGTAGAAATTTAGGGTGCTATTCTGATGTTCTCTAGCTCTTCATTGGCCCAACATATTGGATTATCTCCTTAATAATGCATTCAGTATATAGAGACCTGACCGATGAATAAAGGTAAATTGCTCTGCAATTCTTCTGAGGATATTTTCCTACCTGCATGTGAGCAGGACTTCTTCCCTTCTGAAAGGCATAATGATCATGCACCTCATACCAAGTAAGCAGTGAAGTCTCCAGTTTAAAAATACTGAAATAATAGTAGTTACGAAGTGGCTTAGCCAGTGCAGAAATCCAAATGATTATTTTAAAACAGAGTACTCCCTCTGAATTTATCAGCAGAAATCCAGGAAAACTACATTCAGAAGAAAAAGCTGCCAAACCATGCCCCATTGCTTGTTTCTTTGCATCATCTCAGATGTAATTGCCTTAAGGTGACTTAATGCTACTTCAGCCTACATAAGCCACTTCCTCCAAGTATTAAACAATATCCAGGCATAGAAAATAAAAAAATCACTGACATTTGTCATCTCAGTATTTATCTTGTCTGAAAAGTTCCCAAGCAGGATTCATGGGTGTGTTAAGTGTATGTCTTTCTCTAATGCAGGCAGAGCACATGGCAGTTTATCCTTTGAGTCAGTAGGAGGAGGGAAAGAGAGAAAATGTTCCACAAGGCCAACCTGATAGGTTTTCTCCAATGTGTCGTTACCGTGTTTCAGA
This sequence comes from Gallus gallus, assembly GCF_016699485.2. Taxonomy (NCBI): domain Eukaryota; kingdom Metazoa; phylum Chordata; class Aves; order Galliformes; family Phasianidae; genus Gallus; species Gallus gallus. The sequence continues at coordinate 15,490,357 of NC_052541.1, read as the reverse complement.
GCATCTGTGTTGCTGCCATATGAACTGGATAGGAACACAAAGTAATCAATTTCAGTTGAAAGCACTAATTTATCACCTTGCCATCTTTTATTGCAAGGCAGAGAATCTCTCTGTTTCTCTTCTACTTTCTAAATGCAAAATCAGGACAATAAAGAGCATTCCTCCCTCCCTTCCTGCTGTCACCCCTCCTCTGACCCCTCCTTCTTCCAGCTCTTCCATCTTCCTATTTGTTTATGAGACCTTGTAATTAAAATAAATGCTCTAAGGTGTAGAAATGTACATGATCATCCTCCATCATTGCCTGTTAAAGGGCAAGAAACAAGCTGGAAAATATACAGGAAACTCCAAATTTTAGCTACTTTTGTATTCTCTCTCCTATTCTTCTTTGTGTCTCTTGCCAATTCCAGTTCCAGCTGGGCCTTGAACTTCTTGACTCCATCCTAGCAGCACACCTATACTCCTCCCCGCTTACCTGCCCCTGCTTTCACTTCCTGTGCATTTTCTTCTTGCACTCCAGTTTGACCAGCAGGTCCCAGGTCAGCCATGCCAGTCTCTTGCCTTTCTCTCCTGACTTATTACACCTGGGGATGGAGGGCTATTCAAGGTCAGGCTGGATGGGACTCTGAGCACCTGATGAAGCTGTAGGTGTCCCTGTTCATTGCAGGGGAGCTGGATTAGATGACCCTTAAGAATCTTCTTCCAACTCAAAAGATTATATGATTCTATGATTCTGTTAAGAAGCTTCTCTTAATACATTATTAGCTAACAAATTCTGTTTGCATTCACACACTTTTTACTTTCTTTGTTTTGTGTCCTTTCCGTCTTAGAACCTTTACTGTAAATGTTAAAGTCTTTCAGCATCATTTTCCTAAAGAAAACAACACCACTCTAGTTTGTGCACACGTGGATACGTATATATTCTTGGAACCTGACATTCCACTGCGATTCCCAATGATTCTTTCTGGGCACCAATTTCTTAACTAAAAGCACATTACAGATCTGATGCTTTCCACAGCCGAGTAGCACATCAATAAACTAAAGATTATTGTGCTTTGTCAGGTTTTATTTTGTAACATTATGGGAAATTCTCTGCTGCTTTGCATGAGTGCATAAACTCTTATTGCTTGACAATTAAAAGAGCTAGTAATAGAAAATGTAATGTAATTTACCTTAGTACAAGGGATTTTGGTTAACAAAAATTAAACTATTGAACTCTCCTCTCGTTGGAGAAGGACATTGTCTCATTATATGTGCAATTTTTTTTTTTTTTTTTTTTTTTTGCTTATGTTGATGGTTAAATAAATAAAAAAATCCTGTACACAACAGCAAGCAGATGCTGGGCCTTGGGTGGATTTATTATGGAGGAATTCTTCTAATGTGCTTGCTTTGGAACTGGACAAAATGATCTGTTTGCAAAATAAGCATGCCATAGCCTTTTCTGTGTTACAGAGAGAGTTCACCCAAATAAATAATGTTGAAGGGGGAGTTTCTTTATATGCTGTGCAATTTCAGTGAGCTGGAGAGTTCTTCTTACCTCTGTTGCTGAATTAGGAAGGTCAGTATTCAATTCTCTCCCTCAGCAGCTGCATACTATAAATGTCGAGGGGCTACCACATTACTCTGAGGACCGAAGTCAATCTTTTCAGGTTGACCTCCAGAGAGGTGGCTTGTGTTCTTTTGAGCTGTACGGTCTAGGAAAGTCATTTTTCTTTCTTTTCTTTTTTTCCTCCCTCCCAAGAATAGGAAGGAAACTTTAAATCTAAGGACAATGAACTTTAGGTTGATTTTTTTTTTTTTTCCCCTATCAGGTGGGAATAATGACCTGTTCAGAAGGGAAGAACACATAAATGAAATCATGAGAAAAATGAGGCTGAGGATTTGGATTTCAGAGTTGGCACTGAGCGCTCAAAGCGCAACCTTAGTTTCCACATTGCTGTTGTGAATCTGGACAAATTTGTGAAGAATGTGCTTTGCATAGAATACAGAAATAGTGAGTTTTGCATTCACTGAACATATCTAAAGAGGAACCTCAGTATGAAAATATACTTCAGCTCCACAAGTTTTATCTCTGCCTCCTGAATAAAATTTGATTTTTATCTCTTAAAAGGTATTCTTTGACCTACTGGTACTTTCAAACCAAAGAAATGGTCTAATCAAATTTAAGGCCATAATAAGTAATTCTTTATGACCTTCTCACTTTACATATAGTGGGATTCATATATGAGCCTTAAAAGAGTGAGGGGGAAAGGTTAGTGTTTGTCTGTGCCTGTCTGCCTATCCATCCCTTAAGGTTTCCAGCTAGGGAGTGGATCATGGTTCTTATAGTCAGTTTCCTCTCATTAGCACCAACTCCAAATCTGATGCAAATAAGAGGGTGAGTTTTGGTCTGTGAGAAATTGAGGAGAGGGTTATTCAGTTGAGACACTGCATGCCTATTTCCTACCACATTTTAGTTGGTTTTACATTCTCAGTTTTGGAGATGGTTCAGATAATCCCAGCCTAAGGTAAGAGTACTGATCTTTCCTATAAGCCTAAGTGTGTCAGTGGGTGAAAAAGTCAGAAAGATTTCAGCAATGGAACAACCCAGTTGAACATGGTCTCTTCTGCAGTATCGAATGTATTTGAACAGTGGGCTTTGTAAGCAAGGCAATAATCACTGCACATAGACAGATAATGATGGGTGTTATGGAATCGTGAATTGGGATTTAAAATTGTGCCCTCCTGCCCTCAAACCTCCTTACACATACAAACAAAACAAAGCATAGTCTGAGGTGGAAGCATTAGACAGGATTGGCTGAAAAGCTTTCCTCTTACTGGAGGGGGTAAGCCTGTATCAGATAGCAGTGAAATCTCCTACTTGACCCTTGTCTAGCTTTCAGTCCAGAACTCACAAAGTGGACATAGCTAATCCCAGGAAGTAGGTTTAAGAAAACAGCCTAACAATTTACTACCACTCAGAGAATGTCGCTTTCCAAACTCTCTGGTAATTTGTGATTTTGAAAATAAGAGCCATATAAAGCGGAGATGTGTTACAGGGAAAAGATGGAATTCACTTCAAATCCAGTCAAAGCTCCTTACTCTTAACCAACACTGAAGATGCAAGAGAGGAACTGAATAGTGACAGTTCTTCATATTTGGCCTGGTAATTGGGAAAGTTTGCTCACCACTTTCCCAAGGCCTGACTGTGCTCACTATAGCTAGGTTAATCTGTCCCTGACTTTCTGGTTTGCTCTGACAATTTAAGTGGTCTGATCACACGGGAAAGGCACAATGTAAATCGGGCAGGAAATTACCGTCCAGGATCATACTCATTATGGAATAGACTATGGCCCTCAAATATTACTTTTGCAGGGTCAAATAATGAAGAATCAAATCATTATTTTTTTTAATAGTATGTGTATCTATGTATTTTATTTCAGTGGAGCAACCTGTGAGATTACCTTTTATCATTTTTTGGGTTTTTTTTTGTTTGTTTGTTTGTTTTTTTGTTTTTTTTGTTTTTTTCCTGTGGTTCTGAATATAAATTGTAACCTTGTGTCTGAGGTCAGCACTTGTGGCTGCCAAAACCAAATTCCTCAACTTTTAGAGGAGTTCAGATCTGAGGTAATGAGAGGTAATGGCCTTAAGTTGTGCCAGGGGAGGTTCAGATTGGGTGTTAGAAAAATATTTCTCTCAGAGAGAGTGGTTGAGCACTGGCATAGGCTGACCAGGGAGATGGTGGTGTCACCATGCGAGGGGGTGTTCAAGAACTGTGGAGATGTATCACTGAGGGTCGTGGTTATAGGGTGTGGTGGGGATAGGTTGATGGTTGGACAAGATGATCTCAGTGATCTTTTCCAACCTTAATGATTCTGTGATTCCAGTGCAGGACACTGTGACTTGGATTCATTTTTGACATTTCATATATCCACTCAGGCACTGTGATGATAGAGATTATGTACTATGAGCATATAAACTAACATGGAGAAATTATGTCAGAGCTGTTTAAGAGGTGTTGATCTGTTATGAGGCAAACATGTCATTCCCCATATATTTTTTTCCTGAGATTCCTTGTTATAAATTTGCCTACAAAAATGAGCTAGAACATCATCAAATGGTTCATCAAGGCCAGAAACATTTCTGGCTAAGAAATGAACTACATTGAAAGGCAAAAGAAGTGCAAAGCCAGATGGCACTGCCATAAATTACTGGCAAAAAACAAATTGTAGTTATTCAATTCTTAGTTTGCTTTTTTTTATAGTTTGTTTTAGCGTGAGGATCTCTTTTTAAGGAGAGTGCTAGTGAAATACCACCAGCCTGATGCAGAAATGAGGAGACAATGTTTCCCACTGAAATATACAGTGAGCTCATTAAAAATACAGTCAATTTTTTAAATAGTAAGATCATTTTAAGTTTTCTTATATGGTGCACATAAATCCAGAAGCCTGAATTATTGAGGGTTATTAAGCCTAATGCCTTGAAGCCTGTACTATTATTCCCTCTGCACTTTCAAAGGGAATGCTCAGCTGCCCAGAAAGACATTTCCTCTCTCAAACACATGAGTAGAAGTCACCATGCCCCTTTTTGAGCCTCTCATCCTTTTCTGGGCAATAGAACGGAATGCCTGGAATTTGGAGATGTGAAGTCAGATAATGAAGAAAAGAGGATCCTAAAGAGAGAGAAAAGTAAAAAAGGGGATAAAAGCAAGTCTGTAAAAGAATGAGTGGAGTGTAGAAAGCCTAAGACTTTGGATCTCCTCTTATCTGAATCCTTCTCCCACTCCACTTCATGCTGAATCTGCTGCCTAATCTGTTTTTCATTTTTGGTATGTGATTTTGTTGGCACTAGCAGGGATTTTTTTTTCTCCTCTCATTCTGGAAGACATGCCAAAGAGTGCACAGAAAGCTCGTATGATAATCTTTTGATGGTATATGTGAAAACACACGGAATTTAAAAGGAAGAAGGAACATACTTGCAATTAAAATCACATGCTCCGTCCCGTAAACATACTTTCATTGTATGAGTTGCATCTCGGGCACATGATGCAGCAGCTCCTGCACTTGGCTCTAACAACTTGCTGGTAAAATATTGACGCTTTCCTTCTGTTATATACAGAGGGCACATCTCTGTGAAGCAAATGCAGGGGAGGGGACATGGTGGACTCCGGTTGTCCTTTATCATTCAAACTCTTAAACATAAATGAAAGCCAAAACAGTCCTAGCATTTGCTAGTTGTCAGAGAAGCTTAGCAGAATCACGTTTCACAATTTGTGATGCAGTCTTTCATGATCAAGGTTGCAAAGTGATCTACCCACATGCATGGTGGTATCTGTTTCCTTTCCCTGTCCTGCCATTTCAGGCTCAAATCTGTAGCTCATTTGGTTTGCAAAATTCAGGTAGTCATAACTAAACTTATCATAACTGTGTTGTGTCTGTAAAGATACTGTTTTTGAATGGTCACTGAGATTCATTACCAAATCACGGAATGATACAACTTATGTTTATCCCCATACTTGAAGTATTTTGAAGCATTACATTGCCCATGTGAAAAAAGGTCAAAAGAATATTTTCACACTCATTTTAATAAGAATAGTAGATTATCTAAGGTAAGGGTTATCATTATGACTAAAGATGTTACTCTAATACTTTGTAGAGAACATCAGAAATACCATCTCATACATCTTTCTTCAGTTGATTTTTATCTTCTGTGTTTTGAACAACTCATCCCAAATTTTCAGGTCACTGTCCTTTACTGAGATCTTTATCAATTGGAAAAGTACATCAGTCTTGAAGCTTTAATGTTAAGCACATTTCCACAAGAAAGTATTGCTTTAACAAGGGTAGAAAATGCTCTCTTTAGAAGAGCAATTATCATTAAAAATTCATTATCAAAAGAATAGTTACCTAAAGCAGAAAAGTATGAACAGTCCCACTGATTCATTCTCCTGACAAAGTGTGACAGCAATCCCAAGATGAATATATTTCAAAGACTAGTACAAATCTGGTCTGTCTGTCTATGCATATCTAATATACACATTGCTATATTGCCAGACCGGGCACATCTTTAACTGATGCCAACAGGCGAATACCTTTAATGATGATATACAGCTTTACACCATGTGGGGACTTGTTCATATATTTTGAACCAATGGTTGAATTTTCTCTTTGGATTCCTCTTCTAGGGCACCTTCTCAAAAGGGTTAACTTCTTCATCAATGTCTTAGAACTGAAAGTGAGCCTTCAACTTCACACCATAAACTTTTGTGCTTTCAAACATTTTGAGATTCAGCCACTGTTAATCTGTTGGCACAGGTGGAACAAACTGTGATTTGCTTATGTCTTTGTCATGAATCATTTACATTCCCTGCACCATTTAAAGCTCTCAGTCTAGAAATGTCCTACGTTTGCTTTGTTTATGATAAGGATTTATTCACTCCCTGGCTGAGACCTTGGGAAAAGGAATTTTTTTTGTGTTTAGTTTACTCCAAAGCAGATTTGGGAGACTCTATACACTAAGATTTATAGAGATCTTTAAGATCTTTAATTGAAGATAAACTTGAGATTCTGCTCTTTTGGAGTGTACGCATTTATACACACTAAACCAGTAATATGTAGACTCATATGAATCATCTTTAAATGATAGACATTGATGATTTTAGTAGAAATTAAATCCAGAAGATTGCATATTTATAGGTATTATTACATTAAGCCACAATGGACCTTTTAATGTGAAAATAATAACAAAAATAAATTCTGCTTTGCCAGGAAAAACAATGTAATGACAATAACCAACTGTACTGGATTTTTCTCATGTCAGAGTTGGGAAGGAATTCCAGACCAAATTATAAAGTCCTTCACCAGGCACAAAACTCTCAACAAAATCAACTGGAGTTTGTTTAAATATAGATTTAATTAAATCTGTAGAACCCGGCCAGTTATTGGTACCTTTGGTCAGATTGAGAAGCTTAAGGAGAGAGTTGTGTCTTTCCATCTCTGCCATTATATAGATGTTATTTTTGCTAGGATATCTTCCTTCACCCCCACCTCCCAAGCAGTTCAGAGACAATAAAACACCAGGAATCCCTGAAGAGTGGTAAAATGCTGACATGATTTAAGGAGGAAGACTCTGATAAGAAGATAAAAATCTAATAAACAGAGTCTGGAGGACCTTGGCAAGTCTCAGCTGCTTGCCAGTGTAAGCAAAGCCCCTCCCAAGGAAAACAAAGGGAATCTTAATCTCAAGGACATTCCACTCACAAACCATCTGAAGGAGAAAGTCAAGGCCATGACCTCTGCAGTCTGAAGTTATGAGCATACTGACAAGAAAATATTTAACTTGGTTCTAGAAGCAAAATCAGTCATTGGATTTTTTAATATCTTTTTTCTTCAATAAGAGACAAAATAATGCAGTGCTACGTTATGTGTAAACGTGTATACATACCCACCTCTTAAATGGAAGAGAAAGTCATGAGCACATGGTACATGTACATTATTATTATGCAAAATATATACATTAAATCAAATATCTATGCCCTAAGACTTCCCCAGAATAAATAAGCTAATTATACATAACTGTTGTATTTTTGAGTAGATAAGACACAATGTCAACAGATGAGAATGCTTCTTTTGGGCTTTCCTACATGTAACTTTAGGCCACCTGAAAGTTTCTAAAAGATAGCTCATGTATAATTAGCGATGAGGAGTCTAAATTGGTTCAGATAAATTAACTGGAAACACAAAATGGTGTCTAAAAGTGAAATTTTTCTCAGGCTGCAAAGATTCATTGTTTTCTTTTGTTACCATCTGCTTACCCATAATACTCACTCACGTGCCATTCTGTAGATGCTTCTCTTGTTTTTAGCATCAAAAATGAGAGCATCCCCACAACACTTCTATTAAATTTCTACTCTGCTTTGAAACATTAGTAGGGTTTAGACACTAAATGAACACATAAATGGTGGAACTTCTCAGCTTCCCAGCAGGTGTGGATTTTGGTATTCGAAGTCAGTGCTTCTTGTTCAGTATTCATATTCAGGTGATGCTTTCTGAAATTGGCTCTCCAAACCAATGTAGCAATATCAAAACTCTTCTCTTTGCTATCCGTTGAAGTTTAATCCCAGGAATTTTTGTAACTTTTCTTTATTTTGAAGGAAATTCCCCCCTATTGAAGATGATTAGAACTTGGTTTGTCACACTCCGCTATTTATGAGAAGATCTCCAGCTAAATATTTCATACAGATTTTTAATGCCCCATTTGTTTCCAGATGCTGGTAACTTTATTAAGGTTAATTGTACTGCCCTGAAACATGGCTATGAAGCGTGTTATTCACACACATTACTGTCACTCACTAACCCTTTTGGTTCCCTTACTGATGCCTAACACTGGATGGTGGAATCTACTCAGACCTGCTTTGCCAATGAGGTCCAACAGAAGTGTCCTGAGTGGCCAAATTACTGAGGAATAATGTCAGTTAGAAGTACCTCTCTGCGTATTCAGAAAGGGTCCAGACTGACCTCAGTCCACCTGAGAAAAATAAATAATTCAGTCCATTAATAAAAATAGAAAAATAATGATTTGGGAATTGGAATTCTGAGCTGCAAGGGAGTAAGTTGCACAACATAAACTGAAGCCAGGGTGATCTGCTGGAGAGAGAAGGCTGACAAACAGAATTTGGGTTTGGAACTGGGCTAGCATCTGTCAGAAGTTTGAACTAATCTGAACTGAACCTTGCCCCTCCAATAACCTGCCTTGTTGTTGTGGCACCTGATGACATTTTCTGCCGTGTTGTGTAATGACTTAAGGGCTGTAATGGGTTGCATGCTGTTAAATGTCATCAAATGCCATGAATCATAAACAATCCTGGCTTCTAAACCAGAGATTAGGGATATTTATGAAGTTTAGTCTCAGTTTGGGTTTTCCAGACTCTTGAAGTTCAGAGGGTTCCTTTTATTCTTCTTGTTTATTTATTTATTTATTTTATTGCACAGACTGCTTCCTGATGCTGTGATTGACCCTACTGCTAATATACCCAAACTGCAGAGCTTGATGTTAATCCAAAGGAGTTGAACGTCTGAACTGGTTGCCTGCTGACAGCCAGTGTAAAACTCAAAAGCATGACTGCAGATATTGAGATTAGATATTGGAAGATGAAAAAAAAGAAAGAGAGAAAAAGGATTCTTCTCTTCAGAAGGATCAGGAAACAATCCCTATTATCCCACTTGTTAAGTGCAATTTCTGGTTTCCGAAACTTTGCAATGTTATGAACCTTTTATTGATCCTATAAGAGTGAAATCAGATACAACAAAGAAGCCATAAAGTAGAAAAATAAAAGAGGAATAAAAGGGACCAGGCACTTACTGTTGTTTGTTATAGTCTTAAACAGAATTAGGTTACAAAGAAAGAAAGAATGAAAAAGTATAAACACCATAAAAATAGTGAGGGGTGCAAAATCCAGATCTGGATGTAAGTGGCCATATGTACACTGACTCATATTGCTGTGCTCATTTTGGAAGATGCTCCATGGGACAGTTCTCAAGATCCTCATTTTTGTTTTACTTTATATGAATTTATTGCAGGAAGAACTGTGGATTTCATTTATATTCAGTGCTGTATTGCTGTTCACTTATGGCTTTACTAGAAGGGACGAGGGATTTATATATGCACACACACACAAATGTTCTCCAGTGCCCCTGAAAGGCTGTTCTGGTCATCCTGTGTTGTACTGTTTGATACTTGCACACATATCTTACTGCTCCCATTAGGGTTTGTTTTCCTCATTATTAATAGTCCTTAGATTAAGATTATCCATCTATGAGTGACAGAGTTCTTATGCTGTCTGTCTGGTCATTGATGCCGTTCAAGATAAATGCTCACAAGTCTTATTTGAAAGCTCTTTAGCCAAATGGAAGCGCTTTCGTCAAACTCCTATGTACAGCAAACAAACAAACTGCTTTAACCACTCTGATTCTGCCCAAACCTGATTCTTCACCCAAGGAATAACCTTCTTATACATTTATTATGGCAAGCAGCACTGACACTGAACAAGTGTAAATATTCATTAATAATGACAAATCATTCTGAATGCTGCACATAAGCAATAAAGAAAGGGGCTCCTACATAAATAAACAAGCAGATGTGTCTGAATGCTTAAGACCTGGCATTTTCAGAGCACATTAATGAGGTGGATGTTCCAGCCTCAGCTCCCTTGGATGCTTTTGGACATCCCATGTTTGGGCAAGTTATAAGCACTTGCTCATAAAGCTCTTGCTTTAAATCCCAGGTTGAAAGCAAACGGTGTCTGTTTAAATGCTTCTCTGCTGCTGAGCCGAGCTCTTAGAAATGCAGGCAACCATCCATCCCTCTTCCATTCTCCCTCCCCAGCACTCCCCAAACTTGTATTAGGAGTTGAGGAAGAAGTCAGAGGTGGTTATTGTGCACAAATCATCTGCTGGCTGAAGTTTTTGGTGGCAGCCAAGAGAGAAGAAGGAAAAAAATTAGAAAAATTTCAATTTCAGGACCATTATTATTTTCATTAATCATAAGAGGCGCTGTCACCCCTGTCCTTATTCTTTAGAGGGAGATCTATTATACGGTCCATTTAGTCCAAGCCATATTACCTCATATGTTTTCCTGGCTGACCAAATAAGACTTAAGAGATAAAACAATTTACTGTTCATTATGATCCGTGTCACTGGAATCAATCTATTAACCTACATTAACTGGATATGTGACGATAGCTCACATACACGCTTCTCCGATTTAAAAAAAAGAAAGGGAAGATAAGGGAGGGGCTGGAGGGAGGGGGGTGGAAGGGGAGAGGGAGAGGGGAAAGGAAATCAAGGCCCATAAAGTGCAGCAGACGTATAATTTGCCAAGCGAATACAACTTCATTTTCCAGCGGCCACTGCTGCGCCCTCCACATCTTCACACAGCCCCTGACCTGTGAAGAATTCTAACAAATTGGCTTCTATTGTGAAGCCAAAAGGTGCCATCAATGAAGGGACGGTTCGCTGGTCCTAAAGTATGATGGGAAATCGCAGGCTGGAATAAAGAGCTGCGGTTTTATGAAGTTAACCCATTGAGGTTAAATCCAAGTGGGGAGGCTGGAGCTGGCTTTTGCCCCTTCAGATGACTTAATCAGGAGAAAGATGGTATATTCTGACGTGGTGTCCGTACGCAGGGAAGTGTTCCTCTCCAGCATGCAGATGATGCAGATTCTGCTGTGCCACATAACAGGTTCATTCTCTCCTTTCTGCTCTCTCTTTTGCTCTCTGCTTGATAGAGTGTAAGCGTCTAGAGGGAGGAAAGCGAATCAATAGGTGGTCTTCCTGATGCTCCTTTGCACAGCAAAATAACTTTTGAGTAAAAAGTTAGTGTGTTAAGGCAGTGTCAGCTCTTCACAGCTCCATCACTCTATGTACTTTGGATTCACAAATGTTTATTAGGGGCTTATGTGGATGCAGGTATCTTTTTGTTTTGCACTTCTCCAACATGTGGGGTCTCGCTGGTGGCCAGGAGACCCTTCTTTGACACTGGCCACTTCAATGCCTTCTGACCCAACTGTGCATGCACAGGTTGATGTTTGCACCCAGCAGATCTGCACCAGCAGGGACTCTGCCCTACAACCATACCCATGCACAGTGGAGAGGGGGAAATGGTGCTCGTACCATTTCCCAAAGGTTTGTTTCCCTGCTCATATTGTTACTACTCCTGCTTTAATTGGAAACTAGAGGTGACTTAATTGGAAACCAGCAACTTGAGACGTACCTCATTCACACTGGTACTCTGTTGGATTGGAAATACCTTGCTCTTATGCAGGTATCAACCTTGAGTTACTGCATTTTGTCCTCTAAATAAGTTCAGCAGTTGCACTGTGTCTCTGGTTTCTCTGAAGCAATGGAGCTCCTGATGTCCTCTGCTGTTATTGCTGGCACTGTCCTTGTGCATGCCACCAAAGCGTGGATGTGCGCAAGTATGTAGATTCTCCAAAGACCTGACTCATTTCCACTGACCCAAGCAGGTTCTGTATCAAAATGGACTTATTTTCCCTGAAGATAAGGTGGGCTTTAATAACAGTGACCAGAGGAGTAGTAATATTCAAATACATGTAACAGCTGCCTCAACTATTCCTTCCAACCCAGAAAATGGTCAAAACGTAGCTACAAAACTCAGCGTGTAGTTCAGAATTTGTTTCCTCATTCTTCTGCAAAAACAGTAATGAAAGGCTGCAATAGCACTCACAGGGAGGGTAATGAATAGTAGAATAAAAATAATGTTATGGTTGTGCCTTAGAGTTTTTGCTCTGTGTAGTGAGTCATCGTGCTAGGAACTGGACTAACATTTTGCAGAGACTGTCACTGCCCCACTGTGCCTTCAGGCTAAAAAGAGACTGTAAATTAACAGTCTGAGGGAGAAAAAAGAGAAATAGACTTGCCAGAGGCCACCCCAGAAACTAAGTGGTAGAGCCAGGGATAGAATCAAAGGCACCTGCTTTGCCCATTTAACCACATTTTCCTCAATCTTGTTAGTGATTCCATTCATTGCAAAATATAGAAAACTAGATTTTAACCTCTGGGGTTGAGGGGAGGCTGGGAACACAGTACATATGCAGGTTTCATATTGGTTCTATTGACTCATCCATAGTGTGTGGGGTCTGACCACATGCCATGGACCTGGCTCTGCTCAGTTATCTTCCCTCCTCAGCAGTGTGACCTCTAGCACGTTAGATCTTCACCCCTCAGGTTTGCCACCTGCAGCATGAGGCTAAACATACTTCGTCCAAGTCAGCAAAGCAGTCTAAGGTGCTTGTATAGAAAACTGCAGGGCATAACGTCCTCTGGGGTCAAAAAACCAGAATCATGGATGCTGGGGAAGTTCTGGACTCTTTTAAGAAGAAAGAAAGATTGTAGAGGGTACAGAAACTGTTCCTTCATTCTCAAAGGGCACATCTTACAGACAAACGAAAAAAATGCACTGAAAAACGCTTTTTATTCTTGAGACACTTCTACAAAATCAGTTCTAGTAGCGGAACAAACAAGAGAATAAATTTTCCAAGTCTGTCCAAGACTGTTGTTCTTCAATTAAAAAAAAAAAAGGGCAAGCCCCTCCCAAATAAAAGCATAAAACATAAAACTGAAAACAATAAAGAGAATCACCCTCGTGGCTGTTCTATGGTCAGGAGCCTGTAAGGGCAAGGCTTGTAACACCCAATTAAAAAACTCAATGTTTATCTCACTGTAGGTAAAAATCAGTGTCAGCTGAGTTAAGCAGACAAGAGGAGTAGTGAAGCCACACACCTCTCTCCTTGAGATGCTGAAGGCCTCCAAAAAAGGAAGGAAATTAATGTACTGGAGGTCTAGCCACAGTTGTTGAAGGAAATAAAAGTTGGGAGTGTATTAATGTCATGGTCCCAGACTTTATTCCCTTTCCAGAGCACACATCATTGTGACCTCAAAATTTGAAAATTAAACTGAAAGGAGATGTTTGTTCTTACAAAATAGCAATTCATTACCGCGAATGGAGATATTTAACCAATAAACGATTGCTTAATGGCCCATAGGACCTTTTCTGCAGCTACAAAAGCACTGCATGTTGTTAAACAACCCAGAATACCTCTTGGAAATGACATGCTTACAAATAACATGGGGGATTATTTCCTGCCTGATAGATGTCCATATACTCATGGTTTCCCTCGCATAACAGAGCACTGGCAGTCAAAGTGGGTAGGAAGAGAGGATGGGGGCAGTTCATACAGAAGGAAATGTGGCTGTCTCCTGTTATGCACTTCAACAGTGACTTACAGCTCTCTCTGTCCTCTGATGGCTTTTATCTTACTGCTCAGCACTGAGTGAAGGGAACAGGATCTGATACTTTCTCCAGATTGAAGAAGTTTCTCTGGAAGATGGATATTGCCATGAGTCTATATTTTGAGGCTGCAGCAGAAATGTTCTGATTGAACTTTTAATGGCTGTTGTAAAATCTTTTCCTATTTTGCATGAGGAGTCCAAGTACCAGTAACCACATCAACCTCAGCTTTTCCTGCTGAGCAGAAGAGTGAGTGCTGAATGTTAATGTGGGGCCTGGCTTTTTGCAAGTGCTTCCAAACAGCGGTTGTGACTGAGCAGATGACAAGGTCTGCTGCTTGGTTCAGCATTATAGGATTCAGTACTTCTGCCTGGTCCCAGGCATTTCTCCTTAACCTTAGGCGTTTCCAGCATGACAACTGCAGCAGGAATTAAGTTAACCCCTGATGCTGTAAGAACATGGAGACACAGAGCCTGGAGCGGTGACTGCATGTGTAACTCATCAGAGTTATTAACAGTGATATAAATGACTTGTGGCATTCGAAAATGAAGTCTGTGTGTGAGTGTGTGTATACATTTATGTGTGTGCACAAACAAAACGTCTGAGTTCAGAGCTTCCAGAAAGACAATTTTCACTTCTTGTTTGTCTCAGGACACTGTTAGAGGCTCCAAATTAGAAACAGTCTCCTTCATTAGTATTCCTTCTCTCAGCCAATGCTGGCACAGATGAATACCCTGAGATGTTTTAGTTTATCATTTAGGCAACCCATCTTTGTTGTTTTCTCCATTTAAGAGTTTAAACTCCATGTAAGTGCGGCCAAGAAACAAAACTACATAGACTTTAGATCCTGCTTCTCTCTTCAGCTGATCATGAAGATCAGTTGAACATGAAGAAATAATCAAGTGCCATAAGGTTTTCTTGACTGCAGCAACCGGATTTGACTATTGCCAATTGAATTAGTCACTATTTGGTTGCTGATGATGACCAATATTACAAAAGGTTTGAATCCATTCTGCTGCTCAAATGTCCTCCTTTAGGGAAAGGACAGAAGAACAAACTGCTCAAATGAAGTGATAGTCATGTTAATAGCTAAAAAACTTTCAGATGCAATGGTTACAAGAGCAGTATGGGAGCATTCACAGAATAGAAATAGAATAAAGACCGTGCAGACATTTTTTTTTCCTTAGTAGAATAAAAAGACATGAGAAGGCGGTGAAGACGCTCAAAAGGAAGCAGTGGGGTTATCACTGGGATAAGAACACTGCCAGCTGAATTGTACATCTGCAAATCAGGTTATGTAGGTATATGCTGAAGAACTGAGTAAGAAGTTTTTTCCACCATAAACCCCTCAAAACAACATTTTGTTCCACAGATGCTGGGAGAAGAGGTTGACCCTAAGGCCAAGGAACTGCAATACTTATTTACCACCTCCTTTGGGCCAATACTATAGCACAGAGAATGTTCCTTAATGAGCCCTATCTGTAACAACTGATAGGTGGCAACAATCACTGAGCCTTTGTTGCTACAAATTTCCCCCTGCTATACTATCGAACTTCTAGTAGAGAAAAAGCATGTAAGAGAAAGAAAAAGCTATCTTCTGGAAACTCTTTAGAGCAACCCTACAAGAGACATTTGAAGCTCTGATGAGGCATCAGATTCTCAATTACTGAGGTACACCTTTTAACATGCCCAGGAACTGACTTGCTGACATGCTCTGAAGAGTATATGACTTGCCGAAGTCTGCTGGCGGCAAGCCTAAATGTTTCACCTTTTTGTGCTCAGGTCTTCCATTTGGCATCAGAAGATGTCATGGTGCCAATGTCAGTCCACCTGGATTGCAAACAATGCTTCCATTCAGTTCCCAGCATTTAATCTGTAACTAGTATCGCTGTTATTTCCATTCAGGACTGTTTCCCTTAGCTCTAGCTCCAGGTGCCCTGATAACAAGGGAGCAGTCAATTCTGGCTGTAAGGACACACCATACGATATTCTCAGCAGCGGCACAAAGCAGGTGGTTTGTAAAGCAGCTCTCACCTGCAGTGCCTGCCAATGGCTTGAGCAGGCACAAGTGGGCTTAAGCAATTAGCAGTCCCCCATCTGCTGGCTGGACTTATGGACTGTGCATCTACTACACTCTACCAGTTCTCTGGTCTAAAAGTTTTGGATCTGAGTTACAGGCAGTGCCCTGCCTGGTGGACTTTATCTAGTGGAAAGTTCACATTTTCTCTTTGTGCTTAGTTGCACTGCAGTATTACCAAGCTTAAACTCCTTGCTTCTTTTGTTAAGAAAATGCTCTGATGCAGAAATACTCAAGAAGACTGTATGTTGGGCTATAACTTTAAATTGGCATCAAAGATGACTTAACCTGTCAGACCTTCTGAGGACTCTTCAGGAAGGTCAGAAGGAAACAAAGAACTAGATTTCTCTTTAGCATACTTTCCTGCTTTTAATAGAGTTGTGCCAAGGCCTGAAATGTCCATCAGAAAGGAGGGTTAAGTTGTCTCCAGCTAACGAAGATGAAAAGAATAATTTAATGGAGGTGGGAGCCAGAATGCAGTGTAGGGATGAAAGGACGAGCAGTAACTGAGACTGAATTTAAACAACTCTGGAGAATAAAATGATCCTTTAAAAAAAAAAAAAAAAAGATAATTATGTCTTACAACAATTACCCTGGCTATGAAGCAAAATTAGCATAGTCCTTTCTAATTTAAATGTGTTGAAAGTGCCTGAGCATGACAGCAGAAAATTACAAGGTTTACGACACGGGCTTTGGTTAAAGTGATGGCAATCGGATTATTGTAGCTTTTTGTCTGTTGATAGTAATGATTACAAAGTTACCTATAAATATTAACTGTTTAGTACTGGGAGATTTTTGGTTTAGATGGCTTGGATGTTCTTCTAGACACTCCAAAGCGTAAAGCTCTTGAACAGAAAACACTTCCCATTTTAAACCATATTTGGTTAATTCTTATTCATCAGGCTGTTACTCCAATATATGATTTAAGTCTATTTTTACAATGATAATATCTGTTTTATAACTACTTTATACTTAGAGTCCTGTGAAGTACAGTAGTTTGAGGATATTTGGATTCTGGATTAAAAATATCTTTATTTATGGATTGGGAGAACCAAGCTTGACCATGTGGAGATGTTTCTTGTTTACCTTTTGGCCTGCACTGAAGACAGAGACATTAATTATCTGTATTGTCCGCACTTCGCTTACGTGTGTTTAACCACTGCTACACGATGGATTATCACTTTTTACACTGAGTTCTCCAAGTACTAACAGTGCCATAACCCCCTCGTTCATACAAGAAGCCCTTTCTTGCCCTTCAGATGTAACAGGCAAAGCAATTCTCATCAAGACTCAGTGAATGACAGTCTTATGGGGTGTGTCAGTAGATCAGCCATTCTCATGATATTCCATGACATACATAAAAAGGCATCACAGTCATTGAAATGCTCTGAGCAGTCACTGAAGACCAAATTCTGAAACCTTACTCCTTTGGGCAACACAAAAGATGTGCAGGAGATGTGTTCATCCAACCAGGCAAGACCTTAATACTGCAGGAGGATTTCCAGCAGCTATAACATTGCTGAGGCAAAGGACACCTTGGCAAGAGTGTCAAAATATATGAAAGATTGTAGGGAGGTTCGGTTAGACATGGAGTGAAGTGCAAAACACTGTTGAACTGGGATATCACATTTGGGAATGTCTCGTAGCAAATCAAATTAGTGTTTTCTGTTAGAGGACCCCAGCCCATGGCAGTCAGATTGGGCTGATAGGGAACCAAAACCAACACCCACAGTCCATTGGAGCCTTGCACCCCAAAGTTCATTCTATGCTTCTCTAAATATCCTGTGGTGGAGCCCGTTTCCACTCTATGTGAATACAAACACCATGATTTATATTTGTATTAAGAAGGTCATTTGATCAAATACTTTCTTTTATTAGATTAGCTCTGCAGTAAATTAATATGAATTCTGTTAAACAACTTTACAACTTGGGAGGTTTGGAAAATAGAATAGAGCTCAGCTGTTTCCTGTGGATTCTTATCTTCATTATCTCACTGAATCTTCTCCGCTTGACTTGAAATATATCTGTATGTCTATATAGAGAGACATAAATTTTAGTGTATATGAAACAAAGCACATGTGTAGGTTAGAATTTAGTTCCATATATGAGTCTAGATTCATGCATAAACTAATTTGCTTCTTGGGCCTGACATTCAGATTAACATAGGTTCCTCACTTTCCAAACTTACTAAAAGCTCTCTCAGTTCTTTGCTTTCTTGGTGGGATTCTGGGAAAGAAATTTCCCACTACTGAAATGGTAGCTTATTAAATTAACAGAATTGCATAATGAAGCTGTGTTATATTTTGAACAGGTCTTTGATAAGATGATTAGCTCTGAATACTAAAAAGAATTTGGTTTTCCCGTATGTCTGATTCAAATATTTATCAAAGGCACTTATTTTTTGCATGTGACATATTGTTAAATATGTTAATTTCCTAGAAGCACAGTGTAAGAAGTGCACGAGCAGCTGTGTAGGACAGTAAGCTTAAAAATAACAAGGCTGAGCTCTTCTTGGGAATTAGTGTGGTCCAGTGGGTAGGCAAGAAGCCTACAATTCCAGACACCTGGGTTCTGCTCCGAAATCTGCTACTGACCTACTATTTTCCATTGGGCAAATCATTCCACCCTTCTCTGTTATTGTCTATACAATGGTGAGAAGTAAAATTATATTTGCCATAGAAACAGTTCTGTATCATTATAGTACAATAGAGTTTGATACATGGGAATGCCTCAGTAGTAAAAACAGCATTATTCACAGGTTATCAATGATTGTTAGAACCATTCTATATGAGGAAGTAGGAAGCCTGGCTGCATCTTGATACAAATGGAAGGTAGAGCTCAAAGAATTGGCAGAGCAATGGTGGATACGTGTTTTAAATGAATAAATGGCTTCAGCTTGTGTAGCAGTTCCATTTAATTTGTGGTGATGATGGGCAGGGTCATTTAATTGAAATAATAATTGATTTTGATGATATTACCTGCCTGAGTGAAGGATATATACTGCAAAGGGAACCACTGTGCTGTGGCAAACAGAGAATCAGTGACATTCATTGGCAAAAAAAAAAAAAAAAAAAAAAGAATTGATAAAGGAAATCAGGACTTGCTCTTAACTTGCTATGTAAATTTGAGTTATTCTCTTCATCCTTTCCCATGAATACTGTAATAATAACCCTTTTTATTCTAAACTAGATGTAGATAGGATGGATGTGTGAGACCTCGCGCATTACAAGGGAAAAAATGAGCTTGCAGTGTTGTATTTCTGCCTAGCAGCTACTTTGTGCTCCTCAAGTTAGCACGGTTGAGATCAGAGCATGGCTCCTTCTCCGTAATGGCATGTGTTCACAGCACATGTTTCTGTCCATACCTGGACTCAAGATCTGGACAGCCAAGGAAGAAGGAAAGCTTTGGATCTTGCATTTCTTTGTGTCAGTTGATAGTCTGCATTCAAGGACATGATTTAGCTCATGACAGTTAATGAGATATTATCCATGCTTTTCCTATCTCTGAAGGTTAGAGTTGGAGAGTCATTCCCCTGAGATTTTCCCTCCATTATTACTTCAGTTCTAGCCTAGTAGGGGTATTCCATTATTTATGTGTATTGGGTTCTAATTTCAGCCCAGATTAGAGGAACTTGGCTGTTCTTTGGAACTGCAGAAGACATGATAAACAACTTGCTTGGTGAGTCCCTATGTCCCGTCTTCTGTTGGTGTGTGCTGCAGGTCCTTCTCTAACTCCACTATAAATACCCTAAAATGAGGACTTGTCCATCTTCCTTTTGGATGCTAACCCATACTTTCATTCATCTTTTCAGAAACTGTTTTTCAGTGTTCCATATCTCCATTTACTCTTTGGGTTTCTCACCACATTCACCGGGGGCAAATACTCTGAGCAAAAGTTACCAAGCAGCTGCTCTTGTTTGGTTCCCAGAACCTCAGGCAGAATATTAATGCACTCCTAATTTGTGCACTGCATTCCCTCAGTAGTGGAAAGCATTTCTGCCCTTGTAGGAAATAACCAATTTCTTCCCAGGTTGGGTCACTTTGCATGAGAAATCAATAACAAAACATCATCAGCCATCAGGATCTTGCCCTCCCTATGGTACTTCTTGCAAAGTCCAAAGCTCTTTGACATTGAGGCCTTTTCAAAGAGCCCTGGAAATGGAAAGAAATATATATATATATATAAAACAACGGATGTGACTATCCTGTTATTAAAGGTTCCTTTATATCCAAATGTTATACAGACATCTTAGTGTGACACTCAAGTCAGTAAAATGTTCAGATAGCTTTGCTGTTACATCTGCCTGAAACCTGCATCAGAAATCCAGAAACAAAATTAATAAGAAGGAAAGGGATCTCCCTTGTTGTAAAAATAATTAAGACGCAAAAGATCTTTCCAGGGATCCTGTGCTGAATTACTGGAAAACATATTCTGAAGGTGATTTTTGTTTCAGTTTCTGTTCTTTTTATCACTGAGTTTTATGTTTGCACATATTTAAGCTGTCTGGGAAAAGAGGCTTTACATAAAAGACGATTAGTTTTTAAAACACTCCAGGGTTGGTTTCAGGGAGAGTTCTTCGTTTGGTTTGGTTGTGTTTTAACTTGTGGTTGGTAGGGTTGTTGTTGTGTGTGTGTGTGTCCCTGATAAAAGACATAAACTGTAGCTCTAAAACAGATGAATGCTGAGAATAAAATTACCAAAGAGTTCCTATAGGAAGGCAAAACAAGAAAAGAGCAAGGAAAATCCATCTTACAGCAGTCACATAACGATGCTGAAATACCAGGCCGAATTCTCAGTGGGTGAAAATCAACACACCTCCAGTGAAGTCCATGAAGAAACATCACTTTCACAACCTGACGTTCTGATAGCTACGTATTTATTTTATCTGTCTGTATGCAGCATTAAAAAAAAAAAAAAAAAGAAAAAAAAAGAAAAAGATAAAAGTGCTCTTGAAAGTGAATGAAGTTGATTCTCAAAAAAAAAAAAAAAAAAGTGCATTTTAGATGCTGAATATTTAATTTGCTGATAAAAGAACCCTGACTTCCTGGATATAGCTGCCACACACACACACACACACACACACACACACACACCAAAAAAAAAAAAAAAAAAAAAAAGAAAGAAAGAAAGAAAGAAAGGGGAAAAAAAGCACATCTTAAAAGGGAAGCAATGAGCAGAAACTGACCTTTCTGTGAGCAAGCAGATGAGAGAAGGTATTTGGCTAATCCCAGCTGTCGCTGATTGGTCAGACAGAACCGTGTTGAAAATGTCTCCATCTGGGCTAATCTGCTCTCAGTTGGATGAGTCAAGGCCTTCAGAGTTAACCTGACATTTAACAATAATTACCCTTTTGGATGACCCCAGCCCAATCTCCTGCTCTCTTAGAAATCTCTCTTTTTTTGTGTGTGCTCCCAAACCCCTTGGCTCTTGTGTTAGAGATAGCTGAAAAACGATGATATGATAATGAGACGTAGTGTAAATGCATGCATACATGTATGTCTGCACACAGCATACACAGGTATGAAGACAAAGTCATTTTTTAAGTGTAGCTCCAGCATGCACAGTGTGCACGGTTTATCAGCTTCTCATGTCACACAGAAGCAAAGAGATGTTAAAAATCAAGGGGGATAATTTCCCAAATTAAAGAGTAGTCATGCTGACTCGCTAAGCTGTGTGCCAAAGCTCTAAGTTTCTTTCTGGCACTTGGGCGTCTCTTATCTATGGCAAGGAGAAATGGTGCATAGAAATAGGTTCAGATAGAAAAGCAGAGTTCAGAGGTCGCAAAGGCTAACCGTAGATGAAATGTGGCTATTTCTTTTTACCTGAGGCTGGCTTCATCTCTTCTCTGAAAGGTCATTGTGATAAAACAAAAACACATCTCAGGAGAGGAATCATTTATCTCTGGTCAGGGTCTCCTATCCATTCTGGTACTTTATTTATTTTTCTCATCTCCTGTGGTCAGGTTTCTCCAAGTGTCACCTCCTTCCTGAGCGAAGTCCAATGCTGATTTTGGGTGTCCGTACAAGTTTGGCCTCATTACACTTATTGTCTCTGTTTTAGTTGGAAATCACGTCTAGAAACTTGGATGGTTCCCCAAATCACTTTAATCTGTTGGTGATGAGCTGAAAAGTTTGAGAAAATAGCCATGCTAATGGAAAAAGAACAAAGACAAGTCTACACGATAGGAAGCTCATTTCCAGTGTTTGATTTATTTCATATCTCTATTGCGACCGTACATAAATCTTGTCTCTACCTCAGTTTCTTTATTTTTCCAACTAAGATCATAAAAGTCATTTTACAAAAGGGCTGTGAGATTAAATTTAAAGCACCTTGAAATTCTTAAATAGAAGACAATTAAGAAGAACGATATATTTATACGTGGTATATCCTCTTACATCTTGGGTTGGATCCAATAACCAGCCTTAATTACAATAATTATGCCTCTGGTCACAGCCAGAAGTTGGGAGTGAAGAGAAGGAAATCAGGAAAAATGCTTAATCAACGCCGTAAGCTAAACTTCTTTATGAAAGGCTTCTTTTCCCAATTTCTGAGCAGTTCTCAGCTGAAAAATCAGTCCAAGCTTCTAACTTGACTTTGCAGTACTTCACTAGCAAACTGAAGATGCATTTGGAATTGGAGTTACAGGCAGGGATTTTTTTTTTCATATATATATATTTTTTCCTCTGAGTTATTCAATGTATAGACCTTTGTTTTATGTTGATTTCTTCCAGAGGATGGATCCTTTGAGATTTATGGACAAAGTTCCTTTGGTTGTGAAATGGCTGGGAATTTTCTAATCTGCAAGTTCTGAATATTTCCATGGTCCAAGCAAGCAGTCTTTTGCACTGAGCACAGTTCAAAGAAATATTTGGCAAAATCTCTGCTTATGCTTTTGCCAGCTAAGCAAACTAATGCTCTTTACCTGGCCCATGCCCTGTGTTGTCTGCGATAGCATGTGGATGAGCATAGGTTGAGAGACTGATAATCTGAGATTTTACCATTTGTACATATGAAGGTTCCAATAATTTTCTGGAGTCTCCAAATTGATTTACTGTGATATCATCTTTTTTTTTTTTTTTTTTTTTTTAATTATATTGTAGCCTGTTTTGTCATGAGTGTTCAAAAGGGTATGTGATATGGAATTCTTCCCTTGTGAGTAACTCACTAGCCATAGTAATTTGTATTTTATTTTCCTCTGTATTCCAAAATAAAAACTATGTCATAGGCTGTTTCTCCTGAAATCAGCCATAACTTTTCCATTCATATATGAGAAAACAACAAATTTTGTGGAGATGTGATCACTCTTTCAGCTTTTCATATAGTGCCTTATATCAAGACATGCTTCACTTCTGGAAGAAAAGATAACAGTTTTCCAATCTCCAACAGAAGAGTGAGTCTCTAAAAAATCCAAAAGTTCCTGTAGTTCTTCTGGGTGAAGATGCTACTACAAAACCTGTGCCACAAACTCTAGAAATCTCTAGGTCTTCTTTAGAAGGGACAAAATGCTTTTTTCCCCCCTCATTATTTTCTGTTTATTCTTGGCTGCAGTTTCAGATAACATTTTGCCCTCCGGCATGTTGAGGTAATGACTTCTGTTGCATTCTTGGCCCTTACATTGTTGTATCACAGATTAACTATCAGATTTGGGAGGTATGAAACAGTCTAAAATATGGGCATCCTCTCACCTGTGTATCTGATGATTTGTTTTACAAAGTAGTTTATCATAATTTCCAATCAGTGTTTTCTACCCTTATCCTCAGGCTCAATTAATTTCTGTGTTTGATGAACAGAACATTAAAATGATGATTTTTGAAGTAACTGCACAACCTCGAAGCTCCATTTATTTCCCCAAGCTGAAGAAATAAGTAACCATTCCAGAATGATCAACAGATCTTTTTCTCAATGACGAGAAAGTGTGCAACTTCACTAGTCAGTATTCAGCTGTTAAGAAGAAAGTCCACGGTGTGCTTAGCCATAGTAAATTGTTGTTCAGTAGTCTCGTCCACATCTGATAAACCAGCTATCCCCCTTATAAGCAAAGGTAAATATTCTACAATAATTAGGGTTCTGTGGGAACAGTGTAAGTACCATGAGGTCCTATTTAAGGCATGTCCATTTGGATTCTTGCAGTTTATGTACCTGTCCTTTAGGCTGTCTTTGGAAGATGTCATCAATTATTACACAGTAAAAAACACACAGTCAGAGGTGCATGGACGCTGAATGCATAAGCAGACTCTCTTCTTTATTCATACGAGGCAGTGCTTTATGTTCTGAATAAACCAGTGAAGGGAATGAGATGAGAAAGTTTTGTTTGACCTAAGTAAGAAGATTACAATTTAGCCTTTTGATATAACGTCAAGGACAAAACTGTCTTATTCTCAGTGAATTGCAGGCTTTGAATGGTACCCTCAGCTGGACAGAAGAAGTTGCTAACCCTTGTGAGCAAATGCACTGGGGTATCATGCAAAGCAAACAAGTAGCACTCATTCCTTACAGCAAGAGAAGTTCACCATGGCTTTTATTAGCCAGATGACATCAATGTTGGCCTTTATTAATTCACACGATTCCCTCATCTGAAAGAGAGTGATAGTATCAGTGATACATAGTAGTGGATTGGCTCCTTTAAGTGTTTACCTCTTTGTTGTACAGGAGCTATATCCCTTGACAGTGTAATTGAACCAATGTTTTGCTTCAGCTGATTTCCATCCACAAACTGTTTCGGAGTTCAGAAGAGATCACCTTAAACCATTGAATTCTCCACTTTCACAGTCAATTAGTGTTGGTTGCCAATATGGAGGAGGGCAAGGGATATGGGCTGCCCTTGAGGAAATGGCATACTATGCTGATGTCATAAAATAATAATACTACCTACTAGGCGTCATTACTTCCACCAGTACATAAAGGCAGCCGAGCACTAGAGCTACTTGACTGTGCTGTTTACACAGGCTGGGTCAGGTAAAAGTGTATTGCTAGAAATGCAAGTAGAACAGCCTGTGCCATTTGGACAAACTGAAATCTAATACCACAAGGTTAGAGTTTACAGCATTAGTCTTCCTATTATCCAGTCCTGATTCTCAGCCTGTGCAAATTGGCCCAACTGCTTTGAAATCGATAGAGCTACGTGGATGCATGGTGTTTTCTCATTTTATACCCTGCAAGAATCTGGCCAACCATTCCTCTGTATGTTATTCAAACGTGGCTATATAAACACCTATTAATAGCCTATTGAGCTCCAAACCTCATAGTGGCTTGTGTGTTCTCAAACCCTTAGAGAAATCTGCCTAATCATCATGCAGACAATAGTTAAGCCCAGTAATACTGAGACAGACAGAACCATAAACACAAAATTCTCCACACAGAACTTCCAAGATATCCTCTATGTAGGATAAAAAATGTAAACTACTGGCTGACCTTTGCCTCTGCACTATTTTTGTTTCTGTAACATGATCAAATTAATTAGCTAGATCACACTCCAACACCTATGTAGCTGCAAAGGCAAAATACATATTTTAGTACAGGCTGAACTAAACTGTCTGTACGAGACAGACAGTAAACATATATCAGTTTCCTCCCTCTCTTTTATTTTTTTTTCCTTTTGGTTTAAGTCACCCAGACCTTGTCTCTTCAGTAATGTCATAATCAGCAAGCTGAAGGCGAGGCTGCTGATAATTGTTCTTTATGTTGCTCTTTGTTTAGTATCTGATTCAATACATCTGCGTGGACACCATTCCATCACCTTCTTAGTAACAGAGGTGAAAAAAATCAATGGCAATCAGATTACCTTGTTAACAGAAAGGCTAAAGGGCTAGTGTGTTAAGTTCACAGTGCATCACCTTTCATTTAAAACATCTCACTTGTGGGGCTCCTGTTTTATTTTTTTATTATTTACCCTTTATTATTATTTATAGCACCAAGGGTTCCTCAGTGTACCTTGATATAATTGTATTGGTTTTCACCTAGGTTAGAATGGACAGCTGTGACATCTTTTTTGAGAGATTCAATGTTAGTTTTAATAAGGCAGCTCTTTCTGAAGGTCCTTATTTTACAGATAGTTTTCCCATTCACTTTCTGCTTTCCCTCTGGTTCACTGCCATATAGTCAGGCATATAGCAACTTATATGCTGGATAGAACAACCATAACGTAGCAGCAGCTCACATTAAAGAACCTAGAGATGTTTAGCAAACAGGAGAGGAAAAAATCATGCAGCCTGTGATTTCCTGTGCATCCTAGTGTTAGGAATAAAGGACATGACTGCAACCTGGACTAAAGATCATAGAATCCTTAGAGTTGGAAGGGATCTTTAAAGATAATCGAGGCCAACTCCCCTGCAATGAACAGGGACACCCACGGCTAGCTCAGGTGCTCAGGGCCTGGTCCAATCTGGCCTTGACTGCCTCCAAGAACGGGGCTTTCACCACAACTCTGAGCAACCTATTCCAGTGCCTCAATACTCTTATTGCAAAAGACTTTTTCCTTATTAGAACCGTTCTTCTCATAAGATGTAGTTTGCATGGTGCCCTAATACTTTCCTATATAACTTTGTTGTGTTGTTCCCTCCGCTTCTGAATCCCTTCTTACCAGTGCTTGTAAATACAGCAAGAGCTGTATCTGAATCAGACAAGTCTCTGCCACGAACAAAACAATTCCTGCATGTCTGCTGAAGTCTTTGATTCATTAGACTTGTTGGAATCCTTTCTGAGAGATACAGTACAGCACAAACTTCATTAATCAGGGTAGGATATCACAATTTGTTATCATAAATATAAATGAGCAGGGAGTGTCTCTTACAAAGAGCTACCATCTTTATAACTATTACATGAGTCATTCTCATCAGCTAAGAATTATTTTAGAGTGGAGTTAGACTTGTTAATGACATTGACTTTTCTGGAGTTTGAATAACAAAGCCTCTGGTCTTGTATCTACTGTTTCATCTCTCTTCTGAAGCTGAAGTTGTGCTTAGGCAGGTGCTTTGTGTACATCAGCTGGCAAAAAATTATGTCCAGCAAATCCCTGAGGGAAAACAAGAGGCAGGAGGAAAAAAACGTGAATGACTGATTAAATTCAACAGAGCCTTTATTTTTCATTCCTTGAAAAATGTTGTTCAAGTATCTTTTAGCTCTAACTGAATTCCAGGTCAAATTGCATGTAACTATTAGAGACCTCTTCACCACAGATTCCCACAGCTAGAGTCATTTCAATTAATTAAGTGTTGCAGGGGTTAGTAACCATTTTAAGTTGTGGAATGAAATTGCTTTAAGAGGTGGCAAATTCCTTGTGTTTCTCCTCCTTCATTTAGATTATAGCTGTCAAAAGTAGGATTTTGTCAATGGATTAAAAGGAACCACATACAGAACAGGCTCAGGTCTAAATGTGGTCCTTTGTTTTTAAAGAAAGTCATGAACGAAAAGTAATTCAAAACTAGCTGAGGTGAAACATTTGTTTCTTCAAGATGTGGAAGTGGTATAGATCTGCAAAACACATAGAAAATCATTCATCTACTTATATCAAAAATGGTAGGAGGAAATTCAGAGCAATCAGATATTCAGAAGCGAGGAGTGATTTTGGACAGCTAGGACTGGAGAACATCTCCTCACCCCGATGGATCCCAAACCAGTGGTGTTTATTGAGTCCCAGATCCAATTTCCATAGCATTTTTCCTGTTGTAAGTGTCGAAGGCCTACAGTATGCTCCCTACCCAAGATAACATGCTGTTAAGCTGGCAAACAGCGTGCATCCAGGCAGCTTCAGTGCTCATCTCCTCAAGCAGACAGTGGAGGATTTACAGCCTCGGCCATCTCCAATCTCCCCTTAATTACACCCGCAACCCTACACCCCTGACAATTAGACCAGGCACTGAGCTACCCTCCAGTTACACATAAGGAGGTCTATTTTGAACTCAGAGTTCTCAACTGGAACAAATCCCAGTGCTGGTGGGATTTCAGGTTACTTGGCTATGCAGAGCAGTAAGGCTGATTTCTGGTTTCAGACCTTCTGAGTGCAACACAGAGGAGAAGCAGAGATGGGAGGGGGGAGACAGGAGGAGGGAATGCAGATAAAAGTAGGAAAAGCTCTGATCCCACAAACAGGGGCCTGTGATAGTCTGTGTGTGGGGTCAGGATCTCAGCTCTGGTGAATGGGAGAACAGGGGTAATTCACAGTATAAACCAGAATAACTCTTCAAGACATTCCTAGCACATTACATGGTACTTTTGCAACTGATACAGAATTTCACACCTATGGTACCCATTATCCAACAACCAGAGATGAGAACAAGGCGTTTAAAACAGATCTATAGAGGCTGCAATATCTAAGCTTTACACATTTTCTTTACCTTTTTCATAGAGAAAGCTTCATTGTGAAGCATCGGGCACCTTTACAAGCCCATGGAGAAACACAGAGTGTGTAAGGGGTGCCCTTACCCTTCCACAAAATAGTCTTTTAAGGATAGAGTTGGTCTCTTTATCAATGAAGCTTTGAAAAGAGCTTAGGATTTATAAAGCATGGTGGTGGATAAAGTCGCTCTGTCCACAGGACTCTGATTTTCTGGCTCAGGGAACCAGTCCCTCCAGAGGCCCTGAATATATCCTGCCAAAAAAACTAGAACAAAGGGAGATGTTTCTGTGTGAAATCTCTCTTTTCCCACACTTCATACATGCTAAGATACAGCCTTGCAATGGAGAAGTGAAAGCTTGAGTATTTTGCTAATTAGCATAAACTACATCAACTTGGCAGATTTGCATAATGTGGAGACCTCAGCTCATAGGTGACAGGTGTTTCTGATTACACCAGATGAGATATATGGAGTGCTGAAGGTGCTAGTTGTGGTTTTTTTTGTTTGTTTGTTTTTTTCCTTGGCCTGATAACACTGTTAGCTATGGAGCTTGAAGCAAAGCTATATTTCTTAGGGTGAAAAGAAGATGGAAAAGCTCCTGATAAAGAGGAAATAAAGCTGGATGAGGATTGTCTCAAAAGGTTTGTGTTAGAGTTACTTGTTTATCCAGGAGGACGGAAATAGACAACCCTTATAGGAGAACCTAGCTATGGGACCTGTGTCTGTGAAGAGCATGGCAGACTTGTTTATATAATTGCCTTAAATGGGGGCAACTTAGCAGGGGAGGTGCGTATGCCTATGTAACATCATGGTGAGATCTATAGCTCTTGCTGGCTGAGCCTAAGTTGTGTATGCCTATGAGTTCTTTCTGGTTCTGCTGGGGTGAAGAAAGACGTTGTTGATGAGGGCCATAGTGCTTTTCAATCTGTAGAAGAGCAAAGGGGCAGGACAAGCCCAGCTGCTGCTAAGGCTGCTTCTGGACTTGATGCCCAGACAAGCTCTGTCCTCACTTACACAATTGCAGTTTAGATTTTTGACCTAAGATTTAGTTTATTATTAAGGCCATATGTTTCTCATAGCTGTTACTTTTGTCAGAACCCATGAGTATTAGGGTTTTTTTTCTTGTTTTTGTTGAGAATAATGGAAAATTCCCATTGAGCAAGATTCTACTCTGAGCTGCCATTAACTTAGCTCCATATATCTTCAAGGGTGCAGAGAGGGAGGATATTAAATACTTTTAAACTGTCCATTTGAAAAGCTTTTTCTTCAATTAATTTTTCCCATTACAACTTGGTATTTAAGTAAATAGGTTCATGACATTTTCTTCTTCAAATTAAAATTAATGTTTCTACTCTTATGACAAAGCCACATATCTTTATATTTTTAGACTTGACAGAGAGTCAAATATGTTTAGTTTAAAAAAAAAACACCAAGTAACAAAAATAAAAAAATAAAACCAAACCCCAAAATTAAAATAAAAAAACATAAAGAAAATTCAGAATCTTGTAGGTTGAGGTGTTAAGTCCATGTGTCTGACCCAGCATGGATCAACCAGGAACATTTTGAAGGCTTGCTTGATAGGGTTTCTTGGGTACTAAGTACTCCAGTCTGGGATAGTAAGTCACTCAATAGAGGCAGTGCAAACCAGGGTCTCAGAAAAGCCTAATGACACCGGATTTAATTGGAAGACTTAGTTTGTGATCCAATAAAATCACTTAGGCATAGATAGTAATACGGAGGCTGGGGTTCTGCCCGCAAATAGTTCCTTAAAGAGGCATTGCAGAGAAAAGCAAATGTTGCACTTTGGCTATTAGAGCAGACAGAAATGCATTCACTTGCTTTCTTGATTGGACATTTTATATTTTAAGAAATGAAATTAAAAAGTATTTCAACTGACTGTGTTGCAGCTGGGCTAATATTTAAATATGGTATTGCAGAGTAGGCTTGTGCTTTATTGTGAGTTTTAGCTTTGTATGATGTAATGGAAATATTCACAAAGTCTGGAAAGCCACGGAAGCAGCTTTGGGACTTATTTAGTTTCAAAAATATGATGCTTTCTGGCCTCCTCTCAAGGGCTGTAACCCACTTGTATTTTGATTATGCTGCATTTCAGCAGATACCGTTGCTGCAGATAAAGCGACTCCATGTTATGTACTTTTGTAAGAACATAATCCTCAGATGTCACACCTTGGTCATGCTTGGCCTGGCACTCTCTCAAAACACCAGGTTTGGAGGATGTGTGCTCTATTTATCAAAAACTGTGCTTTCTTTGTAATTGGTGATTGTCTAAACGCACCTTCTGCCTCACACACAGAGTCGAGCACATGTATTTGTCTGGCCTGTAATCCAGAAACACCTTTAGGGTAGAACCAAGGCAAAATTTACAGACACTTTCTGATGTTTCTCCATGCGTTTCTGTTTATAGATTACTTGCGTAAGATTCTTCTCTGCACTTAGGCAATTTCTTCTCTGCATACTGACTTGGACCTTTTTGCCTCTTCCTTCAGGTCATTGCTGAAAAAGATGACTCCCTAAAATCATGATGAAAAGTTACTCTAACTGCTGTGCTTTGTTGGAAGACTTCTTGAGGTATTTGTCTTTTGAAAGATTGAGCTTGCTGCCCAATACCTCGTTGCTGAGATGTTTTTAAGTGTAAACTTTTTTTTCTGTGGTAGGGGATGATGCATTTCTACTCGGAGTAGATCTATCGAATGGAAATTCTCCTTTTCCAGAAATAGAATGGATATCTACACTAAACTTTTCTCTTTCACTGTGCAATATCTATGAGGATTATACTACCTAGGAAAAACTATGTTTATTAGAATGTCTAGTGTGTTGCCTTCTTCACATATTGCTGACCCCAAGACAGAGCAAAAGGCTTCAACCTGATGGTAATGATTTAAATAATGAATGTAATTTATGAGGATGAACAGTGAGAGCTTACACAAATGCACATGCATTGTCGTTTGCCTAACAACCAGGGAAGCTTAAATGAATACCACAACACTGCCTGCTCCCTTGGCTTAAGGGCTCACCGTCAGGGTAAACAGCTCAGTTTATGCAAGAATGGCATTTGAACTTTCAAAATCCAACAGTGTTATATTTTTTGTTTATATATATATTTTTTACTTTCTCCCATGTAAGATCCCTAACTACCAGTGTGTGCTTACGCATGTCAGTGAAGCTGCCATATTGCACAATGTGTTAGCATGGTAGGTCAGATTAGAGTTACATTGCCAATACTATTCCAGTAACAGAGCTGGCATGAAGAAAAGATGACTGAATTAGTGGCCGATTGGGACATTTTCTGACCTACTCTTTAGGAACCAAGTCCTCTGAACTTTCCCATTATCCTTCGGCTTCATCCTTTTAATAGGGACCAAATCTCCATTAACAATTGAACACTGACAATAAGTGCCATCAGGAAAAGGAAATTCAATTTTAGTGGGGGATGACAGCCTTACCTTTTCGCGCTTAATTGGCCGTATTGTCTCCAAAAGTTAATTGGTTACTTAGTCCAGGTAGTTAGTAAAATGTTTAGCTGCGTCAAAAAGCCCAGGCTCCTACTGTTAATGGGGCATGAAATGGAATGTTTGATACTGCAAATAAAATCAGTGATATTCAAGGATGTTATGGTAGGTAATGCGTTGAAACTGCCATTTAATGGGTCCTGGAAGATTAGGGTAGTGTCAGCTGGAACCGCCCGGTCTCTTTTCTGACATTGTTAGTTGCCTCTTCATTTACTTAACGGCTGTCTGCACTGATTACATAGGCATAAAACTCCCTACAAAAAAACAACAGAGACACGCTCTATTAGCAGTCCAATTAGAACTATTTGCATATTACAGTTCATTTCTGCTTAAGTGAATCCCTAATACAACTTTAGGAAAAAAAAAATTCTATTGTCATTTAAAAAAAAAAAAAACAAGGCGAGAAAAGAAAGGAGAAGCCTTAAAGGTGATCTCTTTTCTACCTCTCCTTTCTGTCTGAATAAATTCAGTAAAGATCCATTAAAAATGAGAGGTGGTGGGGCAGTCTGAGGGTAGGAGGTTTCCCTTGCTACCTTGCTTCGTGTTGACTTTTAATATGCTGGTAAATTCATGCCAACTTTTTACAAGGCCATTGTGGAGATTTTTTTTCTTGATCTTTTTGTTTTGTTTTAATTTTCTCTAAAATATCCTAAAGAAGATGTTAGATCAACCTTCACCTTGGGTTTTTCTAGCTTAGCAGCTAATGTGTCTGGGAATGGGCCTCAGGAGGAAGCACACTTGATGCTGTGTGATTCACCTACCCTATTAGCAAATGGTGGTAAATGAGCCCCCCCAGACCCCTAGAGACTGGGAGCTAATAGGGAGGTAATACAGCCTTTCTGCTTCTCCAAGAAAAGAATTCTGGGTAAATTTTAACCTGCTGTCAAATAGAACATATGCCTTGGTTTGAGCTAGGCAAGAGGAAATCTACATTACCAGGCCTTCAGAGGAGTCTTCTACAGGGAATAATGTGGTGAAAATAGCACAGGGTTGAGTTAAAGTGGTGGTTGGTGTTTATTGGAGCCCTTGTTTTCCTCATCTGTAGAATGAGTAGAACCTCCTCCATGTGGATGGGTCACCACAGGACTTTTGCCAAAGCAGCAGCAGTGCTTTGAGTTCTGCAGGCACAGCTGTAATGGCGGTGGTTGTGCATGTATGACGGAGTGAAAGTTACCAGTAATAACAGACAAAAATCAGTTTGAGTCCCCCTTTTTAATTTCAACTTTCACAGAGTCTGCTGAGCCTGGTGAATTTTAAGGCTTCTTTTTAAGATGGTAATTACAATTTGTGCACACGTTTGCCCGCCAGGTGGATAAGCTGTTTCTCCTGTGAAATAAAAATGCTGATTCTCCCCTCTTCTCTTGGAGTTAGTTTGCTTCCTGGGGCCCCGCTCTTACAAAAACCTGGGGGCTGGCATCCAGAGAGGAGCTTTCCACCTGCCCTTGGCTGGGATATCTCCAAGGGTCTCCCAGCTGGGCTGGCTGGCTGGCTTGGAAAGCTGAGTTGCTTGATTGGTACTTGGATTAGAGGCACCTAGAGGAGCCCAGGGGAGATCTTTGATGTTCAAATGCTAATGTAAATACCGACAGAGTTATTTCCAAAGCTCGCACAGCTCAATTCCTTTTTACATGCAGACCTAATTTCACAGGTCAGCCAACCCACCTCCGCTATTATCTGGATTTAGCGATTAATAGAGGATTTCAGTAGTTGACTGTGACAAATAGTGACTAGAGAAGGGAGGGAGTGAAAAACTGTTTTAAACCAAGGAATGTTTTTAGCAGCTCTTTTTCCCAAAATCCATTATTTTTATGCTGACACTTAAACAATTGTAAACAAATCAAGGACGAAGGAAATCTCTCAACGCAAAGAGTGAAATTTTCTTTCTTCTTCAGCTCTCATCTTGCCCGTGAGAGGAGTCTCACAGTGTGCAATATGTATTGTTTTTATGCCCTGTTGAGTCCTTTGTATCCAGCCCTGTACTTTCTATCTAGCACTCATTCACACTTGGTGGAGATGCACGTTGTCGGATCAAACTCTGGCACTGAAATCCCACTGCCTTCCTGGGCTGGCCTGCCCCAGAGGAGGTGGTGTGGTGAGGGATGGCTGCAGTACACTGCCCTGTGTCCCCACAAATAGTTTGTGCTTCCTGCCAAGAAAGCAGCTCTCTGGAAAAGGGCTGCTTGCTAATAAAGCAGATCTAAATCAGTAAGCAGTGATTAAAGATTGGTCAGTGCTTTCTGCTGGTGCTACTCGAATACTTTTCTTGCAGACATTTAAAATAAGCTCCTGCTTATATTAAATAATTTCTTGCAGATGATATAAACCAATGAGAAAACTAATATTTGGAAAATATTCTTTTTTTTTTCCTTATAAAAAAAGAAAGCCACCAAAATTGCCTTTTTAAATAAAACATCAGCCCAGGAATGCAAACTGTACTCTGTTTATATTCAACTTCCAGTCTGTCTGTCTTTTTTTACTCGTTCAATGTCACGCCTAGTGAAATAGCTATTCACAGAAAACATGGGATAAATCATTAGTTCCAGTTTATTCTACTTTTTATTTACAGCACGAAATTCTTTACCACTGAACTGAATTGATTGCTGGCACGGGACTATTTGATTATTAACGTGGGGCTACTTGTGCCCTGCTGTGCTTTGTGAGCGAAGGTGGCTTTGGGTGCAGAGTGGTTGTGTAAAGGCTTGATCAGTGGTGTGGGAACACCTGATGCCTGCTAAAGGTTATTCTGCAGATAACTCGAGATTCAGGAACATGTCTTACCTCTTCTTTCCATTAATATTTTTTTGTGAAGCAGCAAAAACTGAGGTCCATTAAAAAAAAAAAAAAAATCAGCTGGACTAGTTACATGGAAAAAAAAATCTACTGGGTTATTTATTGCTTGCAATAGCATTTTTATTTTGTTTTTCTTTCACTGAGGGGGGAGTCAGGTTGCCAGTTTCACTTTGCATTTAATATTAGATTCCCTTCCTGGTCCTCCTGGGATTTCCAGCACTGAAATGTGAGGGATATTTGACTTTTTTTTTTAAGTACTACTTTAAAAATCCCAAATGTAATACTCAAAATATTTGTCAGAGGTCGAAAAATAAATAAATAATATTATTTGTTACATTTTGCTTCAGCTCCAGGGTCACTGGGAGCAGGGAAATGCAGCATCACAAGTCCTACAAACGTATAAGTGCATACTGACATCTCTGGGCCTGAGTAGAAATCTGGGGGTGGGTCGTTCTATTTCACCTTGGTGCCTTTCTTGTAGAGAAAATACAAGTTGTTTCAGTTTGTTGTTTGTGTAACAGAGAGTCGTCGTTCCCTAGCCTTGGTTTGCCTGTGTTGGGATGGGACGGAGTAACCGTGTCTGGAGCTCAGCTCCGCAGCCCTGGCTTGCAAAGCACCCTTGTCCTGACCTGGCGTTTAGCAGCAGGATCGTGTTACTAATAAGTGCATGTTTGAGCGCGAATAAAATAAATACATTTTACAAAACTCAGTTTCAAATATTCAGGCAGCTGTCTCTGCCAGTCACCTGCCAGTTTATTGCCTTGAGTCCTCCAACTTCAGCTCTTCTTATCCCCTCATTCAGGAGTAAATGACTTTTGTTGTTCTTTTTGTTTACTGCTTTGGCCAAGCGCAGAACCCTTCTTGGAAATCTCTTCTTTCCCAAGAATGGTACTTTGGCATGTGAAATAATCTGGCTTTACAGAAAGAAGGGGAAAAAAAAAAAAAAGGAGAAAAAAAAAACCATTCCCACAACATTTCCAGTATTTCTGTCCCACTGAAAGGGAAGGGGGGGGAAGGGGGGGAAAGGAAGGCTGGATTCCTCACTTGTTGAAGAAGTGGCAGAATAAATATATTCATTAAAGATCACAGAATTAGGGTAAATGTGATAAAAATGTTGAAGGTTTATTTTCAGTGGATTCATCTCACGTTTGGGTGTATTGTTCAGGACCTTTCCTAGTGCTGTCTGGAGTAAGGGAGCAATTTTTTTTTTCCTTTTTTTGTCTATAGTGATAAAAGTTCCTTTAATGAGGGCACTGTCCCATATCTGGGCTCCTGACCTGTACCTTTAGTTCCAAGTTCTACTTAACAAGCTGTTGTCATGTACGTATGTGTGTGTTCCTATAAAGAAGTAAATTCTGTGTTCCTAGTAACTGTATCAGTAGTTTCCAAACTTACTGAAACACAAGCTCATTGTTAGTTCCCTGAATTGACTGTGAACAACTGTGTTTTCATGAGCCATCCTAAATCTTTATAATCAAACTGGTGATGGAAACAATGCTTCCATTGACCGTGCTGAGAACTCTGAACTTTACAGACCAGATGAGTACATCTTCTAACTGTGCTTCTCTGTTTTGGCCTTTCTAAGTCACAGCAAATTCCTATGCATTCTTCACTTTTATGACAATTCCCCATGCCTTATGATCTTTACTGCTCTTCCCTGAACTCTGTCCAGTGTTTCCATGTGTTCCTGCTAATGAGATGTCCAGCACACATCACAGAATTGCAGGTATGCTTATAATGGAGATTTGGCACAGAAGCCAATGGCAATTTCATGCACGTGCTTCTGAAGGAATAATTTGACCCCAAGGAAGCCTACAGTTAGACATGGGTGGCACGCATTTGATACCTGTGTGCATTTTTAATTATAGCAAGGTGCATGTAATTAAAAATGAAGTGCTCAGTTCACTGCTATGTTGTTATACTTCATGCTGGAATAATTGAAATGAGTGGAGATGTGCCCTAGTGGAAGTGATGTAAAACTGCAGCAGGAGGAATGTAAAGGTATTCTTCAATAAGTTTTCAGTGTGGACAAGTCAGAGTCTCACTGGAGGGGAAGTCATCTCACTGTACACATCTCACAGATCCATAGAATGAGCACATGGGCAAACACACACTACATTTTCATCATTGATCAACCAGTCTTGTGACCTTTTCAGTCAGAGGAATAATTGGAAGATTTAACTAACAATAAATTGATCCCATTATTTTGTATAGAATATTCTACCGATTTCAAAAGAGATGCTTATTGAAGAGGCCGGGTACCTTCTATCAGTGTTGTGCGTAGGAAAGCGAGCAGGGCTATTAGATGCCATATATGACAATAGCAGGACAAGTCATAAACACAAACCTTCACACACAGCCAGGTCTCCAAAGATCCTGTTTGCCAATTACAGTAATGCTGATGACATATCTAGTTTAACGCACACAGCATTAAAATAGTCCCCCCCCTTTTCTAGGGAAATCTAATTACACCAAGACCAAGCACTCAATCAAACCTGTTATTCTGTGGCTAAACAGCCCAGTGTTAATGCAATTTGAGGAGATCTAGGCCGTGACTGGGAACGTCATGTATTAACAATATCTAATGGGAGCTCCCGTAGGTAAATGAATATGCTAACAAGCAAGGTCGCTGCTAAATCTAATATCTTTAAGCTGTTTAATTCCAAACAGTCCCTTAATAAATCAATTGACCGGGAGAGCTGATGCCCCTATCAATTATTCAAGAGGGCAAATAAATATTTCAGATGATTTGATAGGAAGGCTAGTGCTGGTCTTATAGAAAGCTTTGCATTTCATTAGCCTCTTGCTAAAAGTTTTATAATGTGCAGAACAGTAGTGGTTCTTCTTTATCCAGAAACCCCAACTACGGGAAAGAAGAGGCTGAGGTATCCTGCTTCAGCTGCGTAGTTTGTCAGGGCCTCGATGACAGCTGACTCGAGAAGAGGTGGGAATAGAATCAGGCTTCCTAGTGACAGCTCCTCCAGCCCAACAAATAACGGAAGGAAAATCAGAGCACATTTTCATTTCTGGGGAATCCAAAAGGAAAGTAATCTAAAGAAGCTGGGATTAGTGGTTAATACCATGTGCCATGCTGCCTTTTGTAAACGAGGGAAGTCGTTTGTGTTTGCATTGGATTATTTGTGTGTTTATGTTAACACTGAGCTGCAATTCAAGTTTGCCAAATGCAATTCCCTTGAAGGAAAAGCAGAGTTATTAAAAGAGGTGCTGCCTGTAATTGATCTGCATTAAGTAAGTGAAGCTTGCAAAGTGCTTGAGACACTTGGCTGAAAGAAGCCAAGAGTGCCAAATATTATTCTATAAGAGCAAAGTATTATCACTGTATCTGAAAAAATTGCTGATCATTGAAACATGTGGTTTATTATAAAATCAATAAAGATGAAGTTACAAGAGAAAGAGAGAGAAAATGTACCTGTCGCTGGAGAACAAAGAAGAAGAGGGAAGTCCCTGAGGAAGTTTCTTGTTTAAGTGTGTGTAAATTTGCTTGCCTCTGTCCAATCCATTTATACCACTAATACTGATTAATAGTCAATGATTACTTATCAAGCATTTCAGTTTATGAAATGAAATCTGTGCCATAAAAAAAAAAAAATCTATTGTTCCATTATGTATCCACTAGGTCTGTATATAAATGTATCTCCCTGTGATGACAAGTCAGAGACTACAACCCTGCCATAGCTCTCTTGCCCAAAATATCTCCTCCATGGAGTGTCTCCTATAGGAATAGGGGGAAGAAATTAGCTTAGGGGATGTGTGTTGACACCAAAGTCATCAGCACTGAGCCTAATGCCTCCCATAGAGTCTGAAGGATGTTTTGCAAAGGATTTTCTTCCCACTTCAAGGGGTATTATAGGGTGTGAGAGAGCGAGGATCTAGCCACAAGGGAAGTGCGGGCGGGAATGAGGTTTAAAAATGCAATGCAAAGGGAGACTTAAAATCACATTGGGCATGTACTTTCTGAAGGCTGACTAGAAAGGCACCTGACAATCCAGAGTGGATTCTCAGCAGAAGCAGTCTGTCTTACGCCTCCTCTAGGATAGGCTCTTGGTTCCTTCTTCCCGAATAGCAAGAACCATTAAAAAAAATCACTGAATGAAGATCTTCTATGACAGAAGTTTTACATTGCAAATTACTCACTGAGGTATAAAAGAGAAACCTCATCTGCTTAAAATCGTATCTTAAATTTGGTTTATTTGGTTTGGTTTATTTTCAGCCTTGTGACTCAGTGGAGTAGGTGCTCTATACGAAATCGAAAGTAAAATCTGGTCAGGTTTAAAATTGAATTCAGGGATTTCAATTCATGAACTAACTTTTTACTTTGCCTCAGAATACCATATTATCGTATGTGTTGGAGTGAGCTCTATGTGCCGAGAAATTCATGGAGAACTGGGAAGAGGAAGTAGGCGACACGTTTTAAATATAAGAGCAGTACAGGGTGTTGAGACAGTGGAATTAATAACTAAATATAAAATTTGCATCCTAAAATGCTAGATTTTCTGTTTCTACCTGTCTGAATTTTCAGTCTATTGACAGACTGTAGATTCTGTTATACCTGGGGACCTTGAGGAGAGTATTTGGGAGGATTTTATGAATATTTTCGTGCAGAAAATCATTCAAGTTATATACTGAATCTTGTGTTTCTGAATAAGGAATGGTGGAGCAAGTCCATGACAGACAATCAGGTTCAGCAGTTACTGAAGTCTTCAGGTTGCATTTCCTCTGATCACTTTAGGCTCCCATGAACTACAGGGTCTGTACCCGTAGAACTATCCACTGAAGCTCTTCTGTGGTGTTCTGCCAGCAAAGCTGATGCTCATACTGAAAGTGATTGTGCAAATTGTGGTACCTTGCAGAAGCGCATGGAGATGATGTTGGCGTCAGTTTTGTCCTTTTGTTCCTTTTATTTTTTTTCACTTTTAAGAAATATATAGAGAATAATAATGTGGAAGTGCTCATCTAACTCATTCACAAGGTTCTACCTGCCATCCCTTACGCTCAATGAGTATGTGAGGGCACTGTTAGGCGTATGTGCATGTAAATTACCTCTAACTGCACATCTCTATTATAGGCAATTACACTAATGTGCTGGAATGATACATTTAGTGTCTTCAGAAGATAGAAAATGGGTGGAGGGCAGACTGATTTGAGGATCAATCTGGATGAAACAAAGAATGGTATTTATTTGGCAGATCGCTGGGGAGAGCTGGCTAAAACTGCAGAATGAGATAATATTAGCCATTTGATAAGTGAGGTTTGCTATTATTTAGTAGACTTATTTGCTTTTAATTTTTATTTTTTTAGTAATAATGCTTGTGTGTTTCTAGGCTAAGATTGGGAACTCCTGCTGTCTCTCTGTATAATAGCTGTCATAATGAGTTGGCAACCAAGAAATATGCTAAATATTTAGATTTTGAGTCTATGCTTCAATTCTGCTGTCAGAATTTGGGTTCGCTTGCTCACGTACAAAGGAAAGAC
The DNA here is from genome assembly GCF_016699485.2 of Gallus gallus. Lineage (NCBI taxonomy): Eukaryota > Metazoa > Chordata > Aves > Galliformes > Phasianidae > Gallus > Gallus gallus. The sequence continues at coordinate 15,450,353 of NC_052541.1, read as the reverse complement.
CTCAAAATGGCTACCTGTGAGCAAAAAAAGGTGATGTCAGCATTGTCTGTGTGGTTTCCAGCAAAACTATGAAGTGTCTGGTTTTGGATGTGAGGAATTCATTGTATTGCATCTCCATATATTCAACTCTGCAAATTTGAACTCCTGAAATACTTTTTGAGAGACAATTTCAGTTGGCTAGAAAAAAAATAAAAAATTAGGCTGAATCTTAGCAGCAAAACTTTTTAGTGGTGTTTGTTCCATCCTGGCTGGCTCTGTGTGTTCGGCATAACCCTGAGAGTTTTCATGCTTGAGGCTCAAATGCTTTAATTGGAAGTTATGGGAATAAAGTTCTCTTTACTACAACTGCTGTCAGCACAGAGCCTTGAGATGTGGAGAGAAAAATTTCTTGATTAAAAGCACCAACAACCCCCTTGTCTATCTCCTTGCAGGGTATCACCATGACTATGGCTGCTGCTGCTGCTTGTTTGTGTTGTAGACTTACCCTTACTGCAAGAATATTTGGGAAAAGGCAGAGAAAAATTGTATGAAGTTACCTATGAACAAGTAAGTGACATGTATGGTTGTATCACTAGCTAATGTTGATACTATCACATGAGTGTTCTAGTTTTGTAATTGTGGATTTAGGTGTTGTAAGTCTTGCAGCAAGATTGGAACAGAGGATTTTCACATTACTGGTTTCTATTTCAAATACATAGACTTAAGATGGCAGTGACATATTAGAGATTATTATCTGATAATACAACATATCTTGATCTGATCAACTTATGCAGGTAATTTGTTCTACTGGAAGCAGAGAGAATCTAAATACAGAAAACAGGCTCATGAAAATGCATAGTGAAATGAAAGAAAATTGAAAAAAGTAAGCAATCCAGTTGTCTTCTATCCCTGTTACAATAAAGCATTAGCACTAGTTTCCATGGCAGCTTAAAGAAATCCTGTACACTACAACTTAACACAGGACGCCCTGCAAATGCTATAGTGGTCAGAAGTGATGGTTGTTGTGATGAGCCCTTTTGGGAATAAAAATGCTTGATAATGCTGACTGTGTGAGGGTGACAGAGTGAGCACACTTCAGAGGGGCACTGGTCACTGTGATGTGATAGGGGCATGGGGCACAAGGCACAAGATCAAATGGCAGAACAAATCTATGCGTATTTGAGGGATGCAGGGAGGAGAGGAAAGGGTGGATGGAGGGGAAAGAAAGATAACACTGCTCCCAGTATGGATAAAAGGCGAAAAGTCTTTATGTGCTTTCTGAAGAACTTCCATTTTACTCCAAGGACCTGCTCTTTATGGGGATTTGCTTTGCCTCCTACAGGCTGCTTTAAAGAGTTTTCACATTTTATTTTTGGCTGCACCATGAGAGGATTATTTCTTGATGTTTAATAAATGCAGAGAACAGATCCAAAGGGCTACGCACGCACACACACACACACACACACACACACACACATATGCGTGCAACGTAGATGTCCAGCAGATAAGTGCAGTATTTTGTTTACAAGGAGATATTACACTGGAAATCCTATTAGCAATCAGACAGTCTGCTGGCTGGATTTAATAAACTTCAACCAAAGGAGTTATTCAAGATGGCATATTAACCCCCTAAAGGCTTGGTTTTACACTGTAGATGCAACCAAAACTTCCGCCTACACCGCATAGCCTGGAGGTAGATATGTTATATGCAGAAACAGGGTTTTTCCAGCCCAGCTGTTTAAAACCAAAATAGAAATTCACGGTGCCTCCAGGTAAGGTCCTTTTATTGCACTTACATCTGCAACGCAGGGATGCTGATGTATTTTAAACTCTGCCTTGTCACAGAATCTCACCCCAGCCCCAGATCTCAGTGCCTACATCTTGACACTGGGAAGGACAGAGGGTCATTTACTTTTTCAGGGGACTGATTTGGAAAGGGAATGTAGACAGACAGACTCCAACCCCTCATCATCCGCTCGTGTAAGTCTTGCTGCACCATCGTAGCTTAAAGACAACAAGCAGATGGAGAGAAGTAGGATGCAACATACACAAATTAAAAAGTCACAGATGTGGTAGGCGCATATTCTATTAGTTCTGTCTGGAGTTGCTTGAAAAATGCTGGGGATAAAAAATTCAAATGTTAACATAAAAAAAATAGTGCTGCAATATGTAATATTTTAAAAAATCATCCTCGCTTTATTCTTCCCAAGACTGGGGATATACGCAGGTGAAACAGAGAGGTTGGGGTTGGAAAACGCTGTGATAAGGACCACAAAGTTGAATGTAGAAATCTGCAACATATGAAAGTTGTATTTTATTTTAAGTGCCTGGGAGCTTATGTCCTGAAACCTGTTGAGTGTTTGTTCTCTTACATACTGTCTTCAGAGATCCTGCAATCTGTAATCAACTTGGAAATTTAAAACTTTATTATTTCCAGTGAATTGTTAGGTTAATTGGAAGTATAGACTCTGGTCCTTAACAGGAAGATTCTGATCTGAATTTTGTTCTGGACAAGTGCCTCATTATCACAGGATTAGAAAATACTAGAGTGATGCAATGCTTTATTTCTTTTTACTTTTCCTTTTATTAAACTTTTTTTTTTTTTTAGCCTTTATCTATCATGCATTTTGAGCTATTATCAGTGCTTACACTCACAGTTTATGACTCTCAGTGTATTTAAAGTCAGTCCTCTCCCCATCTGATTTCTAACTGTATATCTTTTCCTGAAGATAAATCATTTAGCACCATCACTCTGATTTTCATTCTCTTTTACTCTCTGTGAACTGAGTTGGTTTGACAAATTTTGATGCTGACTGAAAATATCTGGCTTAGTTTTATAATATTATTTATTTTTATAGCCAAAAGCCTAGCAGGTGAAGAAAAAAATGACGACAATTTGGTAAATAATGAACACAGGGATGACATATTGTTTTTCTGCAATGAGGAATAAATGCACTTTATTAAGTGACCTTTCCTCCAGTGGCTGCCAAGAAATTGGAGATAATAAAGCTTTTACTTGCAGAGGATTTTAGTTGAGAGGGGGTATAGCTTAAAAGAAAGGTCCATTGCTTTATTAAAACCTTGTTGCAGTGACATCAGTATGAGACAAAGTGTGTTATTGAGACTATTTGTATTGCAGTTTGGTCTTTCTTTAAATTTCTTTATTTTTGTAAATCCTCTGTTTTAATTACTGTTGCAAATGAAAGTTTAATTCCCCACCCTGATACTTTTCTAATTTGGAAATGCTTATCCTGAGTCTTGCTTTACTCTTCCTTTTCTTTTCGGGAGATGCAGCTTACTTGCTGTGAATTGCCCTGGGCTGGTGCGTGCGTGTGAGTGCCAGCTGCTCATGTTTAGCATCGAATCCTTGTACGATCACAAGCAACTTAATCAGCTTTGCATCTGAAGGGGTTACCATCACTGATGACCGACAGACATCTTTCCACTGGTTTCAGTGTATTAAAAGTCCAATTGAAAGTGACAGGATGGCTGGAAGAGGATGAGGTGGTTCTCTGTGTATGAGGATGAGTGAGATGCTGAATCTTTGGTGTGGGTGACCTCTAGGAAGGAGTCATCCCTCTTGTAGGGTGTGCCCAGAGTAACTGCACAACTCATGCACACCTATTGTCACCCGATGTTCATCTGGTTTAAAGCTTTTATGTGGCAGGTGGGAGGTTTAGCTCTAGGAGAAGGTTTCTTTGGATATAGGTGTATTATCTTGCATGAGAGAATAGAAGGTATTTGGCCTAGTAGCTCTGGAGATACTCTTGGTCTCGACGGGTGAAATTCTTTTCATGCACTTTGTTTCTTTCCACAACTTAAAATTTATGAGTATCGTCCAGTGTTATCTTCTACTCATGGAACTTACACTTAAGGCTCAGAGACGTGAGCCAACAGGGGTGAGACACCTCTTCTCACAGGGTAATATATGTTCCTTAACCTCATGTTAGGGATGGACTAGGTTACATGCCAGGCTAATCATCCAGTGGCCAATTCCTGGGGGAAGATAAAGTGGAAGCAGATCTAGCTGGTGAGATCTATGGCCTTAGACCTTGCTGACATGAAAGAGAACAGACTAGGGACAAATTGTGCATTAGGAAGTCTAGTTTGGACCCAGATACTAACTGCAGGTATATGTGTGTATTTAAAAGGATGTCAGATCTCACCTTAAGTATATATGAATGAAAATGAGGTTGGCTACTGGTGAGGGAAACTGGGAGAAGAATCAGAATGTGAGCCCTCAAACCCATTTTGAAGATTTCCACCACCCCCCGCCTTCACCCAAGTTACTAAAAGCATCAAGGTAGAGAAAAAGAAGCAGCGATATAAAATGCAAGTCGCACTTTTTAATAGATTTTTCTTGCTTTTCCCCAAAGGGTTCAGCTGCAGAGAAAGAGTGGAACATAATAATCCTTAGCATTTATATAGCACTTTACATTTCCAAAGCTCTGTACAAACATTAACTGATCAATCTTCACAACACCCCTGTGAGTTAAGGATGTATGATTAACCCCATTTTACATTGGGGGAAACCATAACATTTCAGAGCCTGACTTCCCCATCCCTCCAGAGGTGTGTGGCTCTTTCAAATCCTGCTGGTTTAAACAGGAGCTGTGCCTGATGCTTCCAAACAGTGGGTGCTTCGCAACAGCCTTGGGGCTACATTGCCAGCCTGTGGCCGATGATCCAAAGGATCCGTCTTCCCTTCCCTGCTCTAACTGTCCCCTGCTGATGCTTTTGCACACCTCTATCTTTCAGCCTCCTTGCTGGAATTGTACCAGTGACTGGAATTTCAAGAAGCAAAACCATACCTGGTTGACATACCTATTTGAATATTGTAAAATTGTCTTTATTTGGAACCCCTAGGGAAAAGCCTATTACCCCAGTGTCTTTTCCTTTTTCTTCCTTTTATTTTCCTCTTTTTCCAAAACCTGGAATGATTTAAAATGAAATGTAATCCTATATTGAGTGAAAGCACACAAACACAATGATATGTCTGCTACTCAATGCCTTTCTTCCCTTTTTCAATCTTGATAGTTTTCTATGTTTTAGGGAAAATGGCAAGTAGAGTAGGGGATTAATGCAAAAAATGCATTTTTTTTCCCCTAGCATAAAAGTAAATAGATGTCTTCAGCATAAAATCTTGGTGTAAATTGTTGAATTGTATTAGCTTTTCAGTGCTTCCTTAGTTTACGTTCTCTGAACATGGGATGCCTCTTACAGCTGAGCTCTGCTTTTGCAGGAGATGGAACTGTGAGGCAATGGTGTCATTTTGCTTGGTTCCTTGTTTTGCTACTAGGCTTTGGTCACCCGAGCCACAGGTGCATTCACATTAATTCATGCTGGCTTTCCATTAGGAAAAAGAAAACGCTCCCAAGCGTGGCCAAAATAGATTTTTTCTGATGTCATGTCCTACAGACAGGTAACATGCAGCAGGATCTCCAGGATGAGAGCAGACATTATCAAAGGACCTCAGCTTTACTGTACTCTGTACTACAGAGCTCTGAGAAGAAACTTACTGCCACTTGGTCTTCATCATCAATGTTAACCCCTTTAGGCATCCTAATTAGCTCGAATAATATTGAATCTAGTCAGGGTTTCTTGCTCTCCTCTGTCTTAATTAGGTCTTAAGGAGGTAGAAAGAGGATTCTAAATAAGATTGATGGAGAAAAGAGATGGATGACCAGTCCCCTCAACATGTATATGTTTGTGTGTGGGTAAAACAAGTTTAAGAATTTTCTCAAAGGTCATTTCTTTGAGTATTTTCTATATATATTCATTATTTACTTACCTGGAAAAAATAGCATTGCTACAGTAATAGGAAGCTCTGGATTCATACTCTATTCCTGGATGAAAACTGCCGCTTCTTTGCTGGAATATGACTTGTGGCCTATTTCTTTTCATGTGTATTATTGAATCTTCTGATTTGGGAGCTGTGCAAAACAGCTTTTCATTCTGAATGCTAATCAAAAGGGTGCGTTAATTAAATATACTTCTAATGAAACTAGTTTGAAATGAGACATGCGGGGCCAGAGTCTGCCCCTTCTTAAGATAATGAAAAAGATTGAAAGGATTATAATTTCTTTGGTGGGAAAGCTGGTGGCTGATTTAGGGATGAGCCTTATTGTCATGAAAGCTTATAAAATAAGATCATCCTCTGATGTCTGTTGTACCTGAAGTCAGTGGAGTCCCTCCGGATATGCAGCGGTGGAAGAGAGGCTCTGAATTTGGGCCCCGACTACTTAAAAATATGTAGTTGCCCTTTAAGATGTAAATCTATTGAAATCCAACCTTAGACATTGCCAGGGTCACTCTGCTTATTACTTTATGACATTTCCAGATTAAAGGTGCAGTGGGGGCTCACATTAATTTGCTTTATGTTTGACTAGAAATGCTTCCCATCACTATTAGAGCACACTTGGAGCTCTCTTCATTTTAGAACGCTTGTCAGTCATTTGAGAATGATATGCCCTACGTCTGGGATGAATAAGCACATCATATATTAGGCAGAGGCTTTTTCTCTGGAGAAGCTCAAAAGAACTGACAACTACTTCCAAGAAGGTGAAAAACATACACAAGGCCCAGTGGCTGAATGAAGGAGGAGTGAAGAAATATTCTGCTAAAACGTAATCTGCTGTGTTGATTGAAAGTATCCAGGCAGTTTTCTCATGACAGCAGTTTTTAAAGACTCAGTTCTATGGGAATGGAGAAGAAATGGGGACCAACACTTCCACATACACCTCTAGACTGTGGTGGGTAGCAAAGAGCTCTTCCATAGAGAGCCTGTAGATGTCTGTGCAATCCACAATGTCCCAGCCTGCAGATCACCCTATGGATTTAAAGGAGAGGGAGAAGCCTATCCCAAACAGGGAAAATTTTTTCTTTTGCATTTCACTTCTTTTTTTTTTCTTTTTTTTTTTTTTTTTCAGGAGTGAATAATAAGTTCTATAACTTATTTCAATAATTTCCGTCTTGAAATCTTTTCTAGTTTTGATATTTATGTAGAAGCTGCATGCATGTTAGGCCTCTAGGGGAGAAAAGTTATGGTTGTACCATGAGGGTGAGAATGACAAAGTACCCAGAATTAAGACTCATTGGGTGTTAATTCATTTCTGGGTAGTATTAGAGGACCCCTCCCATGGGAAGTATTTGTACCTGGTCTACCAATAGGAAAATGCTGCCTGGGGTTTTGCTGATGCTGCCCTACTGGGGCAGGACTTTTGCTGAATGTCACAGCAAAAATCCCTTTATGGTTCTTCAACCAAGTGACCTCCCAGGGAAGATGTCTGGGTCATAACTCCCACAAAAACTGTATGTGGGGGAAAGCAAAAGAAAACACTTCTTAGTATTTTTCTTTTAAAACTTTGGGGTTGTTTGAACATGAAACACATTCAGTTGCTGAAACACCTTCCTCTAGAAACATAAGGCCTGATTGTGAGGGAGATGAGTGAAGTCCTCATATCTCAAAGCCACAGAATTGTAGGTACTGCCAAAACAGGAAGGGCCTGAGCCTTTACCTATATGCAGAGGCGAGTGGAATTGCCTGTAGATTTGACATTCAGCTTGTGCTTTTACATATCTGGCTTTTCTGGCCAAGGTTTCATAGGATTGTGCCCTTCAGTCCAAAGTGATGAATTTCATGCACTTTAGTTATACCTCACCTTTAGTTATACCTTTTTATGTTTTCATATGGCAATCATTTATTTATTTAAACATGTATTAGCCCATGTATTTATTTTTCTATAATCAGCATTTATCCTCTGAATACATTCTCTGAGGGATGTAATGACAACATAGCTAAAGTACCATCAAAAATATGACACTCCTGTGGAGGGAAATTAGGACTGTAATGAACAACATAGAGGCTCTCAATTTTTTATGCACAATTAATACGGCTCCTTGCAAAGTATGTCATAAGGACTCTGAGTTTCCAACAGGTCTGTGTGTCTGTCTGTTACTGGATGTGACCAATCCACCTATTCCTGTTCAGCACCTCTCCAAAAGAAATAGAAGCCCTCTGCAGCTGCAGAGCTGCATTCTCCCATCAGCTTCAGCCGCTCTCACTGCTATAATTCTCTGGAGAATCTGTCTCTATTTTCTGCTCTACATGATATCCTAAAACATTTTACAGGGCAATATAAGCTGGTAAATACTCGCATTTTCACAAAATGAGTATAAAAACTGCAGCAACCAACTGACTTGTGCATACCTACTTTTAGCTCTTAAGTGCTCCATCCTTTCTCACTCCTCCTTCAGCTTAATGTCCTAACCTCAGTGATCCGCAGAATTATATAGCTTAATATATAGCTTAATCCATTCCTGAGATTTTATCTTTCCTTATATTAACTTATCCATAGATGATCTTGCAGTGATGGCATATGTTGGAGACAGTCATTTTTAAAGCCATCTGCAGCTGGTTCTTGTGTGAATGCTGCACCCAGCAACTCATGATTCCTCTTCACTACTAATTATTTCCTATGGCTTTTAATACTGCTCTGAGTCTTAGAATAGCTCTGAATGATGATAGACATATATTATTATTACAGGTTGTATTAAGCAGTCGTAGCTCAAGTTCTAATTACATTACCCTTCAGCCACGGCAGCAGTAACACTTGGTTTGGTTCTTGAGTTTCTAGGAATAATCTCACCAGTAGTTCTTAGTTAGACCGCAAGGTCAGGGAGAAAGGAAATTCTTCTGCCCTTCTTTTCACGTAGGATCTGAGAGGATATATTGTAAAAAGGGACAAAACTGGTCACGAAAAGAGAGGATTAAAATGAGAGGCTCCATGCGATGCATGCTAACTCCCTACATCCTCGCAGGGATAGGAGCTGCAGTGTGATTCTGCTCCAGAAAGGCACCCCATGAGAAGTGAGGAAATGAACCCAGTCTAATAGCAAGGGGTGCATTTTCGGCTGCTTGAGTTCTGGGACTGATCCACAGAGCTTCAGGGAAGATACGACTGAAAATTTCTAAGTCCGTCCAGAAAAAACCAGCCATATAAAACCCACTCTGGTTCCCTGCAAGAAGAAAATACTGCGACATCTCCAAGTCTATTGATTTATTTCCATAAAGCTATGATTTTTACTTGATTGCATAAAGTCCAGTTTAGTGGGATCACTGTCGTATATATAAGCCATTATAAGTCATTTTTTTCTTTTTGGCAAAAATATTCTTATCCCCGTGATCAGCAAAGAAAGGATGGGATATCTGAACTTGGGCACTCAAAAGACATCAAAGCCAGGAATCAACTAAAATTACTTGCATTTTGTTATTTTTAGTCAGTGGGTGGCCAGGCTCATCATATTTAAAGGGCTGTTAATAACAATTTTGATTTGGGCCTGTAAAATATTTATTGGTGTTTGGTGGTTGTTTATAAATCTTAAGAGAGATATTTTTATGATTTAAAAATGAAATAGAAATATGACAGACATTTCTCAAAAATGTTTTTTATAATTCCTGTGGTATTGGAACGACATGTGCAAACCATAAGGATATGATTTGATTATTTTATGTTTGGTTATCCAAATGCTCAAGCAAATAAACAGCATAAATAACAAAGAGACTGTTTCTTTGTTCACAAATTCCTTTATCTGATAATCTCAGGCAGTATAAATAACCAAGGAAAGGTTTTATTATGTAATACTGCACAGCAACATAGCATTGCAGGTTCTCTGGGACAGTGAGTCTCTTTCTACAGTCCCCAGAACGTTTTGGCTACTACTATAAACTTATTACAATCTATTTCTCTACTGTAGGGTTTTCTTACAGTACCTATAAAGGCCAAGCGCCTGATAGTAGAATATCTCATTTATATAGCAATTTCCATTCCTCAGTGTATGAATTTGTACATATATATCTGAGTGTGCGCCAGATGGTTTACATTTGTTATGTATGCTGCTGTGAAAATCAATATGCATGTTTATTAGCAATTTATGATTTTCCATAAAAATATTAAAAAATGAATAATAATCACTTTTAGGGATTTAAAAAACCCAACCAAACAGATCTGGTTTATCAGCTTGAAGATGAATGAAAAGTATTTCCTTACTGTGTTAATTAATTGCAGTTGACAAAAAGTAGGATCCTTCACTCCTCCTTCCATGTTGCTAATTCCATCCCTCTCTCCCTCCCTCTCTCTCACTCTCTCCCCTCAATTAAACGTATGAGAGTGTCCCCTCCCCTTTTAGAAAGAAGCTTTTAGATTAATCATATTATCTTAAGGTTCCAAATCTCAATGCCTGCGTGACCTTTCTTCCGTTAGAATCCATTATCTTAAACTATCACAATAATCCTGGCTTTAGGGAGGGAGAGCGGGAAGCAAGAATCAAACCTAATAGATGGCAAATAAGATTAATCTATGATCTAAGTGCCGATTACACTTGGCCCTGCCCTTGAACACCCAGGTGTAACCTTGAAATTCACATCCGCTAAGACACTGCAATTGGATTGTGTGTCCCCGAAGGCCTGGAAGGGGCAGCTGGCCAAACTTTACCCATTATTCCCCAGTGAGGCATGAGCTGTCTCAGCCTGCAGCTCTCTTACTTGTGGAATTTGGCAGCGGCACAGCTGAATGTTTGTTTTGGGATGTTTAGCATTTTTTCAGATAAAATAATTATTTTCAGGTCCTTAATTTTTGTTTGTCAGAAGCAAGCAGCCAGGGAATGAGTGAACTTTTACCTGGACCTCACAAGAGGAGAAAGCTCTCTTTTCAAAATCTGATAACTCTGCAGAAGAAAACAGACATTTTCTTTCTTTATAGGTTGACCTGTGGACCCTGCCAAAAAAAATTTTCCATGTGAACTTGAGTTTGCAAGGCCCTTTTTTGAGTCCCGAAAACTCTGCGTTCTGAAAAAGGACATCTGTGATAAGATGGAACTTGGCACCAGTAACTCATGTACTATGGGTGAAGCATGCTCAGAAGAGGCAGACCCAGAGGTAATTTTTCATCAAAGAACTTTTTAAAGCCATTATTAAAGCTAGCATACATTTCCTCTGCTGCTGACAGCTTCAATGGACAAGACAGGATTGATTCGGGTATGGCAGCCAAACTTTTTTCCTTATTTATATGTAAGGCCAGATTCTCAGCTGGGATGAAACAGTGCAAACTTGCTGGCTTGCATTAATCCTGCCTGAGAGATGTCAGTTGGGGAGGTGGTGGTGATGCCACCTACCCTCCATCAGCTCCATTTAGAGGCAACATCTAAAACCTATGGTGAAAGGCCGTGTTTCTCTTTGTACATCTCCTCGCACAGCAATACCCCAGTGTGACAACAATTCAGGAGATAAAGAATTAGAAGGAAAACACAGTGCAGGAAATGTCAATGTGAAGCACATCTGGTGGCTGGCTGACTTTACTTTGGTAATCTCGTAATGATAGGGAAAAGGAAGAAGAAAAAGAAAGAGGCAAAATCATACAGATAACAGCTACCGCAGTGGTAGCCTGGCAGTGTTGGAAGTTGTCTGAGAGGTAAAACTGTTACAGCCTCCAATGGTGAATCCATCAGAGAACCAAGAGTGCCCCGACCTGTCAGGGTACTGAGAGTGATGTTGGGAGACGTATGAAAGATGCAGTTCCCTTCAGAGAACTGTCATGCACAGAGTGCTGTTGTTTTGCTGCTTCTTCAGTTTCCTTGCCAGCTTATGAACATTGGCTCTCATGGATGTTTTAAAAGATCTGCTGAGCTTATATTGCTATGGGGACAATCTGGAAACAGCATGGCACGGTTTGTTGCTACTTCCCTTGCCCAGAAGCTGGTCTAATAGGACTTTTGTGTGCTATGTGGGTATGTAAATAAAAGAGGAGGTACCTGACCCAACTTCTACTTAATTTAAAGAGAAATCAATGAAGAATGGGGAAAAAAAAGTTACAAAATGGACTGGCCAAGTGGACTTTGATCAAAAATTAAATCTGCTCACAGTAGTATTGATTAGTAACATAACTTCTCTCTCAGTTCTCTTTGTGAGTACATGAAAAGCTGCTGGTGCTAAAGGTGCCTGAACTGTGATATTTTAGAAAGTTTTGTAGTGTTGTGAAATATTGCAAACGTGGGCTACTAGGTTGAATAATCAAAACAAGTACAAATCTGGTATTAGATCTCTGTTAATTCTACAGAAAGGCTTCATAAAGTATTTGAAATTTATGGATATCTCTCCTAAGGATCCTATAGGCTAAGGGCCCAGCCACAAACTGAGCTTCCCTGAACTTGGAGTAACTGAGGAGCTGGATATAATACCATACTGAGCAGTTGATATGGTCTGCAGGCAGCTATGAACCAATAGCTGGGACACTCTGAAATATGGAGTGTAAAGCAGAACCTACAGACAAGAATGAGGATGATGATGGACTGACAGGAGGATGCTCAGGCTGTATGGTGACACCTAGAAACAACCAGAAAACACCAACACTGTGTCTTCTGTCCAGAGAGGGTTAACTTGCACTTGCAGCAGGCAGCGTCATGCCATTAAGTCAGGGAGAGTAATGAAATTTCATTTAATTTGTCAGGAAGAAAGTGCTAATGTTAAAAGGCATTTAATAAAAAGGGGGAGATTCTTTGAAAGGAAGCCTTTAAGTAATTACTTCAAGTGTCTTAGGCCTACTCACCAGAATATTTACATTAGTGTCTCCCAGCGCCAAAGTGTAATTAAATTAGTGCAGCATTTACATTCCATCCTGGTTTTTTAGAAGTGTGATTTTATTAACAATTCTCAAAAAAAAAAAAAAAAAAAAAAAAAAAAAGCAAGTATTGATTTAATCAAATCAGATGTTAGTATTTTTTGAAATGTTTTCACTGAGAATACTGCTGTGATCTGGCTTGGAGAATGTAGAGCAAAGGAAAGAAAACTTCATCTAAGTTTTGAGTTCTACTTGGAGAAATACCATTTATTTTCTCTGCCCTGGGACTGAAGTGGAAAACTCTGTCCAACACAGAGTTTTGAGTGTAAATCTGGCTGTTTTCACAAAATGCAGAGGTACACGTGTGAGGACAGACGAAGATAGAGAGGTAGTGAAGATGGCATCAGAATGAAGAAATAAGGCATAGCCTGGGAGTTGCTCGTCTCATGGTGATGAATCAGACTTAACATCAGGAGATAAGAAGCTGCAGAATAGTAGAAAATCTGGTTTGCATTTTTAACTGCTAAAAATTATTTTTGGGGGGAAAATGTATATGTAATATCCTCCCAGGGTAGGACAACTTTTCCACCCTGGAGTAAATGGAGTATGTTCGATTTTCCTTAGCTTCATCAGAAATGTGGCATCTTAAAAGTCAGTTAAAAACAAAAAAAAAGAGAGAGAGAGAGAGAGAATAGATTAGTTCATTACACACAGCCACTACCGGAAGACACTGGAAATGGATGGCCAAAAAAAAAAAACAACCAACATCAATGGAACATTCAAAATCTTACCTCTGAGTTTATTTGACCATTGCACATCTCTTTGCTGAAAAGCGTAGCTCTGTGCTTCCATCACAAAGTAACTAAGGTCTTCTGGTTGTTAAACTCAGCTGGGACACAAATTCACGTCCCTGAAAGAAATTAAGCAAAACGGAGATTTAAAGACACCTTCATTTTTCTTCATTATCTAGAGATAAATTGGTTGATTTAGTTTTATTTTATGTGGAAGTTCATTGATTAGAAATGTATTTTGAATTATGATGAATAAAAGTAAACTAAGAAACATTTTCCAGAGTAGTATTAGACCAGTACCTACAGCTATATAAAACCTAAAGCCATCATAACTGCTGCACAAATTCCACCTCAGATATGGGATCCCCAGGTTCAGGTCTCTTCTATATCTATTTATCAGCCAGGGTCTCTGGCAGAATATATATAAGTATCTAGCAAAGTAAATTCTTATTTCCTTTGTTTTCAGGTAGTCCTGAATCTTGTAAATGGCTCTGGGTGAATCTGAAGAACTGCATGTGATTTGTCAGGTAAAATATTATTTTAAAAATAATTTGAATGTGAATGTTCACTGACACAGAGAGTTTAAGGGTCCTTCATTAGCCTTTGATTTTTACCACATTTGGTTTGGATGTAAGTGACTCAGAGAGATGTTCTAGCAAGAATGAAACTTAGCAAACTGAAAAATTAACATGCTCAGTAATTAAAAGCTCTCTCCACCCTGCAGACTTTGTGGCTGGGGAAACTCATTTGCTTTTGCTACTACTTCTCCGAGCAACTGCAGTGGGGGTGGCCAAGTTTTAGTGCTAAATCAAAGGATTTTGCAGGATAACAATAGCTGAGCTATTGGTAAGGGAAGGGCATGCATTTGTGACTCCATCCTAGATACAATGGTTTCCTCTTCCTGTGGTACAGTGGATTCAAAGGGAAAACTCAGAGATCCTAGAAAAATATTTCAGCTGGGGGAAACTGTCCAGCATATCACTGAAATGGTGACAAGCTGACACTTGCAGAAGGAAAAGAGAAAAAAAAAAAAAAAAAGCAACCATAAAGCAATGCATTCTGCTTCTTCCTGCTAGGGCTGTGATGTTATTTACAACTTTGTTAGTCCTCTTGTATGTGTTTGATCCAGAGTGGCTTTTTTAATTTTTCCGGTGGTCCACTCTTCACAGCCTTTGAAGGATGACTGACTAGAAGTTGTGGTTTGAGATTGCTGCTTGAGTCATAGCAAACACATTTTAAAGAGACCCTGGCAGGGGAACAGGCTGGTCAGGACAGCCTGGATGATCCTGAAGTGGTTGGAGGTGGACCTGGATGGATTGAACTCATGGCTCACTCAGAATCAAGATCATAAAAGCATAGAACGGTTTGAGTCGGAAGGGACCCTTGAAGGCCATCTGGTCCAACTCACCTGCAATGAACAGGGACATCTATAGCTTGATTGGGGTGCTCAGAGGATGGAAAGGACATTAAAAACATTTGTGTACAAAAATACTCTGAGCCACAGAGGTAACTGAGCTCTTAAGATTCTTCACGTCCCATTGGGCCTTTTTCAGTTCAGTCTGTGTGCAATCATAGATGTCCAGTAAACCACATCTTCATTGTATTTATTCTATTCTTGATGCCTGTGGTATTGGGTTATTGAGTGCAGAAATTTATCTGTGAACAAAAAACATGTGGTGATCTATGCTGGGATTGCCACCATCTATGGCATGTCTGCACTGTTCCTCCAAAGAAACCCTACCAACAGCTTCAGAGGCAGCGATTACTGAATCCTGTGTCTATTTGCATGTGGTTCAAAATAAGCCCCTGGTGTTTTGGGAAGGTAAAACATGTTTCATGCTGCAGCCCTTTTGATCGCACATCTGTGAGAGAGATGATGCTTTGAGGTCGCAGCCCAAGGCCTCGCAGGCCTTCGGGCCAAGAAGCACGATGTTCCTGATTAGGGCAGGAATAAATCCATCCTGACTGCAAAAGAATTACGTGATCTGGAGAAAATGGAACTTTCTGAATGTTGAGAACTTCTGAAATGCTGTACTTTTCCTATAGATGCCTAAGCAGGAGCTAATCTCTTTCAGAGATCTGGTCTTCTCTCTTAAAAACACATTTTTTTATGGTAGAACAGCTGTTGTTGCTTCTGTTGTGATGATCTGGGTGAAAAGTTTGGTAACAGAGAGAGAAGCTTAAAAAAAAGCAAAAGGCAAAAAAACTCAGAAAAAATTCCACCCCAAACCTACCCACTGAAAAAAAACCTTCTGCTCTGGCATTCCAGAGACATACAAATTCTAGTGTTTTTTAATGCAATTAAAACAAATGCTGACGTTATTTATAACTAAATTACTAGCAGGAAAAACAACTAATGACCAAAACCCACATTTGTACCACTAAAAAAAAAAAGAGAAAGAATATCCTAAAGGGAATGATTTGTAAGGATGTGGTTAAACCTATTTATACCCTGGGTTCTATTTGTTTTACAGCCAGCGGTGCACGAACAACATGAAAGGTTATCTTTGACAAGGTTTTAGCTATTATTTTCTTCCAGTGAAATGGTATTTCTTGAGAAAAAAAGGTCTTCAGAACAAAATAACAATAAATCCTGATTTAGATACATAAAGCTGCCATCGATATCACATAATATCAGTGTTCTTTCTCACTCGATACAGGCGTTTTTAAGATAAATGGTAAAACTGAACTGGAAATCCATCTGGCCAGCTGCCTGATCTAATGAATAACCCCACTTTGGCTCCTGCAATGTAAGCAGAAAGAGTTCTCTCCCGGCCGCTTTCGTCTGTCATGAATCTACAAGACAGCCGACATAATATCTGGGCGACAACAGCGTGCTAACAGTGCAGTGACTTCCATTTTCTTTGCTTTCTATTGATTTTCACTTAATAACTGGCGAAATACTAAACGTCCGCCCTGAGTACCTAATAAATCCTGCCTGAGCTTTTTATTGAGGAGAATTTAATAAAAACAACCATTGTGGCTGAGGGATTTTTCTTCTGGACAGAACACGGTGAGGGGTGGGTAGCGTGTATGGGTAAGGGGGGGAGAGACATTTGAATTTTCTAATTTTTTTTTTTTTGCAAGCTTTTCCCCCCTCCCTTCTCGTCACTGCCCTCTTGAGGACCCGACATCATTTGTTTCAGAGAAACTTGGTTTCTTTCCTTTGCATATCTCATTGTCCAGAGATGGCCACAGCACGCACGTGTTGTCACAAGACAGAGAAAAAGGATGTTTGGAAGGAAGGCACTTCCATCATGACCATTCTACTCGCCCACATTTGCTTCTTCAATCTGATTTCAATTTTGTTAATTGTTATGAAGGCTCTCTAATTGCCAAGTGCAGGGGCTGTCAGAATTCTACAGTAACACGCTTTTTATTGTCCCATTTTACAGCTGTTTTACGTTTGACACTTGACACGCAGGCGTGAAGATCCCCTGTCGTATTGGTTTGCTACTGTAACAAAATGGCGTTTTTAAGTTATACGAAGTGTTAAATCTGCATCCAGTTAAAAACATAACAAAACAAAACCCGGTGGTTTCTAAGTTGACAATCCTAATTGTTAGCTTAGGAAAAAAAAAAAAGAAAAAAAAAAAGCTGGAAAAAAAAAGTAAAAGGCCCCAAACTCTCTTTCTCAAGCTGTCCACCAAGCATGCATATGTGTGTTGATATATACATTACATGCAGTTTTCTTTTCTGAAGATGAATCAAGAGAGACCTGGATGACGTTCCTAAGTACAACATATTATTTCCTCTGCATAACCTCCTGGAACGGCTCTCTTTGCCAATAAACTCAACAGAGTTCCTATTATACAAAGCTGCTCTTTTAAAGCATTTGACAGTTTTTATTTTAATTGACACAGAGGCAGTTTCAAAGTCATTGGGTTTAATGAACAATCATCTTAGCATTTGCCTGCTCAAATCCTCTTATTCCCAGCAGTTCACAGTAAAGTTTATTCTAACAGTTGAAATTAAAAAAGGAGAGAGAGGCAAGTAGAAATGTTGAGGAGCTTATATAAAAATCTGTGAATCTCAAGTTTTGTGCAGTGCTGTTATGAAAACTACTCAGCCATGCAAAGCAATAAGAGGTTTAATTACTCATTGGTAGTCCCTCTGCTGCTCCTGATGTGGTGTGTGGTGTTGCAGAGGCCTGGGAGAGATAATTGAGGCATATGGGTGGAGTAGAGCACTGTTTTGGCAGCTCGTTTATTTTTTTCTTTTGTGTATATGTGTGCCACTGACTGTGTCACTTCTCCTGTGGGACTGAAGGTACAACAGTTCATTGTGGAAAAGTATTAGTTGATGACAGATCCTGGTTCAAACTGCATAAGGAACTTGGAGCTGTGGGATGGGATTCAGGTTTCAGAGAGGATGGATGCTCTCATGAGACTTTCATGTGACTTGCGCCTGTCACTGGGACACTGTTGTGGAGGGAGTGCGGTGTCTCACAGTGTTCTGGCAAATCTACACTCTCTTAAGCTGATGGTCACAAGAGATAGTGTGAGAATGAACCAAAAAGATCAGTTTAGAGGTTTGGCTTAATCAATCCAGTTTAGGTGCTACTGGGCTCATGTAGCCTAGAATTTATTCGCTTAATAGGCATAAAACTGGTGAAAGTTGTGGCCTTACCCACCTATAAGGTATGATGGGGATAAAGAAAATCACACAATTATTGAACCTACCAAATCTGGGCTCTAAAAATCACGTAGAAGGAATATTCAAATCCAGAAATTCTTAAGTTTATTTCTGGTTTGATATCCATTTTTAGGTGAATTAATTCATGAACCAGTTCCATGTTGCAACTCCATGAGTATAAGAAAGTACTAAAGTTTCTGCTCTGGTTTATTGCTGTATGCTAATGATATTCAGCAGCTGGAAATTACAAGGGACACACTTGTGGGATGCGACCAAATTACCCTCCACAGCTAACCTTCAGGTACTACCTGTTCTTTAGAGATTGCAGACCTCTTTCCTAAACCAAAATCTTTTTGCAGTTTTTACCAAATGGATAAAACAAGAAAAAAAATTATCACTATCTAAATGGAGTATTAGAGTGACAGGACATATTTGCATTCTGAATAGATTAGCTGGTCTTTTAAATATTTATTTGTGTCTATTTTCAAAGTCCTTGATCCTCTGAAATTTTCCAAACACTTCTGATTTGACAGACTGGGAAATCTGTCTGCAGTTCCAATTATACTTGAAAAGATACATATAAATGATTTGACAAGTTAAAAATTAGCAGCAAGTTCTATACCTAGCAAGATTTTGTAAGCAGCAGTCATAATTCATGATACTTCATTCTAAAGTTCATGTAAATTCTGTGTGTGGGGGATCCTTTAATTGGTAAGCGTAAAGGTGTATTGCTATTCACCTAATGTATTCTATTGCTCAACAAAAGGTTGTTGTAGTGAGCTCTGATTGTGACAAATGATTTACTATCAGGAACATTCTGTAATTATTGTTCGGTGGTACCACAGACCGATACATCATTAACATGATAGACGACCTTTTATATCAGCAAAAATAACTAAATTAATAAAAATGGCTTCATTCCAAACCCTGTCAGAAAGCCAATACTCGAAACAATCAAGTATCAGTGATACCTGAAAAGACCAGAGTTATATTTTTGTTAAGCAAATCTTATTGTTTGTGCAATAACATTGACGTGTGCTGTAGAATGGAGGGCTGGATTTTCAGCTGCTGTGAATCAATGGTCTAATTAATTCTATTTAAGTAGAGACACACCACTCCACATCTGTGAGGGGTATGATATGTAGGATTTTACTGTATTGCTAGAAGCAAGTACGATGCAAATGAAGTATCAGAAAACTTTTCAAGAATTCTGGGAACTGATGCAAGTGCTTAGGCTTGCTGGTTCTTCAGACAGATTCTGTTCCCAATTGCATCCACACAAATCCAGTGTGACTCCACTAAATGAAATGCTTCCTCCAGATTTACACCAGTGTCATTTGAGTTTGCAGAGGCCAGACTAACTCTTTTAAGCATGAAAAGTTAGGAATTTAGAAAAGCACTTGAAGACTATTTATTTTTCTTTCTACCTAAGAAAAAAATGTAGACCGTTCTGGGCAATTCCTCTATTGTATTGTATTCCTACTTCTATCTTCACATTCCATCCCTTTTTCTTCCTCTTGTCATTCCCACCAAGCCACGCATTACCAAGGTAACTCACAACAAAATTTACATAGGTAAACCAAACTCAGTAGGACAGTTGTTAAATGTTTGGTGTCACATATATCTCTATTTTTTCTCTCCTGGTCTTGTTTGAGTGTGAGTTCCTTTGGCAGGGACTGTTCTGTGTATGGATGTTTCACACCTAGCTTTCTCAGTTGTCTGTGTAGACAGCACAAGGATAAATACGGCAAACAAATATTAGGTGACTGGATCACAATGTGCTGCATGAGACTTGACTTGGTTTACTTCACCATAATAAATTGTCAGGGCGTCTTTCCAGTGACACGTGCTGAAAGAGGAGCAAAAAACCGATTAATGTGCAAGTCATTGTGCTCTAATAGGTAAGGAGAAAGTTTTTGGGACTATTCCTTCAGCAGCTGTGTTACTAACTCACGGTGTAACCTTCAGCAAATCCCTTTATTGCATCTCTGTAAAATATTGGTAATGAATTTACGTTTTGTAAAGTGCTGGTGGATCCACAGATGAAAAGCACTATATAAGCTAAGTGTTATTAATGTGATTCACTCAGTGAAATGAAATCTCTGTTGAGAAAAATACCGTTCTGTAAAATTTATATTTAAAGTTACATATTTTACAGCACGAAGAGAATGAAGGTTGTGTCACTGTTTCCAACATATAAACTATATTTAGCAATTTATTCCTTGGCTTCTCTCTAAGTAAAAGAAAACAGCTTGATGCTTAAAAATAACATTTCGTAGGCTTGACGTCCATAATTTGGACTTGAATGTTTTTTAAACAATTATTTAAAAGAATGAAAAATCTCATTCTGCTCGTATAGAATAAATTTTAATTCTAGCAAGGGCCATATGTATGAAGATTAGCCATTTATCTCGAATAGTTATTTCAATTTCATATGCACATTGCTACAGAAAAATGTTTCTGGTGTCAACCATTTCTGTATTTTCTTTTAATGCACAGCTTGCCTGCTCTGTTGCATCCTGTGAAACAGTGGTGTAGTGTTTGAACACTGGGCAGTTCAGTTTTTTAGTGAAACTTCTCTAATTTTACTGCTGAGATGGGCTAAGCTGCAAAAGGTTATACAAACCACATAAATGTTGGGAAGTATATTAGACTCTTAATAATCTTTTGATTTTATTAATTGATATTACCTGTAATATATTCAAGGAAATTGATTCAGTCATCTGAGTTTTAACCCAATATTCTTCTTTCTTTCTAGATAGCTCTATTATTCCTGAGCTTCTCTCGTAATTCATTTGCAAACATTTTTTGTATAGGAAGCTCCTGGTTCTCAGTGGTTTTGCCAGGAACGAAGCCCAATTTTTTGAGTCAATTACTCAAGTTATCATTGAGTTATCATTAGAGTCTAGGGAAGAAAGGAAAAGCTTTTACATAACTTTATAACTAGCCAAGGAAAGAAGAATCTGGATTTTGTCTTAGGATAAACATTGTGGTTAAGGAAACCAACCAAATAACCAAAGAAAAAGTTGGTCTAAGGACAAGGTTTGTCCCTTAGGCTACTGCTTGCCAATATTATTACCAGAGACTCTAGAGTAATCTTAGCCATTGCCTCTCATGTGGAGGTCGGACTAAACTGATGCCTTTTTATAGTTTTGGCATATGAATAGCAACTCTAAACACATATCACTTGATCTTTACTTGAATTTATTCCTGTTATATTTATCTTATTTTCTATAGAAATCTGTTTGGCCCACTACAATATTCAAAACTCCTTTGAGGAAGAAACACTGGAACACACAGATATTTTCTTCCCTTATTCTACCAGATCCAGATCCTGATGGATAGAACGCCCTAACTTACTGTGAATGTCTGGCCACTAGACATTAGCTTCACAAAAAGTCTGGAGGCTATAGTTAACCTGGAACTGGAAACAGAGAGAACCTACAGCAAAATGTAAATGTGAACTCACCTGAGTGAAGAGGTGAAGCACTGTTTTGTAAAGAAAAGCACGCAGCAGCGCCTGGAGCCATGGCCCTGTTGATTTAGGCACTAGCATGAACTTTCTTTGTAGCAAGGTCTGTAGGTGCTTTTAATTTCAATATAATAAAAGGAAATTAGGCAGGTATCAAGACTATTTCTATTTTTCGAGCAACCAAAAGAAAAAGCAAGCCTTGTTATTTGAGCATTTTCTTCTCACCGTACGTGGAGATATTAAATAAATCTTGTGGCTGGTTTTTCTTTTTTGAATAGGCCTTTATTTTCCAGATTTTACACTGAAATATATGTACTTTGTTCAGTTCTTCTAGACCAAGGCTAGACTCCTTCATAGCCATAGACAGAGATTCTTTGAAATTGTTTTCAAAGCCCAATGCTGGCTGAAACTATTTTAGGTCTTGTCTTTGCTACCTTGGCCCAATCTGAAAGGAAGAAGTTTGCCCTTGAAAGAGAGTTAAACTGCTGTGATTCACCGACTTGGAAGAATTGCAGGATGCTGACTGCCTGAAGTGGTGCCTCCCGCTGGACCAGTGCAAGTTTCCTTCCTTCTTGTCTGACCAAGCCATTAAGAAGTTAGTCAGTTCCCTGAAGGTTACTTCCAAGGAATCTCCAAAAAGGAAATATCCAGCCCTGGAAAGGTAATTTACCTAGACAAGATTTGAAATGCAAGGTACTCAGTTGAGGGAAGAAAGTCCTATATCCCATCTGGCTGCAGGAATGCAGCTTCATAAGCTTTTTATCCCATGAGCTAACAACTGCAGACATTCCACTGGGAGATGTCCTATAAAATCTGAAGTACTTGGAGATCCATATTTTATCTCATCTGGCCTGTTCAAGTCAGAACTGTGGCACATCGGTGTTCTCAGAGAAAGTTTTGGGTAGAGCAGCATCCTCCTTTTGAGGATGCTTTGAATCCGCATCTGTGTGTGATGTCTCCTGAACAGAAGCTATTTTTGACTTGGTCGAGGCACACGTGGGAGGAAATGCCAGCAATCTGCCTTCGGGGACTAGCTGTAACTTGCTTCCTTTGTTCTTAAGGAGCAGATCCCCAGCTGGTGTGAAATGGCATTTCAGAAGTGCTACTCCTGTGAGAAGCCGGTCCTAAAGCCTGCCACCCTGATGGAGCCCATTGCTCAGAAACAAGACTCTGGGCCAAGGGATGTTTTACTTTACCCGGAAACAGTGATGTTATTTGAAATCAAAGAGGCTTTTAGGCTGAGGAGAGTGTGCTCAGTGTGTAATTTTTAGGGTCAGAAATAGAACCAGAGAATTTCCTTTTACTTCCTTCTCCTTTTTTAAATCTCAGTTTATTCTGGATGAAAATGCAATAGAAAGTAACTTATATAGGGATAGAGTAACTGCATGCAAATTCTGGTCTGAATTTGCTCCTTCAGCCCCTTTTGCGAATGAAATTAGTCAATTGAGCAAGATAGTTTTGGCCTCTAGGTTGACTATAATTTAAAATATGCTTTTTCACATCACTTCCTTCTCACTGCAGCCACACAGCAACACAATAGCAGATGCAAAAACGTTGAATATATCTTCATAAAACCAACCCCTCAAAAATGAAAACAATAAAACCATCCCCCTCCAAAATACTCATGCATAAAAATCAACAGAAAAAGCAACCGGCCCAAAAAAGTGTCTCCAAAGTATCAGTATAATGAAAACCTTTTGACAGCCATCTGAACACCCATTCAGTACTTATCCAGATGCCTCTTTACTTCAAGTTTTGGGAACATTTACCTGCTTGTTCAATATACTGAGCTTAAAGCATGCAAAATGATGCAACAGGAGGAGTTTGTGAAAATTCCTTCTAGTTCCAAGAACTGTCCTTTTCCATGATGGTCAAGCAGAAATGGAACTGCAGTGAAGATTTATGAAGATTTGTCTTCTCACCTGGGGAGAAAGGAACACATTCTTGTTCCGGTCAATGATATTTCATGCTTTACACAATTCTTATAACTCAGGGCTGTCTACAACATAATAATTTAAAAGGACCGTTCCTTCCTTGGGTGCAGCTCTGATATGGATGCATAAATGCATCAGAATTTTGTTAAGTCTGAAACACACTCTTTCTCACAATTTTTGATGTTAAAGATAGAGCTGTCTCTCGCAACACAACAGGCCTCAGACTTTCACAGCTCCAAGACATAGATGTCTGATTACTTAAGCTCTATTTGAAATTAAATTCCAGCCTCAGGGGCATTTTGATAATAAATTCATTTAGGGAAGAAGTTTCTTTCATAGACACAAACATCCTCTGCAGCCATGCTCTGTGCCAGTATATCCGCACAGAAAATTTCAGGGTACTTTCCCCACATTTCTTCTTCCTGTATTCTGTCCTATAGTTTGCCTACCTGATTCACCACTTCTTTTGGCATGAAATACCTTCCCGCACTTGACTTAGCTTTATTGCACTTCCAAGTTTTCCTCAAGCTAAGCATGTCTACATCACTCCTTAAATCTGCCTTGGAGGATGCCAATACATCTGAGCCTCCTTTTCACCTCTTAATCTTAGTCTCTTTCTCATAGCAGTGCTGAGTGCTACCTGTAAAATCACCTTGATGACTGTTTGTTGCTTCTCCCCAACATCTCTCCTATTTGGGGGATGCAGAGAGAGGAATTAGAAAGCAGGCTGGAAGTGAGACACGCAAAGCTGTCACTGGCTGAATCCGGGTTCTCACTGAGCACCATGGGTGGGGAGAAAGGAGGGTACAAGACAACTCATGGGTGAGTTTGGGCTGAGTCCAGATCCCGAGCTGATACTTATCATATGTGGAAAAAAAAAAGAGCATTTCAGAAGAAATAGTGATTTTGCCTCCCATGCCGAGAAAGAGGACAGGTAAATAGAATTTTAAAAATGAGGCTGAGAGAAGTGAGTCGCATTCTGCTGGCGTTCTTTCCCCCAGGAATCATTTCTGATCCTGTAGTTTTGTTTCTAACAAATTTAGACCATATTTTCCTGTTGCTGTATTTCAACCTTCATTTGATACCAGGCTACAGTGGCTTATAACAGTGATCAAAATGAATGTTGAATTCCCAAGGACATTACTGAGGTTGCTGTACCCAACACTTAGAAAAGCATTTTGAAAAGGGGACTGAGGATTATTATTCCCATTTTATGGATACAGTGTAGTATTATTGCAGACATCAAGACGAAGGATTGTCTTGCACGTATTTCTTGTATATAGGAAACCAAACAGAGAGGTGGAAATCTCAAGATAAAGGATATTCCAGCAAATTTGTAGACTGCTTCCAGCAAAAAGATAAGCGCTCCATCTTCTGTGGTTTGCCTCCACTTGATTTCACAGATTAACCTCAGCCAGGAAAAGGCAGAGAACGTTGATGAAGGACTTGCAGGAGTTTTCCTTGTAGCTAAATTCTGCTATCAACCACTTCTCAGGAAATTTTGTTTACAGGGACCGGAGTTTAGCACTGCATTTGCATTCAATGATAATGATTTTCTTTTAGTCCAGCTGGGATAACTGCAAAGATAGTGCCCAACTGCAACTCCATTGAAGGGAGAGTGCAAAACAGATTGCACTTCTATGACGAGTGGAGCAGTGGGAAGGCAAAATGATCAAGAAAAATCCTCACTGTTAGAGCCATAACAAGGACTCTCGATTATGCAGGTTAAAATAACTTTGTGGCTGTGCCTTCTATCCACTTTTATTATCACTTCCAAGCGGGGCACTTTTTTTTTTTCTTTTTTTTCTTTTTTTTTTTAAAGCAGGTAAAGCTGTAAAAAAAATACCCCGAATCCTTAGATAGAATTGAATGTTCTGTGACTTTAAATGAAAGCTCCACTGTTGTTGGGCAAATAAATTTAAACCACTTAACATGGCAGAGAAGGTCAGGCAAGCTTATTATAGTGATCATAGCGTTACAGCTATTGCGATTGACCGCTGCTCTTTGGAATCACCAATAATCAGAGGCCGCAAGCTGTGTTTGCAGAGAAAGGTCATCATTCATTTTTTTCGAAGCATTAATATCTTTTGTTTGTTTGGCTCAACATGAAACAGGAATCGATAGAGGTAATTCACAGAGCAATTAGCCCCTCATCTGTCAAACGGTGTCTGGGTGTATTTAACAAAAAGACCTTTGGAAAGGTTTAAAAAGGAGGAAAGTGCCTGTACAATCAACAATTTATATTTTCTACATGACACATTGTGTATGTATCTGTGAAGAGAAGGGACCTTGGGACTAAAAAAATATACATAAAACATGCTGTAAATCTGTACTCAGACTTTGAAAACTCACAGTGAGACAAACTGTTAACTGACTTGGAAAAGTTTTCCATGCTGTTCTTAGCAAAGATAAAAATTTTCTACCCGAGGCTCAGGGAACAAGTTAGACAGTTGTTCAAAAACTTGTTGGATTAATTACATGAAAGAGAATGAGGCTGTCAGTGAAACACACGAGGGCAGAGACAGAGGCAAAAGGTCCCTCTCAGCCCTACGCTTACAGTTCAGGGTATTTCAAGTCTCTCCCCTTCTTTTTTTTCTTTCTTTCTTTCTTTCTTTCTTTCTTTCTTTTTCTTTTTTTTTTTTTTTTTTTATTAATTTCCCAGAGATTTTTCTTTACAGGGACAATTGGGAGAGTTAGGAAAATGGAGAAAAAGCGCAGAAATCAGAAGATAAGTTATTGCTCTGTTACACTTATGCAGTCTTTATATAAGCACTGGTGAACTCTCAAATTTGAGAGACTAAAGTGGTCTGGGAGGAAAAAGCTACAGTAGATCAAGGCCACTTTATTTCTGAATATGAGTGTCTCCCAGGGGATTTAATACACTTAAAGAGCTGGCTGTATAGTATCTGTGTTTGGTGGTAGAAGACTGGCAAGGAGCACACAGACTATTAAAAGAAGGGTGTATTTTAGAGGTATCATAAAAGGTTTGGAGGTCGTCCCAGAAGTTCAGATGCTTATTCCAGATAAAAATTTGGCTATCTCAGCCTCCAAAGAATAAGTAGCTGGACTTTATTAGATGAGTAACTGGAGGGTAAGTTTTCCTCAGTTTTTTGTCTCATTGCTGAAATTCAATACAGCATCAGAGAGTTGGTGGAAGCTAAAACCTCCTCCAGGGTTCAGGACAGTTAAAGTGGATTTTTAAAGTCTCACCAGAAAGCTTAGTATTTTTATTAATTGGTACTTTCATATTCTTGCTGATTTTTCACCTTTCCTGGAGCATTCATGTTTTTTCTTTGTCTTCAGGACACAGAAAGTGCTGTGGGGGCCACCAATAGATAACAGGGTTAGCTTTGCTTAATTGAAGCCTTAAGTTGAATCTTTGGTGCTATAGGCCTATGAAAATGCTCACTGTGACGAATACAATTCAGTATGATTCTAGCACTAGGGTCTACATTCATGGTCTTCAGGTATGGAAAGAAGGTGTGTTAAGCCCCCTTTCCTACTATGTCAAGTTCTCATCATGTTCCTTAGAGCATCAATCCTGTATCATTGTCAAAAGCACCAAAGAAACATGATGGAAAAGCAATAAAAAAAACCTAGTTCTTAAACACTGTTTATACTTCAAAGCTGCTTCTGGTTTCTATTTACTTTCCTTTATCTGAGTCCTACTTGTTTTCGACCAAAATTTCTTTGATTCTGTTTTGAGCCTTTTATTAACCAGAAATATTGGCTGAAATTGAGACTTGCTTTATAGATGTTCATTTTAAATTGCAGTGAAATTGAGAGATTTTATTCATGACATCAAAAAGCCCATCAGCGATCAGTGAAGCTTTTGTCAGATATTGTGAGAATAACATGAAAAATTCAAATGTTATTGTTCTAGCAAGAATGTGTTATTTGATTCCGAAGAAAATGTAGACTAAAATATTCCAGCTATCTTTCCATTAGCAAGATCTTAGGTTTTTTAATCTTCAAAATTCAATTTATATAGTGAACTACAAAATTGTAAATGAATTGAATTTTGCTCTCTCAATCGATTTCCTAAAGGTCTGATCACCATGTCACATTTCCAGTACTGCAACATTATTTGACAACTGTTTTGGAAGTTTCTCTGCTTCTTTGTTTTATTTTCCTCCTAGATACCGTCATAAGCTTCCAACAGCAATTCTGGGCTTCTGCTGAGAACAGAAAAAGCAAAAATCCTTCATTAGTCCATACAGGCCTTTACAAAAACATTAGAAGCTAAACAGTCAATGAATTTTGTCGAATATTTCACTAATTCATGACATATTTTATTTTATGGTGCTGCTCAGATTGTTTGAGAAACTTCATAAAAATACTTTCAAATTTGAGGGCAATCAGTGGTCTGTGAGATTATGGCAGGTGGCCTTCAAAGTGCTATTACCTTTGTGGTCAAACTTCTATTATCTTTGTGGTGTTTTTTCAATTTAAAGTTTGATTATGTATGCTTGGTGGTTCATGATGAATTTGGAGTGCTGACACTGCTCTGGTTGCCCCCAGAGTGTGAGAACCTATGCTCTAGGAGAGGATTATATTCCTTTCGCTTTTAATAATGGTGAGTTAAATTCTTGCAGCGTCTTCTGTGATTTTTCTCTGATTTTATGAATCTATTCTTAGATTTAGCAAGATGGATAGGCTGCTGGGGACTGTGTTACTCTGTTATTGTCACTGAGGTAGGACAGTCCATCAGCAAAACACCTCTTAAATATATCAGTCCTGGCTACCATCCAGTGAAAACCAAGACATGCTATTGAACAACACTTAGGACCAAATCTTTCTTCCTCCTCTGCCACCACTAAGCAAATTCGTTAAAGGTCTTGGCCTGTATTTAAAATAACATGAGCTTAAAGAACTTGCTGGTGTTTCATCTTAGAAGACATTAAGTGTTAGAGGAAAGGCCAAAAAATTGTTGGCAGACTCTTCATCCAAGAAGTTCAAAGATGGTGTTGATACCTAAATGTCCAATCCATCCTTGCACATCTGTTTGCCAGGCAACTTGTCTAAAGAGCTGGGCAAGATTTTCAAAGAAGCAAATGGCAGTGAGATGCCTGACTACCATTTGTGCGTTTGAAAAATCTACCTCCTTGTCTGCAGTGACATTTCCCTGAAAATTTACCATCAGTGGTAAGAATAAATGGTTTTGACAGTCACTCAACAACTGCAAGCAATTAGAACCATCTAGATCTGCACTGACTCTACATGCCACAGCATTTAAAACACCGTCAGTCAGTTTGTTAGCACTCCCACTGCTGAGCACAATCTCTGTCTCTATCTGTGAAACATTTCCAGGTAAGGCAGTTATGAATAATTGCTGTTCCAAACAAAGTTAAAAAAGAGGTGGAGACCTTTGTGCCTCACAAGATAAAGGGAAAACAGAGCACGGAAAGTCAGCAAAAACCAAAGAATTTCAAGAGAGAAAAACAAAGCTTATTTAGTGGATTTGCAGTAGTATTTTTATGCATTGCAGCAAGTCAGAACTGGAAATGAATGAGTTTAAGATATGCTGTCATTCAAAAAAGAAACAAAGTAGTAATTGCTATCTGGCATCACGTTTTTGTTTATATTTATGACTGAGTTTCTTAAAAGCCCAACTTCCTATTCATGTGCAGGTTTCCTTAAATAGTTTTAAACAAAACAATTAAACTTTCATTCATGGATATAATCTAATAGGAAAGAATTCTTCTGTCACATTGTTTTATGCTCTTAACGAAGAAAATGTCCAAATTAGCTTTATAAATGTTTTAGGAAAATAAAACCCTAAAACTACCCTAGGACAGTAGCTCTCAAAAATGACTCACTATGTCCCTGCATGGTAAAAGATAGCAAATCTTTCTTTTTCTCCTTTTTTTTTTTTTTTTCCCAACTTCAGCAGCTGCATTTTCTTAGCTGGGAGCAACATATCTTGGAAATTAGAAAAGGGATATTTATCTCTGTTTTACGAAGGCCCAGAGTACACCTGCTCTTTATCTCAAGGACCTGTCCAAGGGTAACTTCAAGACCAGTCTCGTTTTCCAGACTGTTGGCAAATTTTCAAGTTTGACCTCAGGAAAAGTCAAGGGTATATGCCCAGTTGCACCGAGCAAGCACAGCAGCTGGAAGTCAGTTTTCAGCCTTGTGCTGGACCATGGAGCATCCTGAGCTTACAAGTGTTTCTGCAGTGACTCATAAAATAACAGAAGCTTAAGAAATTTGAATGGTCTGTCTTTGAGGACTGTAAATTTTAAAGGAAAGAGCAGATGAAGTGTAGAGATAGTAAAGGAGTTTGGCACAGTAAACCTATAGCAGAGGCAGAAAGTGAACCAAATTCTAAGGCAGGGAATGTTACTGTGGTTGACTTAGGAGTAAATAAAGTTTTTCCACAAATCATTTTGGCTTTGAAATAGTATATTTTACTGAGGTGTTTCCAGTTAGTTGTGTAAGTATCAGGCCACGTCCTAAAATCTTGTATTCAAGTAAAAAGTAAATCATAGTATAGATTAGCTTTTATGGTAAGCTCAATAGATATTGGATAGAGAGATGTGCTTGGACCAAACCTCAGGCCTGGATTAGGAGAAAGCCACACTAGCTTTCTACTGGAGCCAGATTGGGTACTTCTGTACTGCTATTAGTGTGGAAATGCTTATGTAGATTGCTTTCAGAGCTTCCATGAAATTCTACAGAGGTTAGGCCAATCATTTCCCAAGATCCTGGCAAATAACTATTTCTTATTGCTAAGTTTTTGTGGGCCTTCATGTAATAAGTTATAGGCTGCAGCCAGACCTGTGTAATAGAGAGTATATTTTCAGAAAGTGTCCTCTCTTTGGATTGGATTTTCAAAAGGATCTAAATGAGGTACACTTTTTTTTTTTTTTTTTGGAGACTTGAGAGTGTCTTTTAAAATCTCACTCTTTGAGATATGGATTTCAGAAAATATTTGGGCTGACTTGAAGGTTAAAGTGCTTCTCATAATAAATGCAGCATGGAGATTCTGCCCAGGATTCTTTCTCTTTTAGTGAGTTGCCAGAATGTTCTCTCAAACTAAGACAGGACCTGCTGGGTCTGGCTATCAGTTACCATCTCCAACTTACTGCAAGAATAGAACGTTTTGCTTTGATTTGTTTTGGGTGTTGGTTTTGGTTTTTATTATTATTATTTTAAATAAAGATCTGTTAGAAGAACAGTGTTAATTCAACTATGGGGAGATTTAGGTTGGATGTTAGGAAATACTACTTTTCCAAAAGAGTGGTCAGGTGCTGGAATGGGCTTCGGAGGGAGGTGGTGGAGTCACAGACCCTGCAGGTGTTCAACATTTAGACATTGCATTGAGGGACATGGTTTAGTGAAAACTATTGGTGATAGGCAGATGGTTGGGCTGGATGATCTTTTAGGTCTTTTCCAACCTTGGTGATCCTATGATTCTAAGACTTGTGCTTGAACATCTGCCATTCTGCTGTCACACTTCTCATATTTATTACTGACCACTCATATAGTCCCTGTTAATGTTAGTCTAGTTAATGTCTTCTTGTGTGGGGGAACTGTTAGGTCACGGCCTGAACCAGTGATTGAGCACCTGGTGAAGGGGTGTAGCCAGCCTTGGCAGCACAGGTGGAAGCAATCTACCCCATTTAAGGGCTGGCAGCCACAAGGAAAGCTTTTCTGCTTGGAGATCACCTTGTTTGGAGTGTTTCGTGAGCTCTGATCCCTGGCAAAGGGTAAGTGATTTTTTTTCTTTGTTACTGTATTGTTATTGCTACTTTTCTTGGGTGATTTGAAACTGGTTTAAATCAACTGTATCTGCTGCCTCCTATTGTTGTGCTTCTCCTGTAGACTGATCAATTTTTAGTGCTTTGTTTTTGCTGAGGAATGGTGTGAATGTCTGATATGTAAACAGAACTTGTTTTTCAGTTCCTCTGTTACAAAGTTGTTGTGGAATTTAACTTTTTATTAGCTTTCTCTCTATGAGGCTACTGTTTTTATGCACACCTGTTTGTGGCTGTTATGAAACTTTCTTAAAAATGTCTTCTGATGCTCCTTCATGTATGAGGTCTTGATACCTTCCTCAAGCCCCTTCCCTCCCCTTCAGATGTATCATATCTGCTTTGATATTTGATCTGTCTACTCCCTGTTGGCACCTTGTGACAAATAGCTTTTCTGCGTCATTGCTGAACATATCTAAGTGCAAACATGCTTTTGGTAGGAAAGGAAATCTAGTTATAAGTTAAGTGAACGCAAAATTAAGGACCTGCTAATAAAACTAGATTTTCTCGACGTTTTTAGTCAATGCAAAAATAATTGTGGGAATATAAAAGGTTTTTTATGGTCAATTATTCTTGTCTTCGTAAGTATCTATAATCATAACCGCCTCTGAATAGGTAATAATCCTCAATGGGGAGAAGAGAAACTTCCCTGCAGGATCATAAGGAAGGTAAAACGTTATCACATGCATGCATAAAATATATTAATATTGAGATGGTGCTATTGCTAAGGTCAGATGGTCAGACATCTTTTCTTCCCCTGAATATATACCATTCCACCTTATTGGACTGCTCACATCCAATTGCTCTTTGGCAACTATATGTGCACCTAAATGTTTCGGATAATAGGTATTACAGTATTAGGTAAAAGCTTCCTAGAAGTCTCAAGCAATATCAAAAAGTGTAAATTATAGAGCAGGAAAGGTGAAGATAACACTAGAAAGCTTTGAATGAGGTGTCATTTTGCATTTAGAAAGACAACTGAAAAAGTTAAGATGAAAGAAAGGAGAAGATGCTGTCCCCCCAATGTTTTCAGCCGATGCCCTTAAAGGTTTATAAATGTTTCTTGGCAAAAATGAGTTTCTCTTGGGTTCCAGGCACTGTTTATTATCTCATAAGGAGACTAGGAGGAAAATATGATGAAAAAGTCTGACAAGTTATGCTTATTTAAACGTAAAATCTTCCTATCAGCAGTGTAGTGAGAATGCACTGTGCACCTCAGCCAGATGTTGACATGTTAGTTTTCTTCACAAGGCCTTTCACCAAGTGAGGAGTATAATGAACTTTTCTGGGTGAAAATCCTCCTGGAATCTGAATGGAGTGACATTGTTATCCCACACATTGTGCCTGGGAAATCCAGATTACTCCTGGTAGTGAAAGGGGAAAGGGAAGCATGTTCTGTAAATAGGGAGCTTGAACCCAGATTCTCTGGCTGCCACCCAGATGTCTCTCAGTACAAATGGGCTCATCTGATCTCTCCAGTCAATTTTATTCTGGAAAGTAGCCAGTGGGCCTAGTTCATGACCCAGTGATGTCATTATAATTCATTTTCGTTCACCACCAAGCCTTCTGAACTTTCCATTTTACAATGGGTCTTTTTAATAAAGAAGGCAGTCATGAATAGAATTCATAAGCACTCCTAATGATTTATCATCTTTTTCTTTTAATCTTTAAAATGGACAATCTTGCTTTCTCTATCAAAACTGCTTAGGGAGGTTTATTCCTTCTGTCATAAAACGCTATAGTTTTTATAGGTAAGATGAATACTATTGCCACCTACTTAAAAAGGGGAGCTCTTGTGAATATAAAAGTCCTCTTCTGATTCAGCAGCAGACATTTACTGTAATAAAGCGGTGGTTACTCTATCAGAGGTTCTCTGGTTATGGCAAAGGTGTGGAGGCTTTTATTGGAAGGATGGGAGAGCTTTCCATTATCACTGAGGTTTTGCAGCTTGCATGGCACGATGCGAGCGTGCCGGAGGAGACCCAAACACCTGTGGCGTGTATAACCCGCAGCCTGTACCTGCACAAACAAGACACTGCTGAACTTGGCTCCAGCGCCCTCCCTAAGCCTTGCCTCGTTGAACTTGTTTAACCCCTCCCAGCTAAAATAAACTTTCCTGAAATTACTTCACTTATCCTCGGCATGGATCTTTTCACCCCTGGGTTGTAGGAGCTGAGTGGATGATCAATGCATTTGCAGCCTGCACTGTAATTTAACTTGCTGTGTCTGACAGGAGATGTGGAATTGCTAAAGAGAGGCTTTACTTGTAATCTTCTTATCATCTTATCCTGGAGTGTTTGTGAAGGGGGAGGCCTTTCCAGCAGGGACTCGGAGTTGAGGGTTAATGCTGAGAAAGAGAAATTGCCCTGTAGTGCGGCTGACTCCGTGACCTGATAAAACATGCTCTGGACAGCTCATGAACTCTAGCCTCTAACTACACACTGCACTCAGGCTTCCTGCTCTAACATCACTTGCCTTCCTTCCATAAACTCATTAAGAAAAATCACTGGCTGTAAATATGATGAGGAAGGGGGGAAAAAAGGCAAATCTTTTTTTTCTCTTTTTCATCTCTGATGCTATTTCAGTTCTTCTCATCTGAGCAATAATTAGCGTGTGTCTTGTGTGATTAATGAAAATGAAATTAATTGCTTAGCAATACTAAGAGCTAGAAGAAGGCGAGGGAGAAAAGGTGCAGGAAGTCAGGTGCAATAGATCCTAGAAAGGGAACCTAAGTCCTAAATAAAGTAATTGAGGGAATGGAGGGAACGTGAGGGCTGAAAAGAGAGGCAGGAATTTAGTGGTCTTGAGGGTGATGAAAGAGAAAAGATGTGTTGGATGTATTGAAAACCTGGGTGTCTGGATATGAAAGAAGAATTGCTGACTTCTAACTGGAGCTGTGCAATACATTTGTTGCACGGCCTCAGCTAAATTGCTTCTTTGAGGAGTAAACAGAAGGAAGTGAATGGTCCTGCCAAGCTCCTGGTGCCATCTGTTGCCACCCTTTTTTTCCTTTACTAAGAGCTGGATAAAGCCTTAGGAGAAGGGAGGTAAGAGTGACCAGTAGGAGAAACTGCAGAGACAGCTAGTGAAGTGGAGAGGGAAGGAGAAGTGGGATTTTAGGATTAATCAAGAAGCTAATGGTAAGCGGTGACAAGCTATGAAAACCAGTTTTTGTAGCATAACATCCTGCAGACATAAGTGAAATGTCTTAAAGCTTTCACATGCAGTCGTACTGTAAAGTTGATAATCCTACAGAAGCGCATGGAATTAATTAAAACTCCTTTAAAGGGCTATTAAGGGGAATTCCAACTTCTTTACTGTCTGAGTGCTGTTTCACACAGTTGTTATTGATTAGATTTGAGTTGTAAAGTGGTTTGTAAGAATTAGGGAAGGGCAAATGGTTTAGAAATAGACACGGTGGGTGTTCAGACTGGAGCAGACCAAACTTAAATAGTTATGGTTACTGTATTATTATATATTTCTCTCATTTGAGAGGAGAAGAGGGAAGGAAAAACAACTCCATTGAGTGAACCTTAGAGAAATCTTCCAGTAAGTCCTTTCCTGCATCTGAGTTGTTTTTTTTATGTAGGAAGATGTTGTCAGATCCAAAGTCTGCAGAGCTTTGACTGGGAGCTTCATGTAATGCATGTGGCCCATCAAACCATAGGTGCCTGTGATAGGAAACGTACTCCTAGGTGACTCTGCTTCTGATCCTAGACTTAGTCTGGTTTTATTAGTACCAGATTTGATTTAGAAGTCACTCACAATCCTCAATGTGATGAGCTCTTCATGAAGGGGTTGTTAGCTGTCAGTGAATGGGATCTGCGTCCAGCACAAATATGTAGCTAAGTTTGTGTATGTATAAATGCAAGCAAAAGTCCAGTAAGCATAAAACTTTCAAAACATAGTGCCACAAAGCTGCCTTGTGCAGATTTAGCCATTCTCTTCTTCATGCTTGTGACTTCAAGGTGAGCTGCTGGAATGCCTTCTGTAAGTCCAAAGAAACTAATGTAACAAGTGTCATATGTTGAATCGCCTCTCCTTTGCGAACCTAAGTAAACTTCTGTGGTATATGCTTGTTTCCCTTCTATTATTCATATATATTATACAATATGTGTGTGCAAGGAGTGCTTTGGTTCAGTACAATTCACAGCTACTAGAGACAGCTTCAGTGCATGATAATAAAATTAATGGATTAATCATTTTTTTAAAAACTGATTTAGCAATTTGCTCCTTCGTTCCCTAATAAGAAAATTGTTCCAAGAACATCTCTTTTCTAATGATTAGAAACTTTATTCTAATTTCAAGCCTAAGGGTGCACAAAGTTAGACTAAAATATCTTTTTCTTGTCAGTGTAGTGCCTAACGTTCTTGCTCTCATATCAGTTTCTTCCTGATGTATTAATAGAGCAATCATACACTTTCTCAGGCAGCAATTTTCTAGATGAAGCAATCTCTATCCTCTTTTTCTTGTAAGACTGTTTATCCAGCAGGATTTCAAGTACATAGAAACAGTTGTCCCCATGTATCTTAAGAGACATCCTAAGTTGCTTACATTGTAAGTGTGAAGTCTTGGGGAAGCAGCCTTCCTTCTTTCTAATACAGCAAAATACAGAGTAGATGCACAGGTGGTCCTATGAGAATAGACTTTGTGCCCAAGCTTGGGTGCAACCCAATGCTGAACTTACCCTTGGATTCTGGCAGAGCAAGTCATACACAAATGCAGGATTTAGGGCAGAGGAATGCAGGAGCTGACCTGTTTATGACTTCAGGGAAGAAGTAAATTCGAAGTAGTGGGAAATATTGCAATCTGTCAGTCTGATTACCAACCCACACTTCTCTATGCGTTTCAGCCATCACTACCAGCAGCAATCCATCTTGTATCATGACCCTAACCTTGTTATCCTTCAAGGTTTTGAGACTTGGGGTGCTTGGAGAACTTTCTCTTTCTGGATTCCCATGACAAGAGCTGTTCTTTTTCTTCCCCCTCATCCATCATATTTCACAGAAGATCCTTAAATACATCTAGAGTTTGCAAAGCTACCAGTTTTTTTGCCTTACAAGTATTTATGTTGCAAACAAAAAAACCTGATGCTAAAATCTCACCATTCCTTTTGGCGAAAACTGAAATAATTGCTTAGTGGAAGAAACTGTGAATTTTCACAGTTTTATTCTGGGACTGAATTTTGGCCATTTTTGCAGTGTGTGTTTTTTATATGTGCGCCTGCTTTCAGGCCTGGAGGAAACACACCTCTTATTTAACTGGAAGTCATGAAAAACTTTCAGGCAAAATGACCTAAAGTGCTTTGTTTTTTCATAAATCTGTTTGTCTTGACCTTTGCTGCCAGGGGTTGGAAAGCACAAAGCCTGAATTAGAGACCAGGCTCTACAAACGCTGGGTGTTGTTAAGTTGCCCCAGATGACCAAGCAGTTCTAGCTTCCTCATGACTGTCTTCTATTTTTTATAATTAACTTTTTAGTTGGGATGTATTTTAAAGACAAGTTAGAGTTTAAAAAAAAAAAAGCCACCTTAATTTCCACAGAAATTTCAAGTTCTCCCCAATTAAGACGAAATCAGGAACTCCTTCAATTCACGAGAGCTGTCTGGTAGCATTTTCAGAGCACAGTAGCATTCCAAAGACAAAATCACCCAAAGAATGGACCACAAAATTAATCTAAGCTGGTGCATTAGGTAGTGCTTGCTTGACATTTGCTGCTCCTTTCAGGCCTAATAGAGAGATTTTTACCTGTATTTGCCTATTCAACATACCAGCCCCTCAGCCAATTTTGGAAATTATTTCTGATTTATGTCTCTCATTCTAGCGAGTGTCGCCTCAACCTGTCAATTATCCTTCAAAGCAAATGCTAAGTGAATGCTAGCTGGGTAAAATTAATAAATGGAACCTTTACATTAAAAAAAGCTTGAAGACACAGACTTATGAAAGGGATAATTCAGCCAAGCTTTAACTCAATTGCTGATGATGATATTTTATGGAGAAGATGCTAGGAAAAAAAATAACAATACAAAGGGCAAGGAGTCTGAGGGCAACATAGTTTTTTAGCATCTCCCCCTGTAAAGCTCCTCAAGGTGCCTACTGCTCCTTATCCTGAGTTTTCCTTGGCACTACACATTCACCTTGAAATGCAGAAAACCTTTTCTTTGCCCTCTGACTCATCCAAAACACTCTCAGTGCAGAGCAAATAGCTGGGGTGAGTTTTCATGGTGTGCTTCACACTGCACTTTCACCCCACTGAAATACTACCTGCCTCATGCAGAAATAATGTCAGAATCTCCTTTGTGTCTGCTTGTGTTGGGAAGATGATAATGATTTGTAGGGAGACGTAATGATTAGTACATAACACATCAGAAGATTCTGTGGCAAATTCCTGAGCCTACACCTTGAATGCAAGACTGCAACAGGCACCATTTGGGTGGGAAAGCTGTTCTAAAAGTGTATAACATACTGCATGTGGGAGATAATACAGATCCTTCAGTCCATCTCCTGTCTGCATAATGCTTAATTTTTTTTTTAAATCTAAATGGTTTAAAGAACTTGTGATAGTGCAGAAGTTCTTTGTCATCACTTAGGAAGTACCAAAAGCCTTGTCCACAGTCACTCAGATAAAGACTGTATCATTTCATTGATTATTTTATTCCTAGTTTGTGTTTGCTGGACTATTTCTAGAAGAGTGTAAGCCTTATAAAAAGCCTGCCTGATCTAAAGGGAAGTATTGAATGAAGTCCAAGGGAGGTCTGAGATGTTCTTTTGGTTGCAAAAAAATTTCATTCATCCAATCAATGAGACAATAATGGCATGTGATGAAAGCCTGGCAACTGAGAACTAGGTGTCCCGTCTTGACTTTCAGTTGGATTAAAATATCATTTGCTGTAGAGATTAGGTCTTTTTATTTGAAATATCTGGGTAGATCATAAGGAGGACCCTACCCAACATGAAATACAACCATGTTTATAAGAAGTTACCATGTATGTACACTGAAACAATGCATAGCCAATTCATCTTTCTCTGACAGTGATATGATCCTTGATGTTAAAGACATGACCACAGGAAGAGTTAAGTAGCTAATATTTTTCATGAGGTTATTTCAAACAGAAAATTGTTATATAATTGTGCCTGAAAAAGTTGGTGTTCTACTACGTATAATTTTATAAACTTCATTGAAGATGTAAAGTCAGTGAAATGAGTTTTTTATCATAGAATTGTACTGGGACATTAACTTTGGGAGGCATTTTAGTTCTGCATTTCTCTCAAAAATTGATTTCTTGCATCACAGAAGAAAAACAGAAGATATATATATCTCTCTATACAAACACTTATGCATTTCCTACATTTCCACTTTGGAATCTTTTACAGTTCTTTTCTTAACTGTAAAATCTGCTTTTTAACTGCTATGTGAAATAGATTACTGAAGGCATCAGTCTCTGGTCTGGGCAGACACCAGTGATATTGGTTTTGTTTTGTGGTTGTTTTTTTTTTTTTTGGTTTGTTTTTTAGGGTTGTCTGACTTCAAAACCTCCAGACTTCAGTGTTATATCAAAAAAAACATGGATAGTATAAATCTTTTTTGTTTGTGGTTTTTTTTTCCCTTTGGGAAGCCAGGGTTACAGATGTGGAAGTACCCAGATGGCCAGGGCTCCAGAGGTGTTGAATACCAGCAATACAAAGTGAATTTCAATAGGACTTGGGGCAGTTCAACGCTTCTCATTATCAGACTGAATATTTCCTTGATCTATGTGAAGCTGGATTGTTTTTTTATTTGACCTGTTAGTCAGATGAAATTACCTTTGCATAATTAAGAACACTTTAGTTCACTCACTTTAGTATAAGAAATAGCTCATTTTCATATATGATGGGGGTAAGAATTCACAGGAACCAGGGAAAAAAAAAAAAAGGAAAAACCTGCTCTAGTTTCACTTCTCACCAGGGAAAGCACTGACTATTCAACTGGTCCATCTGCTTGGGAGAAGCCTCCACGTGGCCCTTCCTTGCATGAAAGAATCCTTATGTTACTCCATTTGGATCAATCATTTCTCATTTGGGGACCAGCAAAGCCCTGTGAAAAGTGTGGTTCAAATCAAGTGGCTCCTGCTGCAATACTAAAGCAAGGCTGTCTGCATCTGAATGTTTATACTGTGTCCATATGGGTTAGGAATGTCTTATTTGGGGCCTGGCTATGTCACAATTGCGTCATCTTCCTTCAAGGGAAGAGGGGGAAAAAAATCTGGTTGGGTGTCAGAAACCTATATAATTAAAAGGCAAGAGTTCAGTGTTCAATGGCACAATGCTGAAATGCCCTGTTTTTCTGCAGCCTCAGGCTATCGAACCACAAATAAATCCCATTTTAATGAAAGAAATCTTATTTTGTCTACAAAAATCTGAAAGTACAGGAACATAATGAGTGTATAGAGAAACCTCACATCATCCTGACTGTGCA
The DNA here is from genome assembly GCF_016699485.2 of Gallus gallus. NCBI lineage: Eukaryota > Metazoa > Chordata > Aves > Galliformes > Phasianidae > Gallus > Gallus gallus. Next base: position 15,410,718 of record NC_052541.1, on the reverse strand, counting down.
GGGGTTTGCCTGTACACCCTCATATAATTATATACAGACCGCATGTGTACCTTTATCACAGGCAGCTGGAGAGAAACGAGCAACAGTCCTACAGTCAAAGAGAGTCAAGAACCACAGGCTGTACATTTTTTATGTGACTGTTACACTGAACAACCTCCTTTAATTTTCCATTCTTTCATTTTAACAAAGGCTTGAACATTTCTCCATTGATTTGCCTATTCCACAGAGAGACAGACAGAGAGAGGGAGGGAATAAGTGAGGGGTGGGAGTTGATTTCCAATATTATGTAAAACATTTGGTTTAACGAAGCAAGCTGGAAAAGGGGATAAAAAAAAAACCCTTTAGGAAAATAGTTTTCCATTGAAATCAGTGTATAAAGTAGGTCCCACTGGGAATATGTTTTCTCAAAGCTAAATTTTTAAACTCTTTCTACACTTCCCATGCCACTTGTCAGCAGAGAAATGAAAGGCAAAAAAATAACCCTTGGGGTTTCACAGCTTTGCACATTGAAGAAATGAGGGATCACTCTATGGTTATCAGAATTCAGCATTTCTTGTAGAGGAAGGATCTGGCATCCCTCAGACTGTTCCACACTTGTGGACGTAATGACGGGAAAGATTAATTTATTGCGGCGTAATTTCTGCAGTTCTGGAGAACTTTTGCAGTGCTTTGTTTTCTGTTTCATTACTAGAAGCCACTGGGCTATCCTACGCTCTGTCCTGCGTTGTGTGCATTTTGCACATCTCGTAGTCATGCAGTTAATTGTCTGCAGCCTAATGGGAGCCTCCCTCCTTGAGCTGCTGTGGAGGACTCTGGCCACTGAGACAATTGTAACAATATGAAACCATTAACTCAGACTACCAGATTGGCAAGGGCCAACTGCTCCAAAAGGCGCTGAATGTGGGTCTGAGTCGCAGTAAAATAAAAGAAACAGCTCTAGGGAAGATGGGAAACAATGCGGGCAGTGCTGCTAGAACATCGCGCATCTCCTCGGAAGGAGAAGTTTGCAGTTCTCATTGTTAAGTTTGACAGGTCTCTCCCCTAAAGCCGATGATTTAATACGATGCTAATAGTCCCTGAGCAGCAGGCTCCTCCCTTGCATAAGAATACCCCAGTGCTATTGGTATCACCTCTGCAAATATGTAGACTGCTGTGCAAGAACATGCGGAAGTATTTCTTCCTCTTATCAAATCCTGGCATGGCAGAGGTGAGCACTCAGTTGCCTATGAGAACACTTTGCTTTGTACCAGTCTGTAAGACACTCTCCTGGAGCAGAGGCTTCAGTTTTGATCCGCTCTCTGGCAGTGCCACAAGTTTTTGCACAATTTCTCCTCGTAGCCATAAATAATGCAAAGCGTGCTCGTAATGTGGTCCAGATTTGAGGACAGGCTTACACAATGTATTTTGTGAATGCTTCTCTCAAATGCGTGTGTACTTGGAACGTACTGCATACCTGATAAAGCAACGACCAGATGCAATATATCTGTAATAGCTATGCTAAGAAACTTATATTACTGGTATTCGAAGGAATACTGTGGTGAAATCAATGCTTCCTTCTTGATCTTCCTCTCAGGTTATTTATTTTCTGTTTTTCTTTCAGAGGTGTTTGCCTATTTATATTTGAGTGTATGAATAGAAAAATCAAAATATAAACATGAAAATATTAAAAACAATAGCCTTTACTTCTGGGTTATAATCCCATCAAGTTTTTTTCTTTATAAAACACAAATGCTTGCATCAATTTTTTTTTTTTTCTGAGGACTTTACTGGTTTCTGGATATTTCTGAGGTCTACTGCAGAAGACATGACAGATAATTAGATGTTACTGACACGTTGTCATATCATAGAAAAACATTTGCCAGAAGAGAAAGTGAAACTGACAGCATTGTTGATTAATCTTAATTATTGCCCCAGAAGTGCTGCTAAGGCATGGGGTAAAGAATCCCTTCCTTTACCTATTGCAGACCTCTTTGGTGGGCAGTCAGTAAAGCAGTGTTTCCTGTTCTGTGTCCCAGGAGTTTTCAGAGACAGTGGTTTTGGAGTAATCAGATGCATCTTGAGACCTCAGCATGAGTGTGTGTGGCTTACTGGCACCTGCGATGTCTTTGCTGAACTGCATCACACTATTTTAGCATCATGGCAGCGATCGGCAGTGCCTCCCTGTCTGCCTTTGGAAATGTTGCTTTATAAATTAATGGGTAGGTCAGCTTGGATACATAATTTATATGCCTAGTCATACACACTTCTTGGGACTCTATCCTGTGTAGCTGGAGCCGAGCTCGGGGCAGAACACTGCCTTGTGATTTCTGTATGCAATTCCCAGAGGATAGGCAAAGTTGCGTCCCTGAAAAAATTTGGCTTATGGTATGCATCACTGAGTTCTGTAAAGCCCCACTTAGAGTGGAAGAACACGAGCAGACCGTGTTTCAACTTGAAACGGTGTGAAAACAGTGATTCCTTTGACGTGGGATGCCTGCCTTGACTGACACTCATTGGTGAGGAAAGTTACGGACCGTACCGTATGGAAATGTTACTCTCCAACACCAAAGTTGGTTGAGGAACTTTTTCTTGCTTTTCTTTCCAAAATGGTATGCAAAAGAATTGGAGGTTTCCTGCCTGCTATAAGCCAGAAGGAATGGAAAGCAGGTATTTATTCACATGTTACTCAGCTGCTCGTTTGTGAATAGGGGGGCCATGTTTTCATAGACCATGTTTCATAGGCAGCATGTGTTCAATAAAACGTTTGTACACTTGCCAAAAATCAGGCTGCCAGAGTGATTTTCATGGATTGTGTCAGCAAATGTTATTAGCAAATTGTGTAGTTAACCTGGTGTAAGACTTTTATTACTGCTGGGTATACTTACATATCAAAAAGCTTCTGATCCCCGCCCACTCTAAGCCTTCGGCAAAGAGAATCTGTAGTTTTTTTTAGGAGACCGTGTTTACAGCTAACTAGCATTGTTCCTAATCCTGTAAAGTCTATGTGGGAGAGAACCCCATCAGTTTCAGTCTTAATTAGTTTTGGCAATTAGTTCTCCTGGAAAGGACCACGAACAAGGTCCAGGAGACTTCTCAATGCATTATTCCTCTTCAGAAATGAGCCTTCCTCTGGCTGTGTGAACCTTTGCAGGCATGAAAACAACAACAGAAAAAAAAAGCAGTATAAGTCACTACAGATATTGCCAGCCTGACTGAACAAGAAGTTGGGCTGCGGAAAGGCATGGTGAGAAAGCTGTTAGGGTACAAAGGAGTAATCTGTGGCTATTTTATCTATACGGAATTAGAACAAAAAAGCTGTGCGCTACATCAAAGGCTCCGTGAGTGGAGACTAAATTTTTCCTCTTATTTAGCATTGTATTAGTAATTACTGATTTAGGAAAGAAGGGAAAATGTATAGTTTTCTCTCAGGATACGTCATTATTATTGGTAATTCAGATTTATTTTTTTAATTAAAAAAAAGTTGTACTCCTATTGAATTATGAACTATTTAAAACTCAAAGAAGCTTAAATGTCCCAGTTACCTGTTAGATAGTTGTCTTGGCCTTGATAGGGAACTTAAATGCGTGATGTGGGGTCTGTTAGAAGGAGTTGAAATAATTATTTCCTTTTGTCTTAGTGCTGAGCTCAGAATTCAACAGCATTAGATGCTGACTGCCATTATACACCTGGAAATACTCTGTTCTGAATCACTGGATATACTTTGTTCCAAGCTGTCCAGTATAAATACGTAGGCAAATCCACCTGGGCTTTTTTGTGTGTTTATTTTAAGCAACACACAGAATTTTCTGGGGGAACCAAACAACATGAATGTCTTCAGATATTTTACCTCTTGAGCTCAACTGGTTTTATTTCTTGGTGTCCTGATTCCAAGGGGCTTTAGTATGGGTTGCTGAGAGAGAAACACTTGTTATAGAATCTGATGGGCATGTGATGAGGTGTGTGTCTTTCTGAATTGCTCTCTTCATAAAAAGTCATGGTGCTGGCATGCTTGGATAATTTATTTTGGGTAATATTGGGAATATTTGGGAATAATGGATTTCCAGCAAATTCCCTTGAAATCAGGCTGGAATGCAGTGGATCCCCGTCTGTGCAGAAGTCATTGGCTCCAATGCATCAGGTACCTATAAAACTGAATGCTAAGAGTAAACTTCCTATAAACTGCCTGATTTCATTAGGATTTCTTCAAAATTTCTTACAGTTTAAAAAAAAAAATTCTTCAAGTCAGCGGATGTGTTAGCACTTTACAGGAGAATCACATTTAAGTCACTTACAAATCATACCATGCTGTAGAAACCTAGGTTTAGTGGTTAGAAGTAAATTAGTCATTTTAGCCACAAACCATCAGTAGGAAATAATTACTGGGTCTTGGTATGGAAGACATGGTAATTTTCTGAATGTGGGATGAGTAGTTCCATTTGTGCTGTGCTCATGAAGGAGCCCCTGATATGTGGTGCTGGTTGCATGGAAGGTTGGGTTAAGAACCTTGCTTTGGTGGCTGTTTCAAAAGAGATAGTAAGAAAAGAAGTTTCCATGCACACACCAAACAATGACCAAGATGTTGGATATAAGATAGAAAGGAGAAGTGAGAAGAGAATGTTTGGAAATTATTGCTGGCTCTTCACTCCCTGGTGTTGCCTCAAGGTGTCTCCCAGGCCTTCCTGATGGGATGCTTTGGACTTTAGAGCAGGCTTGAATAGGAAATAGTTAATGCCATCATCACCAAGAACTGCAGTCTGTGTGGAATAAAAGCTATATGCTCTGCCGATCCGCCACCAAGAACGTGCTCTGTATTAAACATTTAATCATATTACTGCTCCCAAAGCCATCGGAGCCAATTTAATCAAGTTGTGTCATGGATGTGGTGATATTGTTTTTAATGCCTATTAGGAAAATAAAAGTTAGCACTTATTAAATGAGGATCCTCTTGCATGTTGATTGCTGTGTTAATTTCTTGCTGATAATACCTTGTTTTATCCTCAGATAGAAGGGTGTTTTTTTGTCAAGTTTCTCAGCAAAGGTTGGTGTGCTGCAGGGTCTCAGACATCAGCTGCACATAGGAAATGAAAAATAAAAATAGAACCTTGTTCTTCTCTTGCTTGTACCAATACCAAGTCAGAACAAGTACAATAAAGTCAATGGAGTTATTTCAGTGTAAAATGAATGGATGTCAGTGTGACAGAGAGAGGATAAGGGATGTCCATCCATTTTTTTTTCTGGCAGTAACTATATTATCACTCTGTTGCAAGGAGGTATGCAGAACATAACAGAGAGACATACAAACAAACAAAATGTGCTGGAGTTGAATTTCGAAGGTGGTGCATTTTATCTGCTAAAAATCACCCAGAGGCTTTCAGGAGAAAAAAGAATGGGTTTTGATAGAGTGGTGACCTGAGAGGTGAGGGTGGGAGTGCACATATATATGAAGAAACTGGAAATGGATCTGATATGGGGGGGGGGGAAGGTGTTGCGTTTGGTTTGAAGCATAGGTGGCTGGAACCAATTCTTGTTATTCCTCCGCATTGAGGTATGATGGATCTCTGAAGGGTTATTAAATATATGAGCTGAATTCATGAAGTTTATATGTTGGGCATCCCAATGCACTCATGGGAAAATGATCCCACTTTTTCAGTCATGTTTAATGAGAAAGGAAAGAAAGATGACCTAAATATTAATTAATCATCACAGTAGATCAAGATGAAGTACTCTCCTTCCCAGCTTCAATTGGATAAATGAATGAGGTAGATACTGTGCTTTTTTGGAAGCATCAGTTAAAGGACGCTGCCGAGACAGGGAACATGTTTTGATGAGCCAGTGCTTTCCTTCATTAAAGCAGATTCTCTGTTAAATAAAATGCTTTGGCAACAGCATGAACAAGATATACCACACTTGCAGTGTTTACCATCACAGGAGTAGCAATTGCAGTGATACTTGAAGGATTAGTATTTTTCTTCCTTTCTTCTTGAATCTAATTTAAAGTTGAAAGAAGGTTTTGGAATAGTAACAGAGCAACAGTAACCACTGCGTCTATTCCGCTTACACCCAAATAAAATGGCTCATTTCAGCTAAGTACAATATCATGCAATGCTGGTTAGTTTAAATGCTTTGTTTAGAGAGGTTTTTTTGCTTTAAAAAAAAATTATACAGATACTGCTGAATGAGCAGTTAGGAAACACATGTTTCCGAACTGCAGTTACAAGTATTGTAAAATATGATTGATACCATATGCCTTCGTTCTTTTATTTTCTGCTTTTTAAAAATGCAAATTAATTTTTGAAAAAAAAGGTTTCATGCTATTTTTATATTTCAAAATTATTATTAATAATTGAGAAATGGTCTGAGCCATGTGGTGCCAGAGGTTATTGCTCTGTTCTGCCACTAAATAGACCCAGGTTGTATTTTGGGTGGAACATTTGATTCCCTGGGGCTGAAGGCTGCTGTATCAGCCAGCTGGTGGCCAAGTGTTTGAGCCAATTCAACCAATTAGTTGAGTCCTCCCATCCGGTGGCTGGACTCTTTCAGTGTACGTCTTGCACACAGCTGAGATGTGAATCAGAACCATTCTATGAGGGTTGCTCTGAAAGTAATGCCTCCTACTTTATGATGTTGGCCCAAAATGTCAGGGGTGGATGATGCTGGTATGGCAGTAGAGGCTGAACCTTCCTGCCTATGTTGCATTACGTTGTTTCTGTGCAACAGATGGCAGCAGAGGAGCAGTCCTACAAAACGACATCTAACATGGAAGAGTGTATGAAGCAAACGTGTGTCACTGAATTCATCCATGTAGAGAAAATGTCATACACTGACATTCATCATTGATTTCTGAATGCTTGTAGAGACCTAATAGCAGATGTCAGCTCAGTGAGGTGGTGGGTGATATGAAAGACACACTGAGTGGCCATGTGGGTTTTAATGAGTGCCACATGCAGGCTCATCTTCATCAGTGGCAAAAATGCACACCTAATGGTGATGGCTGTGTTCTGTAACTGAGAATTTGCTCTATCAAATAGTGCTATTGTGCTCTTTGTATCTGTTGTACTTTCTATGGAAATAAACAGGATTCATTGCTTTCAGAACTATTTACTTTACATGTGGCTGTACTGCCAGGATAGCCAGAGGACTTGCACAAGTGTATAATAGATTTGTGGCTGGCTCTTTCGATATGGTGGAGTAAGGGAGATGGTTAGGTCACCTGGGGCAACACTTGGAAGAAAAGGTATGCTTGCAATCCAAAAACAGCCAATGGGTTTTAAAGGTGTTAAACTGGAGGTGAGAAAGCATTAAAGTTTTGGGTTTTTTGAAGAAGACTGGTAGAACTAGTGAGAACACTTAATTCAGAATGAATATGGTCAATATTTTTTAATGCTTTGGTGTTCAAACTGCTTGGGTGCTTCTTTAGGGACAGCATCATCTAGCAAAAAATCATTGCGCACGGCTCCACAAGCTCCAAGCCTTGTTTAAGAGCTATACTGATATTGAACCAAACAAAAGGTAGATGCAGAGTTCAATGCTGATGCAAACCAAGCTACATCTTCACTTCAGTTTTACAGAAAATCTGACACTAGGGTCCCTAGTACCAAGAGAGAACTCTGTGGCTACACAATAAAATGTGCTGTCCTTACATAAATTTTTCCCTACTGACTTGAGTTGGTTTAAAAAAAAAAAAGTGTCACAGCTTAACTCTGTCCTGCCAGGCTTTTTGCCAGTGCAGATATTGTCTGTTCATGCCACTCTTACTTTAAGCCAGATCAGATATTGTCTGTCTAGACACAGCCAGTGTAAATCTGGCAGAAACTCCATGTTGTGCATCCTGGTTAGTCTGACAGAAATCAGGCTGTGTGTATCTGCCCAATCTGAATTAAGCTGTTACTGCTGAATGATCAGCCAGCACAGAAACATGCTGCTAATGACAGCAGGATGACGGTCAGACTCTGAAACTTGGCCTCCCCCTTCCCCTGTCAAAATCTAATATTAATAGGGGAAACTCTTTTAAAAGCCAATGGTATAAGTACAAATGCAAATCTTATCTTTGCCTTGTTATTTTAATATTTCATTTCCTTCTTTCCATATGAATTCAGCAACTCTATTATAGCCAACTGTCAGAGGCATGTGGGAAAGAGGAGGTGGTGGGAATAAAGTAGTTATATTTATTAGAATAGTGGGAACTGCTGTGGAAATGGCTTCCCCCAGTACCATTGTATGCTGCTGTGTTACCTTTGGTACATTTGGGTCAGCGGAGAAATACCACGTTAAGGAACTCAAAGGTACAGGCAGACTGTTGTGAATTAAAATATTTAAAAGCATCTCACATCTATTTTACTTTCCCTGTAATTCCCTGTCATTACTGTTCTTTTCTATGTCAAAAGGAATGATGTGAAGTAAATAGAATTCTTTTGAAAAGTTTATCTTTTTTAGATGTTTTTGTAGCACTGAAATAAGTTCCCCCTATGCTAAATGTTACCCATATGGCTGCACTCCTTGTGAGGCTGTTGCCTTTAATCCATGTGTTGTCGCAGCGTCATCTTGTTCTGAGAGTGTCTAATATTGCCAGAGCAATAAAATACAAACCAAATGTGCAATGCTGGGAAAAATACCCAGGAGCATCCTGGGGATGCTGTCTTCCAGAAGTATGTTTCTGTTATAAGAAGGAGATGTGGCTGGTATCCACACACCAGGCTGTGCGAGAGGGATGTTCTCTGGGCGGTGAAAGGAAGAGCTGGGTCTCATTGGAAATCTGTCTCATTCTCCCTCCACCCCATTCCTCCACCCCCTTGTTTCTCTCCACGAGCTCCTCGCCTTTGTTTATGTTCGAGGTGACAAGACACAAACCAGAAATGGGAACGGGAGTGAGCGAGGCTGAGTGTGTGGGGCTGTGCTGGAAGTGGCGGGCTGTGATTCCAGCACATGCATTTGGCGATACACCGCCTCTTCAGCCTATGCTCTGTGTGGATTCCAAGGGGATGATTCATCCCGACAAGGGAGCCCATTGCTTTTTTTTTTGTAATGCCAAGCATTTACTCTGCAAAATGTGAGAGACAAGAGGGAAGGTCCATTTCTTCCTGATATTTGGGAAGAATTCCCTTCTCCTTCCCACTCCCTGCCCCATCCTGCATAGTTGAGACAGAGACTTTCCTATGAGAAACTTTGCATTCGTGACATAATTCCACGATTTTCAACCCAATTTCTTCTGCATTTTTCTCCCCCTCCCTCTCTTCTCACAATTCACAAGCTGTGTGAGATTACCAGTACAATTAAAGCCACGGGAAGAGGAAAAAACTAGGTATTAGGCCTTGATAACCCTGTCAGGGTCATTTGCCAATAGGGAATGGGGGTCAGCCACAAATTCCAATTTTAGTGTCTGTGACAAGCAGCAATAATCAAAGGAACACAGGAAAGCAGATATGTGATCTGAAATCATCTATAACCAGAAGTGTTTATCTAGAAATGCTACTCTCTGGCAAGATGTCTATCTTCTCCTTTTTGCATATATCTCTCTTTTGGAGAATGGTCTTTATCTAACATCTAACTTCTTTACAGTCCTAGTTTGGAAAGGTCTCACTGGTCACACGTACCTTTGGCTAGAAAGGAAGGCTGCTGATTACATATTTTTCTTAACTGGTGAACAGCTCCTGGAGAACAATGCACGATATAATTATAGAGTTGCTTTCAAAGATGAAGATAAATGAAGCTGTTGCAGCCATGGGGGTGAATGTTGAAAAGTTCATTGCCCATTGAATGGAGAAAGGTATTTTTTGATCAGAAGAATCACAACAAATCTGAGACAGAGCTCGTGCCAATGTGTTCACTGTCAGAGTTAGGGATTAGAAGGGTTGGATGAAATGTAACTCTGCTCATGGTAAAACCCAGCATTGAACAGAGGGATGAGGATCTGGGAGGTAGCACGAGTATGGTTCAGGCATTCCTATTTGGGGCTATTTTTTTTTCCCTCCTTAATTTGGTTTTATTTTTAGAGGCAATCAAAACTCTTCTGAGAAATCCTTCACGCTCAAATCTGGCCAGAACTGCAAGCTGACTCAAGTTCCCTATAGGTAACAGGGATTTCTCTGCTGATGACACCTCAATGCATAACATTTCTGGATCTCTTTTCTGGCCAGAAGTAACACCAGACTGAGACAGCAGCTGGGAAAAAAAGCTCTGAGGTTTGGCTCATAGGAACACATAGGGACTGTTAACTTTTAGTGAAGGCTTCTGTGGATTTACTCTAAGTGTTGTTGGTCTGGAGTTTTGTGGCTCTACAGGACAGATCTACAACTCTGGGGTTATTTTATAGGCTGAGTTTTCCATTCTGGCCTATGACTGTATGTGACAAGGAGCTAAAAACCTGTCGAGAGATCTGAATTAACTGTAGGCCTTTCTTCTGATTAATTTGTGCTAGAAATATAGTTAAATTAATTGTATTTTCTTCCCCTGCCTCTATGGAATTTCCCCTTACTGTCACTGGCTGTTATTAGGAAGTGCACATTCATGCAATAATTTACAACCAACAACAAAACAAGAAGAGGCTTAGGGAAAAAAAAGTACAATCACGTTTTAACCCTTTTTATTTCTTTTCTTTTCCCCCAGAGATTTAGTCTTTCTCTCTAACCTGTGCTTAATTTAGAACTGTTCTTAACTTTATGTAAACCAATTCACTCACTTGTCCTCGGTCTCCCCATCATTAAAATAGTGGTGATAAATCTGATGTATGAGGTGCAGTGATATACTGAATAAAGCTATACTGCTTCTCACTGAGCAGAATCCTCTACATAAAAGCAGGAAGGAGAGAAATTACTTTTTAAGGTCTTGTTTACCTCAGAATGAATGAGAAGAATTGGGAAAATACACACCCAGCTCATCATTGGCTTACAAGTATGTGGCAGCACCAGATGTAGGTGCAGGTCTGCAGCAAAATAAACAATAGCAGAATTGTAAAGTCTTGGGCTCGAGCAGTCCACTTGGCTGAATCAACTGTGTCTGTCTGTAGGTGGAGAGTAGTGCCATTATATCACTTGGACTTTTATTATATTCCATATTTTCAATGACGGGTAAGCTCACCCTTTCCCTACGGGTTAATGATGCTGTAAACAAGAATAGCAGAGGAGCAGCCAACAAAGCAAAAGACTAAATGCTGGTCCAAGTGAACTGCTCTTGAGAAGGCTGAGTTAAATCACAGGCCCACCACAGCATGGTTTGAAGGGGATTTACATACAAAAGTCGTAGAGATGACTCACAGAAGGGAAGAGAGGAATTTTGGTGAGTACAGGCCAAACACAGAACCCAGCCATCTCCTTCTGATGTGCAACCACAGGAAAAATAATCAAGTGCCTGACGGGCAACTGGTAGATAATTGAGTAAAAAATAATAATAAATGGTGAGTCAGTCTAAGTCCCTGCCATAGCATTTGGACCATTCTGATCGTTATGATGTCAAGTTCATAAAAACACTGCGGGACTTTCCAAAGGTATTAAGAACTTAGTAAGACACAGATGGCAAGATGGGGGCTTTCTTGACCTCTCTCTGTCAGCATTTCATGTGGGTGTGAAAAGTTGTCTGACCCTTAGCTTTATCTCTCACAGTCTTGCCATAACCCATTTTCTTGCATGGCTCTGGCCTATGATGGTGTGTTAACCCCAAAGCTACAGTGAGAAGAATGAATACCAGAACCTAGAAGCCTATTCAAGTATATCCAGCCTTCTATGATCTGTGGACAGGTCTGCAGATCTCACAGATGGCAGTGTTTATCTTTCTGCCTTTGGCACCTGAAAAAGCAGCACAGCAGGTACCATCAGGGTTCACTCATAAACTGATGGCTCTACCATGTATTTTAAACAGCAATCGTATTTTTAATGTATCTAAGGTCCATTAATAGCAACATACTTTATGAAACCATTTCCACCATAACATTTGTGTTTTCTGTTTCATGGAAAGCAATATATTTATTCCACACATTTGTGATTTTTCACAGTGTTTTGGCCAGGGTCTCAGCTGGTAATGATTGGCATTGTTTCATGGGCTTCAGCAGAGCTTTGAGTTACAGGGAATCTGGCCTCTTGCATGTCGATTCAACACTAGTGATTAATGCCCAATCCTGTTCCTTGGGAATTAACAAGTTTATTTATCCCCTGAACAAGAAAGACAACAGTCAGCAGATGAGCAAGTTTCTTCTGTATTGCTGGACCCAAATGTGTTACACCATAACTGAGTTTAGCTGGATGGGAGCCATTCTGGTCAGGAAAGCAGACACAGATTCTAAGTGAACAACTGAAAGGCCTAGGGCATCAGCAGAAGCACAGCACCACACGTGTGCCATTTTGAAAAGTCATGACAGATTCACGCTGAGGGTAATGTGCCATTCATTATAATTAAAGAATTCCTATTTATGCTTCTTTCTTTGATGCTGGCTTTCAGTCATTAACGCTGCGGGTGACATTTACTGTAGTCTCAATGCCTTCTGCAGAAGTCTCCACTGAAAGAGAAGGTGAAGAGCTGCTTTTGTAGGATATGTTAAAACAGTCCAGAACAAGAAAACTCAGGATTGAGCCTGGTTAGATAAAGCCATATAAACTTTCACTATATTTTACAGGCCCTGCAAAATTTTCGGACAGCATGAACTATAGGCAAAGGACCTCATATTTGTCTGTGTAGCCTCAGTTATAAATGATGAATAAAGGAAATTTAGTCACCAACTTCCTTCAAATTCTTGCCTTTCCAGCAAAATCTGTCAGCTATGCTATGAAATACGACTCTAAGGCTGATACAGTGTCCAAACAACAAAGGGCTGTTTTTAGAGCTGCTGAGCACCCATTGGTGCTACCTGCAGCAGTTCAGCAACTCTGAAAATCTGTTCTTGAGATGCTTGGGTTGGTCTTTATCCAGTAAAGGAGAACTATGTTTTTTATTTGGGTCCTTGGGCCATTCTGTCCATGCTTCATCTGCAACTGATGAAGGGAAGGCATTGGGGAAAGGAATTGAAAGTCTATGTCCTACTGAGTCAGTAGGAAAATCCCCATAACAGGGAAATCATTGCCTTCAGGCTCACACACACAGAGTCTGTTTGAGTTAGAATTTGAGCATACAGACCAGGACCTCTAAAACCTCATCTGTTTTTCCTTTGAAGTGTGCTTACAGCCCAGTTTCTAAATGCTTCTCCTTTCAACTCAAGTCCCTGCCCAGCTTCTGTCTGGCTTTGGTTGAGAAATTAATGTCTATATTGAGGGATCTCCTTGGAAATCAATAGGATGCTAAAGATAGCCAATAGCATGTAAAGCAAGCCTAAAGCAAGCATGCTTCTCCTCTCTAGTGAGGAGATGATCCAGTGAGAAGATAGATCACCTTGCCCTGTATTCTCTCTGAATTGTGGGACTCCATGCAGCAGCCATTTGTCCACCAGAAGGATGAAGATGGCATGCTGCAGTCTGACAGCTCTTAAAGACAGCAGTTTTACTGTTGGACATGTTTGGCCAAGGTAAGATTTATATCTCTAGTCAGTGGGAATCTGAATTAAGTGCAGCTGCATCCTTCTTGCTGGTTTTCTTTTCCAGGAAAGTATGAAGTCTGAGAGGAGTGAGGGGAGTAAATGGGCACAGGCTCCAAGTGAAAATAGATGATTAGGACCATACCAGTAACACATTTCTCATAGACAAGGTGTGACCAACGCAACCAAAAAGATGTTGCTGTGCTATGGAAGGCCTTTTTTCACACAGAGTAGAAAAAGACATGAAGTCTCAGAGGAACGTATTAAAACACATAGTGATTGCGGTTGCCTCTCAACCTCAGGGGAGCTGCTGCCCTGCCCTGACTCTCGTGCTGGGACCAGGACTGAATTGCATGACTCAAATGCGTGCAGTAAGTTATATTTATGTGGGTGGGAAGGTCTCCACTGTGACCGTGTCCAATCTTTCTCTTAAGCACCCTCTTGATCAGGTCATTAAGGAAAGAAAGAGGTGAGAAATGGCCCCATCAGCTTCAGTTTGGTGATCTGTGTGCATTTGGATCTGGTTCCTTCATCTAGAGAGCCAAACTAAAGCAGCACAGGATGCAAAATACTGGGCTGTCATAGGTGCTGTTTCTCCCCGGCACGGTGTGAAGGAGGAATGCAGCTATTAGAAAGACCTGTGGGCTGCTTAGAGGCTAGCTACAAACTAACTCACAGTCTTGGCATAGTGGGGTTACATGCAGAAGGTGAGAGAAAGTTCAGGCTTGCTCTGCCTCAGCTTCTCTGTACGTAGAAGAGAGAGAGTGAGTAAATTTTTCCTACCTCCTGTAGTTGATCTGAGACCTGTGCACCAAAGGGAATAAACTAAACCAAGCAGGTTTTTGGTAATCAACACGTGGCTGAGCTTGAGGGACTTCTTTCCAGCAGTGAAAGCTTGAAAGGGAGACATTGCATTTATGGAAGAATCTGACTAAATACCTAGAAATCGTGGTGTGTAAGTGGACATTGTTGTATGCATGACCTATATTTATGCTTTTGCCTGCACGGCTGCTCTTGCTATGGTTTGAGACAGGATCCTGCTCTAGACTGACTTTTGGTTCACTTCAGTGTGGCCGTCCTCATAATAACACTGTTCCTGTCTGTCATGAAAAAACGCGCACTTGTGCTCTTTGCTAAGTGCTACACAGGGATAAGTGATTTCTTTCTGTTCGTGCAAGGCGGTGAGCTTGTTCTTGTTCCAGCTCTCAGCACACAAGGAAGGGCAAGCCCTTCCCTACCCATCCCTCACTCCCACAGCTGCTTCTGTGGGTGGGTGAGGCAAACCACAGCTCCCTCTGGAAAAGAGCCCTGGAAACTCCCTGAATTGAAACTTTGCTTCCTTTCCCTGGCAACAAATTACTTGTGTACAGCCAAATCCCACACTTACCATTATAGGGATTTCGTATTTTATAAAGGAAAAAAGGGAGGTTTCAGCTGCTGCTTCGGGACGACATCTAGGTGTAATTTTGATACTTTTGGTAATGCTTATGAAAATGGTAACAATGGAAGGGTCTAGAAAATGAAAGTAATCACTTTATTGTGTTTTTAATTCTAAACGTAGCTCAAAGCAATTAGCAGTATGGTGTCGCTGAGGTGCTGCAGCAACTGAAGGTGATGTGACATGGCATGGAGGTTTCAGGCTTTAGGTAGGGAATTCACAAGCAAGATCACAGAAAATCCCACTTTTCTTGGAAAAAAAAAAACCACAGAAAATGTAAGTGTGCAAATTAAAAAAAAATATGGAGAAATAATTAAAATACTTTTTTTTGATCACCAGATATTGAGAGTTCATTCAGAGGTGTTCAGGAGAGGAGAGCAGAAGCTCCAAGGGCTTCATAGGGCTCTGATGTACTTATGCTATGACTCAGAACTGTGCGCAGGCATGCAAAATCAGTGAACTGCATGTTGCACCATTATTTCCTTTTCTTTCGAGGAGTGCACACTAATAAGGACTTCAGTCACAAATGCATTTCATTCCAGTGAAAATAGAGCATGTAAAATCAAAGAGCATTTTAAAGTGTAAATATGCAACTATGGAATCATTAGGAGGAAACAAATGTGAAAAGTAGTTTATGAACTCTGAGTTTAACAGAAGCAGACTGGGAAGGAGTTTAGCTGTCCTTCTAGAAAACAAAAATTAATTTGCTTTGGTCAAATTAAAATTAATTAAAATTATGCAATGTTGCCCTTGTGTTAATTTTAACGGTGAGGTTGTTGTGATTTAAGGCTACAATTAGTTCTAGTGTTTGAAAGAGAAGCACTGTAATCGAGACAGGACATTTTAATAATCCTGGTTATAAACATTTAATACATCATCTTTAGGGACTCACAAACACATTGTAATTAACTTTTACAACTGAAATAAATCAGATTGCATTAGCATATTGCAAAGGAAAAAATCATTTGCATGATTGAAAACAGCTTTGGAAAATTATGTATAACAGGCTTCATGTAAACATCAATGCAAGCTAGTCTCAAACTTTTGCAAAGATTTTTTTTTAAGGTTATTTTTAGAACAGCTACAAAAGCACTCACATTTCTTTCCCCCCGTTAAACCTCTCCCTGTGTCAGGAATGTCACTCACTCTACCTTGTACTTTTTCATACCAGTAATAAATGTGTACATGACCAAGGTCAACGAATAGCATAAAACACAAGATTAAGGTCCTGATCCTGCAAGCACTTAAGACATGTGAGTAACTTTACTCATGTAAAAGCTCCATTGACTGCTTCAAGTCTGCTGATATGAATAAAGTTATGCTGAAGTGTCTTCAGGGCTATGGTACCAATGATTCATCTCCACTCTCCACCAAGGAAATCACAAACAAAATATACTGGTGGAAAAAGAAACAACCATGAACAGGATTTGTACTGCAAAGTCACCCAAAGAAGTGGAGAAAATAGGAAAACAACCAAGGGCCAAGTAGGAAACTGGTTTTGGTTTATTTCTTTTATTGCAGTTGAAAAGGAAATGGCCGACCTTTTGACCAGACATCCAGATCCACCTGCTTTCAGGGAGCTTTGATATGGATTTGAGCTGTGATCATGTAAAAGTTCATGCTTATAGACATCATTCTAACCCTGTGAGTTAATGTGGACAAAACTTGCATTCCTCTGAGCTCAGAAATTCCAATAACACCATTAAAATTTTGGGGAAGTTCTGCATGGGATTTTCTGGCTTGAGATCTCTATTAGGTAATATAGGATCAAAGTTGCTTGTTTAAAAAAAAAATATGAAAAAACAACTCATATAAGTCAATAATATTGGACCTTCTTAAGAGCGGTCTGAAATTTGATCTAAAGCTGCGATTAGCAGTTAAGATATACAAATGATATTCAGGTCTGAGCTTGAAAATGGGTTTAAGCACATATTTATTTGAAAATGTTGCCAGCTGCAGGGATATTGATGTGTAAGAGGGTGTTGATCGTTTTAACATATGCCTAGAAAGCAAAACTAGAAGCAGGGAAGAGAAGAAAGGGGTAATGGGCAACCTCAGTGGAAAGCTTTATTTTGGAAAGCAATTTTTCAATGAGAGTGAAAAAAGAAGCTGTAAATGAGTTTGAGATAAAAGAATAGGGCAAAGAGGATCATGATAGAAAGGATTCTGATTAAGAGATACAAAAGCAAAGAGCTGGAAAAAGACCTTAGAATCTTGAGCAATGAAGCAGAGGGGTCTCAGGTTCTCAAGAACATGGAAAGATTTGTAAAGACTTGTACAAACCTCTGTGTTTTTCTGTTGGTAATCTCTACACCGCTCAGAATTTGGTATAGGATGAGTATTAGGTTTGTCTTTCATCGAGCAAGGTCTGAATTTCATTTTCATTGGCTGAAGTATTTGATCAACGCTTGGCACTTTGACCATCCTCTGGTTCAGCTTTTTTATAGGTGGAACTGGGTATTCATGGAACTATTTGAGGTATAAAGACAGGAGATGAACAGAACTCTTTTTTGGCCCCCAAGACCAGGGGGAGAAAGATTTTTCTCCTGTGGCCACAGTGTATTGATTCAAAGGAGCAGTAAGTTAATTAACACGAGTAGTGAAGCCTCCTGCATAATTAACAAGACATTTACCTAAAATCAATAATCTAATTGCCACACCTACCGTACATGGGGGACAGTGTTTGTCCTATTGTGGAAGTCTCATTTATATCCTCATGTTAACATGGTGATTCGTGGTTTGTTTAAGAGCCTAACCTGATCTGTAAAGTGATAATTTATTGAACGATCAATTACACTTTTTAACCTTGCAAATATAAACAGGTAATGAATAGCCACAAACCTATTTCCATATGAAAGTTCGCACGTTGCAGGGATTTTCATGCGATGTTCAGATTATTTTTTATCAGCCCGTTCTGGGATTTAGCAGAGAAGAATGAGAGAGAAATGGTTACCCTTTGAGAGGGATTCAGCAGCATTCCTGGGGTTTGCTCCTGTATTTATATTCCTTAATTTCAGACTAGCCTTGAAGTACTGCAGCAGCCTCCTTCTCCCTAATAGCTGAAACATTTTTTTCCGGGTCCTTTTCTTGGAAAACAAATTGTCTCATGAAGGAAGGGTGACGTCCAAAAACCAAAAGACTTGAAGTTGGGTAGAAATAGGATAACAGTGACCCAAAGTAACCACAGGTCTGCACTGACAGGACAGCCTGGAGGTTTTTTTTTTTTTCCCTCACCACCCTATGATAATGAAAAAAGAAGGGAAACAAGTGAGAGTAAGTGGATGAGAGGTTTATGCTATCAGAGCATTGCTTTGCATTGAGGATGACAGCTGGCATCCCTATCAGAAAGGTTGGGTCCACTGAAAGCTGTTAAAATCTGGAGCCTAAAATTGTTTAGACTCCTTTAAAAAGTCTTGTCTTTCATCTTCTAAGTGTAAAATTGGACTTGAAGATATCCCAAGAACAAATTTTCTCCTGAGTTTTCAAGTATATGTCCCAGCTTGTGTTAAAATGGCATGGGGCCCAGCACTGAAGTGTCAGATTGTTTTAAATGATATCTTTCATTTTGGCATGTTGATGTTTTCTGGTCTCACCCAGAGATTTGGTGGTGTGGAGAACCAGAAGACAAAATAAAAAATGAACACAATGGTTTTCAAACCTTGTCTCCAGAAAACTGAGATAGATCCACAACAATCCTCTTTTTCCAGAGAGGGGTTCTGGATTTGGTTGGAGGCAATAGGGTTTTGATACTGTCTTGAAAGAGCCAAACCAGCTCTTTTGTCTACACTAGGAAGTCACTGGGGTAATTCAACCCACCAGTAAAATAAGGGATTGAAAATCCATAGCACCTAATAACGTTTGCTAAAGACTCTGTAAGAGTATATAAATTGAACAATAAATCTATCTTTGAATTCTCGGAGCCTTTTGGCTTTTATAGGCACTGCTGTGAAGGAGAGATTTGAACCTGCCAGTCACCCTGAACTTTCCTATCCTTAGTAGTACCTTACAACCATAGACCATGGTTTAGGAGAAGACTTAGAGGTACAAACTCTCAAATCCAAGGTCATGTATGAAAGAACAAATGAAGAGATCTAGCTAAAACAAAATGCCTTAAGTTCCCTGTTGGTAACCAGGGTTTGGTAATGACATTTTTTTACTTAATGTATTACAATAAGAATAGTACCAACAGAGTTGATGAAATTTCTCTCAGGAGCGAGGAGAACAACTTAACTATACATTCGGTAAACAGGGACAAAATGACTGCATCCACTGTGTTCAGCATCTCATTGTATCAGTTCACATTTTATTAAATATTCAGACTTTCTCAGGAAATGTTTAAAAAAAAGACTATAGACCATGAAATTCCTGTGGTTGTATTTGGAGTATTATGAGAGTTGATGTCCTGTTGTCTCAGGTAAAAATGTCCTGTGCCACATCTCTACCTCTCTGGCACACTTTTGTAGATCTTTTTCCTCATTTAAAAGCACAGGGAGAGAGATCTGCTTCCTCTTCGGGTCCTGGCATCATCTGTATGTGATGTAAAGTAAATGAGGGAAAACTTGACCCATCCCAGGTTCTTTGCATCTGCCTGCAGGCTGTCCCAGGCAATGCTGTGCTGCTCAAGCTGATCTCTGCCTTAGATTTTGTCCTTCAAATATGGATGGCACTTAGAGCTGGGACTATAAAACAAGCTTTTACACATCTGCTCCAATATCTAGCTATTAACTCTTCACCCAATCCTTTCCATCATCTTCTCCCACTCCTCATTTAATTCTGCTGTCAGTTTTGACTTCTCAGTCTGGCAGTGTCCCACCACTGGTGACTTACCTGTATTATAATAATTTGTTTGTTAATAAAAGTAACTTGGGGATTAGATGGGAAAAAATAATGAGGATTGGATGATTTAGGTACACATAAAAATAGTTTTCAGTATTATTAGGCTTGCTATATAAACTACAATAACAATGAAATGTGAAATATTATGTTCTTAAAATTGATTTTTCTCAGAAAGATGGTCTCTATCTTAACAAGTCCCCACCTTTTGGGGGGTAATTCTTTAGTACTTGTTACATATTTCATTCCTCCTTCTGCTTCTCTTTTGAATCCACACAGTTTAGTTTTATGAGTTCAGGAATTAAAACATTTGGAATATCTTTTTATTATCTTTTAAAGGACATTAACATTTTCTTGCTTTTTTGATTTTTCTCGGGTGGCTATTTTTGCTCACTGCTGTCAGTGAGTTTGTTTTTTGTCTGCTTTTAATGCTTTACACTAAACAGAAAGTTCCTATGGTCTGTGGCCCATCTGCTCACTCAGTTGGCTTGCAGCTGAGTGAGCTTCTTTGATAAAAAGTGACACCTTGGAATATCAGTGGAATTAATGGTACATACAATAACAATGCAGTAATAGATGAATAGCCATGGTAAATGTCCAAAGCGAAAGACTGTAGTTCAGGATATCTTTCGATAGCTGAGCCTCAGAAGCTGTTTGATTTCAGACATTCTTTCAGCCAGATTTTCTGGAGAATTCAAGGCTTTTTCATCCTTTAGTTTGAAGGAAGACTAAAAAAGCTTTTGGTGGAAACAAGTAACTGAACAAACAAAAATCTGGGTTCATTATTGTAACGTGATGGAAAACACAGCAATGAAAGTGGAGTAGCAGAGTCCCAGGCTGTAGCAGCGAGGATAAGTCCAAGTGCAGCAGCCATAGATGTAGAAACAGGGGACAAAAGCTGCATGCACCTGAGCTCCCCTGGGTTGTCCCTGCCTTCCCACCAGGTGCTCAATCTCTGGTTCAGGCTGTGACTCAGCATTTCAGCTACAATTATAAAACTCATTATTCTTTTCCCTGATCTCAAAGTACTTCAGTTTCCTCACGTGTACATTTGGAGATGGCAGTGCTATTCTTTTTTTATGGTTATATTACCTGAGTGCCCTCAGGATGATGCAGTGGTATTTTAGCTTGGCTGTGATTTCCACCTGTGATTTCTGTGGACTGCACCAGAGCTAGGGTCCACCTGTACGTATAGCAGGAGGTTTACCTGAGTTTGATGAATTCACATCATGAGGGATGTGGCACTGGAAAGCCCTGAAAATGTCTGGACATTGCCACGATTTAATGTTTCTGCATGAACTCTGCAAGAGAACCCTGCAAGGAAAATGCCTGAATTTTCTTATCTGGGGGGTTCAGAGTGGCTCCTGCGTAAGTGTCCCGTAATTATGTGTAATTATATCCCCTCCTTGTATTATCAATGATATATGCTCTTCTTAATGATCTACACATTAGCAGTGTTTCCTCTTCGCCCCCTCATATGTTTATGCCATGTTTTATCTTTAACCCCTTAGGGATTCTTCTTCCTCTCCCACCCTATTGCACTCACCCCACTGATCCTACAACAAGAGCAGTGGTAGGGTTGGTTGGACTTTGTACATACACCAAAAAAAGGGAAAAGAAATCCTAGCTAATGTTTTCAAATTAGCACAGCTCCAACTCTGGAGATTCTCATTAGTTGTTGGCTGAGATTTATCAGCTCTCATTTGCCTAATATGGAGCCTAACTTTAGGCGCCTGGCCCTTTCGGTGGGGGGTAAGAGAGAATAGGAAGGGGTCTTTTGTCATTGCCATGTGGGCTCACTAATTTGCTCTGCCTAATAAAATTACAAATGAACACAGCTTTGCTCGTGTTGCCTTTATAGGTTATAATAACCTTGGTACCCCATAACCTCCCGCTAGCTGAATTAATCAGATCATATTAATATTTCTTCTTACTTTCTTTTAACTGGTTCTTCTCTTAATTAAAGGGGCCAAAGATGTAAACAGGGTAGGTGACTAGAAACATGGCGTCAGGATATAAGCAAGGCTCATTAAAAAGATGGATGTGCCAGCAGACTGCGAAAATTGCTTACTCCGCAAGTGTACATTTTGTAATTTCCTGACGACTAAAAGCACTAATACCAGATCCTGCTCTGCTTCCCAGTCCCCACCCTTTTCTTTTTAAAGCATGCATAAAAGATGATAATTTTTGTAAGCTAGGGGAACACAGAGGAGTTCATTCATCAGCTGGGATAAAGGCCATTTGTATTAGAAGCCTTTTTGCCCCTTCAAAAGATCAGGATGCAAAATGGGATGTTATTATGACAACAATAAGTGAAAGAAATCAATCAGAAAACTGAAGATTTTGGAAAGGGTGATGAATAATAGCCACAAAACAGGTTTATTATTCATATTAAATCTATTTCTTATTATAATTGATATCAAAACTTTTATTCAGTTGTAGTGAATTTCCAAAGCTGAAATCAAAGGCAAATGTCTCTGCGCTTCGAGTAAGCAGGATCTGTGCTAATAGAGATGAATGGTGTGTGCTGTCCATGCTTGCAGCATCCTCCCCCAAACACATATATGCCTCTGCTGTCTTTCAGACAGAAGGTTGTCTGTCATACCTGTTATGGTTGGTAGGAGAGTCTACCAACTGATATTTGTAAAGTTATGCGTGAACTTCATATAAAAAGACTACTAGTTACCTTACATCAGTAATTTATGCTTTCACTCATTAGTAACTTCGGTCCCTTTAATATTGAAACTTGGCCTTGTAATATGTAATATTAAATTCAGCTGCAGTATAATAACCACTGAATAAAACAGCGCACAGTTTTCTTTCTTCCAGTGAATATTAGTAGGAAAGCCCAAACCCCTGATTTTTCTATCTCCCTTTATCCCTTCTCGAGAAGAAGGAAAGTCATTCTGACAGGATGATGCACAGCATGACCAGGAAAGACCTCTCTCCTTCATGAATAAATTAGAGATGAAAGTTTCACTGATCCCCTTGCATTTTTATGGAGGGACCTCATCCTAATTTACCTAAATGCTTTGAACAAAACGAAAGAAAAATGTAAGCAGCGAAGGTGAAAAGGTTAAAATCTGTGTTTAAATGGAAAGGCATTTTAACAAGAGGGCTACGTGGGCTACCTGCATGTGGTTGGGGTATCTTATCTTATTTTTAAGTTTAAGCATTTAAGTGAATAAATCACAGCACTGTGATTTTTTTTTTCGCATCCAGGAGTAATCAGGTTTTGCATTATAAAGCCTTTGTAAGTGTGTTCATTCAACACCTACAAGTGCCTAATCTGAATTTGATTGATATCAGTGAATTTTTATGGTATTAGATAAAATAGAATAATAATAACAACAATAATGTTAGATAATAAGAACTGAAAGTTTTGTAATTCATGAACATTATTTGAACGATAAAACAATAGATTTCAGCCTTTAGGATGTTTTCTGACTCGTTTAAGATTCCTGTAGGTTTCAGGGGGAGAAATTACCACTTCTGTAGGTAATTTTGAACTCTACAAAATAGTATACACGATTTTATCCACAGTGAAGAATTCTGCAAGTTACTTAAACCAGATCTCTAGGAAAAACATTCATTCCCTGAAGTTGTTCAGGTGTACTTCTAGAAGAGTATTTTAAAATCCTATGAAAGTTAACAGTTTAATCCCTATTATATTCTCCAGCAGTTTCCTTATAAGCTAATATATTTTTATGAATATCACTTAGGAACAATTAAAATAGGAAAAAAAAAAGACTCTCATTTTCACATCAGATATTATAGTCTTACTCAGAAGTTTAATAGCTTTGGAAGATATTCTTCCAAGCCCAGGTGTACCTTTCCAGTTTAGTTTCATCTTTGCCATTGGAGTTTTAAACTGGATCCAAATTCCACAGGGCACGGCAAGTTGGCCATTTGTCTGGGAACAGCAGGTTTTGTTTGTTCTGTCATGGTTCAAAGCTTCCTGGATGCTTATAAAATATAAGGAGAAAAAAAAAAAAAAGAAAATAGTCACTTTCTGCAAGGGCTCCAAATCTGTTTTGTATTTTCTGAATAAGCAAACCATCTGAACATAGATTCAGGATATGAGTGAAGAACATCTTCTCCTAAGTACACTGAGATTTAAGAGAGGACTATCATTGGATAACTTGCTGAAGACATCAAATCTGTCTATTGACATGACTCTATTTACATGTTTATTTTGGTGTTTTCTCTGCTTAAGAACGTAAAGCTCAGTGTCAGTTAAAACTTCTAAGCAATGCGGGCAAAATTAAGCATTTCAGTGACTGCAACAAGGTCTACTAGCATGGTGGGAGATGCGTCATGGTTCCACTCTGGGAATAAACTAGAGGCCTCTGGCTAAGATGAACCTCAGATTTCCTACAAAGTAATGCCAAAGCTTTGGATTAAGCATAAATTAGATGAGAGTAACTTCATCTTGTCCAAATGAAGCTACCTACATGTTAGTCATCTGAACTATCTGTGTTAAACCTCTGTCTTATATGCCAAACATAGGTTTTGCACTGGAAGGGGCCTGTCTTTCTCCACTGGCATGATCGAACAAGTTATCTGGTCGTCCTGGTTGTTCCAAACTAAATTCCTTGCATTTAGACAGCTACAGCTGGGCCACAGAAGTTCAGATCTATGAGCCAGATGCTGTAATTTATCCCGCCACAAAAACCAGCCCATGATAAAGCCTGATGTTTTCAAGGCCCATGTGTGAAGCTAAATCATAATTTCAAAAGCACCTTCATGTGCTGAGTAGGTTCAGCTGCAGATTCCTAAGCTTCTCTGTGTTTTTAGAAAAGGGGCTCCACTTTGCATATAACCTAAAAAATACAGTTTATATCACTCAAAATCTACGGTAGGTTTATACCTAATCTAAACTTCACAGTTTGAACCAAATTGATGGGTATTATATTAAAAACCAAAACAAATTGTGATGTGCCTCCAAACATTTTGTAAGGAAAGTGTAAGACTTGATGCAAGGTCACTGTTACATCTGTAGGTGTGACACTATGCAGTGAATTAGGATGTAATCTCCCTCTCCTCTTCCCCTTCTTTACTTTGTGCCACCAAACACGTCTGAGACCTCAGAAACTAGTTTCCCCAGCAGCAAAATCATGAAAAGGCAAATTATTTGTCTTTGTGTTATTTGGGCATCTATTTATGGCAAAAAAAAAAAAAAAGCATTTAAATATAGTGAGAGGTTCTTGCCTATTCTTTGCTTATTCATCTTTGCTCAGAGAAATGCAACTTGCCTTTGATGCGGATGACTTCAAACAAAGCATTGCAAAGATAATGAAGAGGGGAGAGTGTGAGAAAAGATTTAAAAAAAAAAAAAAAAAGGATTGAGAAATCCTAAATGCTTCAGCCCTGCAAAAGTCTTTCCTTAGTGGGGTCACTAGTGATATGACAAGGCAGAAAAACACTTTGTGGTAAACGTGACATGATAGCTATTAACAACGCACCCATATACACGCATTTAGATGTCTGTGGTTATTATATTTTCCCATTTTTTGGCAAAATCTTGCTGGGCATGCTGGTGAAGGTTGTGAATGACTGTGTACGCATTTCTGTGAAAGCTGAATGCCCTCTTCCCAAGGACAGTGACCTGGCCATGTGCATGTGTGTGTGTGCATGCTTCTGAAGGCTGACAAGGCACCTCCGCCATTTCCTCGTTTTGAGGCCTACTCGCAGACCACTGCACAGGCCCCCCTCTCTGAAATGTTGTTATTCTGTCATGAGCCCTTCTTCAGTCAGGATGTTACTTCATTTCCACCTTTTGTCTCAGGTTGAATGTGAATGATGCTCTTTCAGCAATATACAGTCGCTCGAGCTCCCTGCTGCAGCCTTACATAAATATACAACACCCGTCTCTGCCTATAACTCACTTCAGGCCTGGAAAAATAGTGACTTCCTTTATTGGCCGGATTCTTTCGCAATTCCCAACAGCTGTATGTTTTCACCTCTGAGGATCCTTATCTTCAAGTTTCCATTTGTCTCAGCACTATTCCAGTGGATTGCCAATAAAAATGATTCCCATTTTTATAACCCCTGAGAATGCAGGGAGCAGACTTTCCAGAAAAAAAAAAACTATTTTTTAACACACTTAGAAAAAGAGGCTCCCCACAACTTACCAGAAGGCAGGATTTAGCCTTCACAGGAATACTTGAATGTGTGAAACTTCCCGAGCAATCATTGCGACTCCACAGAGATGGGAACGGAGACTCCCAGCAATCTAACGCCGTTCAATCAAGGACTCTTAATTTTCCATTTGAGCAAGAGGAATGGCTGCAAATGGAACATTTATTAACACATGTGCCTCACACTCACAAAGAGAGCTATATTTACAAAGAATTAAACTTGAGAGCATGAAATAGCCTTGTAACCATATGACAAAGATACACTTAAAGAGATGTAAACACTAGGTGCAGGGAAATTTGCCAGGTTAGAGTCAGCTGTATCACTCTGTTTTATTACTATACAACTGTTTACTGAGAAAAGACAGATGATTACTGATATACTCTGTGTGTTATCATAAGGGCTTGCTTGGGAGCTTTTTGAGACTGACAGTTGCTACAGCCCTATGCAAAAACCTGGCCTGGGGAGTTGTTTTTCTTTTAATTCTTCTCTGTCCATCATTCCAAAGCATTAACAATTCTTTTAGAAAAGTAAACTGGCAGAGCATCCTGAGCGGCTTGTATCACTCCCGTGAGACAGTCACTAAAGAAATTTAAATCATTCTTCTTTTTTTTTTTTTTTTTTGTCATAGGGTTATTGGTTTTGGTTTTTCCAAGGGTAAATTTTTAAAGCCTCTCCCCTGTCTGGGCAATGCAAGTCCCAGGCTGAGGCTAGCAGCTCCTAGCAGTGGCTTCTGAGGGAAGGTGCTGTTCCTGTGTCTCCCTGGAAATGCATAAAGCAGCCATCAGGTTGCCTTAAAATGGGTTTGAAGGGACCCAGAAGAGAAGTCAATACACCATGTGTGCTTCTCTCATCTGCTTCATTTTCATGACAGCCAATGGGTTGCAAAGACTAAGAAATTGAGTGCCAGGTGTTTAAGAGAACAGGTTTAAAGGATGTTATACCTTATTTATCCTTAATGGGGTCCAAGTGCCAGGGCTGTATTTTGAGACAGCCTTCAGCTGTGTTCCTTGCTGTTTCCAGGAGCAGGTCCCTGACTGAGTGCAGAAGGTGAGGAGGGAGGAGCAACCTAGGCAGGTGGGGCCTCCCATCTCCACCTCTGCACACATCTGCTCAGCATGGAATTCAAGTCCTGGTTCATTCTGTTTCACTGCATATACCAGAAATGTTTAAGTTACGAATCACATCACTGCAGGCTCCCTCTGTGTTCAACATAGAGAGTGAAGGGGATGGTCAGAAGGGCGCTGCTACCTTCCACCCACAATCATCTCTCAGTCTTTATCATCTCTTTACACTGGCTTGTGGCAAAAAATTTGGCTTGTTCTTCAGTTCAAGTATTTTGCCATATCTCACCCAGGGAGAGGAGGGGAAGGGTTCTTTCCTTATGGGTTCCTGATCTAAATGAATTATTGTGAGGCACTTTTTTTTTTTTAAAGCCTCGGAAAGGGAATTTGAAGCTATTGTATTTATCTGACCGTTATGAGCACTGTAAAACATGCTGTTTCACATTGTAACATAAGCTCTTTTTTAAAGTATGCCCAGAGTATTTGTAATTGTTATCAGGCCCAGATGTATCCGAGTGTCAGCATGAAGCACTGAGAGTTGGCTCAGATGTACAGAATGTAATTAGCTCAAAGCCCTGTGCGCTTGGTTTGTAGTGGAAGCACAGACTGATAATAAAACCAAAAAAAAAATGAAAGTGGCAAAGGTTAAAATCTATTGTTCACAGTGCTAAAGCTGTTCTGGGGGAAGCCAGTGCCGGCTGCTGCAGTGCTGGAGTGCTCAGACTCCAAACGAGATCAGAAGTGAGGCAGTGACAAAGGTTAGTTCAAAATAGGTGATGATAGACTAACATTAAATTGACATTATTCTCACAATAGTGGCCCAGACATTTGGTCTTTCTAGTCTGATATCCTGCCTCTGACTTGCGCCAGTTCCTCATGTGTCTGGAGGAAGGATAGCATATGATCCACACACCCACCGAGCATCCAGTGACTTGGGAAATCCCAGATGCGGTGGGAGAGCTGTGATGGTACAACTGGTTCCTGAAGTTGCATGGGAACCATCTCTTTGCTCGTGTGCTCATCTATACGCTTGCCAGCTTGTTTAGCTTTTATTTTACTTTTTTTTTTTTCATATTGTTTTTGTCATATCCTGTAAAAATCAGACTTTTGTTAGACACGGAGAGCGCATGAACAGCCCTCATCTCCACCTACTGCTGCCCTCTACTGAGTGGGAGCAGAAACACACATCTGGGTTTCTGGAGCCCCGTGCTGCTTAAATTAAAAGGAAGAGTTACCTCTTGCTTACGTGGTTTTGAAGCAGGTGAATTTGATCCCTATCCTTACAGCCACTATGACATTTCCAAAGGCTGTTGTGCATGCTGCGGTGACAAGCGTGACTTTCCGAAGTGGCTCCCAGCTTGTTAAAATACAGATGCTTTCTGGGCTGATTTGTTGTTAAGAAAACAACTCTTTAACGCATGCAAAAAGCTCAGACAGTTGCAATGCTATCCACGAATATAACGCTTAGAAATGTGGGTGTACTTAAATGCAGATGAGTGCGCTCGCATCACATTCACAAATGTAATAAACAATATCTAATAACATTAATAAGGCACAGGCACATACCAGTGCACAACAGGAAATTCAAATCCGAGAGTGACATGCTGATCTCAACCCCTCCTGTTTAGGAAAAATAAGTCAGAACAGCTTGAGTGAAGGACAGAGTGTCACAGCCTTAACTTGAACATTTCCTGGCTTTTGTTGGTTTGTTTCACAGCCTTCACATTCCTTAAACATAGGTTTGTTTGATTTTAATTTCCTTTTCTTGGTTAAAAGAATGAAGAAACATGTTTGAGGGGTACCCTGAGCATGATTTCTTTTCATAGCCACAGCTGAAATTTCCTATGTTTGTTTTTTCTGTTACAATGTTTAGTGTTAAAAACGAACTTCTGGTGAGGTGATGCAGCCAGCAACAGAGCATGTCTGTTGAGACAAGAAAGATTGTCTCGGGGCTATGCGGCCATCTAGCTTGTGATGGGCTTCACTTTAAGCTCTTCTTCTGCCATAGACCGTACCGAGCAGCCTTAGCCAAGCTACTGTGTCAGACTTCACATGAGGATTGTGGTGTTATAGTGTCTGATTTTGGACTATTTGATAATAACAATAATATGGGTAAAACCCATCTACTGGGGGCACGTGATGAAAAAATTAGGTCCAGTTGTCTGTGTTTCTTTGATAGTTGTCGCAGTGGTGTGTACAGGAGCTGCTGTTTTAAATCCTATCCCCTCCAGAGCATGACAACCTTAGACCCTTCTCCTCAGTGCAGGTCCACCACCTACAGCCCTTTCGCAGTCTGGTATCGTATGTTAATGTTATAGAAGTAAAAAGGTCTGCAAAGTGTGACCATTCTTTTCATTTCCAAATTGCTGTTATCACCCCATCTTATACCTCCTACTCGCTCCCATTCTCTACAAGGGTTCCTACAGAGGTATAAGAGGCTTGGCCATTGCCCTCTTCATGTTTTTCCCACGTAAAACTATTTTTTGCAACTGTATTTCAAGAATTCACCTTACCTTCATGATGTTATTATTGTTGTGACTTTTCTAATTCAATTATAGAGGGATCATTTGTGTTCTTTCTATTTCTCTGGATTACAAAAAGAGACCAGAAAAACTATGAACGGATTGCAGAATCATCAGGAAATGGGTATTATATAAAGGAGGGGAAGAAGTGAAGGGAGGTTTCCAGTAGCAATGGCTCTTTTCATTGGTGCTCATGAGGGGAATAATTTCTGAAAGACTCTTAGACCAGAGCCTGGATGCAAAGCCCAGCAAAGGTTATAAAACCGCCTTAGCTGGTGCAGTGAAATAGGCATCCTCCAAATGGGTTATATATAACAGTGAAAAAGCACAAGGGCAGAGATGAGGGGAAAATGGCAACTTTGAAAGGACTTCAGGAGCTTCTGAGAAAGGGAATTCTCCCCACCCACCCTGTTCCCTCTCTCCTGGGATTTTGCAAGCTCTCACACCTCCAATTACTTGTTAATTTTTTTTCCCTTCTGGTCTCAGTTCTGCAAAGTCAACATGGCTTATGAAAATCAAGTTGTATTCTGTATACTTAATACATCATCTCTAAGAATAATCATTCTGGAATCTGAACTTGTTTCTGTTATCTGGCTCAGCTTGACAATGATTTATGAAGCAGAAAACAAGACAGCTTCATTTTCATAAGGCAGCCTGAACCTTCTGGACAAGGAAGAGCTCTGAAAGTTGTTTTGACTAGTAAACTGAAACAAACATGACACAAAAGTCAATACAACTGCAACATCAGCCTCTCATTTTACAAAGTAACTTTCCTCGGCTACAGCAATCTGACAGTCAAAATGTTGTGATATTCGATAACATTCTGCATCTTCACTAATTACAACTGCAGGGTGCTTGCCGTGATGGACATTTTAGATGCAAACGAAATACATGGCAGCCATTCACAAAGCAAGTCTGGTTAGCAGTAAAAAGGACACTGTCATCACATTTAGCTCACTTTTCCCCCCCCCCCCCCCCCCCCCGTCGATAGAGATATTACACATTATATTTGAACATTAATCTGGATTTATATTAGATCTCTGAAGATGTAAACTGAGTTATGTGAATCTGTACATGTTTACTTGGCGATGTATGTGATGAAATACATGTGATTGATTCTTTGGAATTTCATTCTATGTTTTCTGCCATTATGCAATACTGAGAAACTCCAAGACGAAATTCCCATGAAGATTTTAGAAAAAGCCTCACAGTCTTAGTTCAAGTAGACACTCCACCCATTGCTACTAATAGAAAACATATGGCATATGCCAAAGACAGTGTAGATATATAGATATTCTCCGCTCAGCTTATTGTATCATCCTTTAATATGTAAGAAGCAATATAGATAGTACAAATGTTACTATATTGGATTAATCTATTTTGAGCTTTTCCTTAATGATCTCTAAAGCAAGCCAGGAAAGTGAACATGATAGAAAACATTAC
Organism: Gallus gallus; assembly: GCF_016699485.2. Classification (NCBI taxonomy): domain Eukaryota; kingdom Metazoa; phylum Chordata; class Aves; order Galliformes; family Phasianidae; genus Gallus; species Gallus gallus. The sequence continues at coordinate 15,379,809 of NC_052541.1, read as the reverse complement.
AAATTGAGGAAATCTGTAAATTTCTGACTTAGTTAGAAGTATCAGTAGAAAAGGTTTATTTTATGTTATGTCCAAATGAGCTACCAGACAGTGAAGTTTGTCTATCCACTAACATTATGCAGACCTACTTGAAATATTTTGAAATACATTTTGTTGTTTATTGTTTAAGCCAAAGCTAACAGCCTAGATTGTTTTTATTGCTACAGGTAATGCTTTAGATAAATATATTATTGTTTATATTTGAGAGAATCCTTTCAAAGCTTGCCTTTCAGCTAGGCTAAATTGGCACTAAATTGATCCAAATTTTGGAATGGTCTGTTTATAGAACAAAATCACGATTGCTGAGGAAAATCTATTAAAGAATATGGTCAATCAACTGTATGCAAAAAAAACTGTATGTGTTCCAACATTTCTTGAACTCAACTGTCAGCTAAGCAGAGCCTAAAAGACACTGTGGCAAATTCCAGCCCTTGAGAAATAGTGCAAGGCGAGGAGTTGTTTATTTATTCCTTTATTTTCTTTATCATGAGAAGGGCTTCCAAGAAAGCAAGGCTGGGCTGTGCAAGGCCTTTTCTCTGTTCTCACTGGAGCAGTTCCACATTAAGTCCATATGTCTGCCTGGTCAGAAACATCCAGAGTCACTGTCTTTGCCCTACCCATCTGCCTCCCTAGAGCACATCTTATGCATATTCTCTTGCTATGAGATCACATGTAGTTCTGCTATCTGATCCGTACAATATATGGTCCATCGTGTAATCTCATATATGGGAGCCAGTGTACTCATAAGCGCTGCAATAGTTGTGTGGGAAAGCCAAGGACATGGGCATAACTCCAGAGAGCCAGCAGGGAGTATAATATGGGGTATAAAATGTCTTCCCTTCCCTTTCTCCCATTCAAATGTGATTTTTCCTGCCCCTTATTTCATCAGTTCAGTAAAATCAGGAGTGTGGTGCATTTGAAGAATATTTGCTTTTTGACTCCTTGCAGTTAAATCAGTCAAATGTGGGCTGAAATGTACAGATGTTTTAGTCCCAGCATTGGTGCAGATGTAGACTGTGTACTTGACTTGAACAGTTTTCCAAGATATAAGCCATTTGACTGAGGTCATACTTAAGATAATAAAACTCTCTTTGATGAGGTTCATTTACATATTTGTTTTCCTTGCCTGAGCCCTTTTTTTTTTTTTTTTTTTTTTTTTGGTATAGATTTAGTGCAGTTGTTTACAGTGCTGGAATTTTTATGATTAAGGTCATGCATGAGAATATTTACAACATCAGGAATAAACACAACTCCTATTTAAGAAGCATATCCTGTTCCCATATGAGATCCAAGCCCTGCTTATAATGTCATGCATTTGCAGAGCACTTAATAAATGTTTATTTTCAAATACAATTATAAACAATTCTTGCATTGTTGTGGTAGGACATGGGCTTTACATCTCTCATTGACTTTGGCACAGTGGATATCCATTAGGCTATGTAGACCTCTTATAGAAGTAGTTTGACCTCCAGCTCTGTCTGCAGAGGGCAACTCTTTGCTTTGTAACACCCTGGCTTGCAAATGATGCTTTAACTCACACCTCAAAGGGAAATTCCCTACATAAATAAATGCACACAGATATATGTCTTGGATATTTAAGATAAAGTTAGCATCTCGGCTTCGGGCCACCACTGCCTGCCCAGAATGATGGATCTGGGGGTGGTGGGGAATGTGATCAGTCTAAACAGCAGCAATATCATGAATATCTTCAGAAAAGTGACCAAGATCTTGGAATTTTTTGTTTGTTTGTTTTGTTTTGCTTTCTGTCCCATGGCCCCTGCCTCTTTGTACGAAATCCACAGACATTCTGGCAACAGACCTCTCTTCTTGGAGGGCCAGAGAACTAAAAAAAAAAAAAAAAAAAAGAATCACCAGAAAAAACAATGGGGACACATAGCACATGCACTGTAATTAGATGAGGAAGCCATTAATTATGTTGTTTCCAATATCCTCTAAAAGGGTTGCCCACCCCTAACTACGTTTTTATACATATTTACTTGTTAATCTATAAAGGAAAATGGCTACATTATTTTGATTAAAATATCAACCAAATGTGTGGCAATAAAATCAAATTTCAGGGGGAAGGTAAAAAAAAAAAAAAAAGAAAGAAAGAAAGAGAGAGGGAATGAGAGAGATAGCTATGTATGCCTTCCTCCACACCATGATATATGATATTTTCAGGCTGCTAGGAGAGCAGACACATTAAGAAAATAGTGCTAATGATATTAAAGTACTTTACAAGGCTTGTTACTAAGCGCTGACAAACCTGTCAAGTGTATAATGTAGGAGGCTATTGTAGCGTTCTCAGAAAACCATACCTCTGCCCCATTTCAGTGCAATCTCCTAATAATGGAGCTGCTATAAATTCTAGCCAGCAATGGGACAGACTCCTGGCTTCTCACCCCAATGTGAAGACATGATAAATATAAAAGAAAATGGCTGTCAGTTTTGGCGCCCGAACCTTATTACAAAGTCTTAATCTTACTGGCCTCAGCACCTTTTATCACCGCCTTGTTATGAGCTGATGGCTTTTTTATTTGCTGGGAGATGGAGGATGTGTCATTTGATGTCCTTTTATGTAGCCACTGCTCTGTCCTCTCGTAGAAAAAAAATCTTTTTTTATATGTTTATTACAGTAACCGATTAAATGCGAGGCTCATGCTGTGTTTGGTACAAGCATCTTCATCGTTGATTTTTGCAGAAGCTCGGGTTAGATAGCCGTATGCAGAGGTATTAAGAATATGGGCACAATGGAGTGTTATTTTTATTTTCTGGCTCCTGGAGCTTGGGCATCAGTGTTGGTGTTATTATTTATTATTATTTATTGTTTTGTTTTCCGTATGGATTTTTCCCTCTTGCCAAGGTCAGAAAGAAACCGTAAGTCCTGGCTCATTCTCTTTCACCCTTTCCCCAATCCTCCCCCCCCCCTTCTCTTTCTCTTTCTCTTCGCAAGTGTCAGCCACAAAGATGATGGGCCTGTAAACAAAGTTTGACTCAAAACTCAGCTCAGGTTCAATCAGTTTGAACTTTAAGATGAGATATCTCACAATTATCTAAATATTATTCCTAAACCTCACAGCTGACTTCCTGTCTTCTTCGTTTATGGCAAACAAAGGACTGAACTCCACTTGAAACAATGACCCTGTCAGAGCCCTTATCCCCCCAAGAACTGCAGCAAAGTGCCAGCATCAGGTACTTAACTCAAGATGACATTGATGGGTTGCTTTCAAGCTGTGGCCAGAGACTCCATCACTTGTTCTTATCCTCAATTTGAAGACAGGGCAGCCTACTTTGTTGCTGCGTAAGAGTCGCCTCCCTCTGATTTTGTCTGCCAGATGGTGACCAGGCTCTGCGCAGGGCTGGACCCATTAGCAGAGCTCCCCATCTAGTGGCTGCCAGCGAGGGGGCCAGGGAGAAACTGGAGCAGGACTGTCGCCCTCCATAGGCCAAAGCTAAATGAGGGAAGAGGGAAAACAAACAAAGGAACAAACAAAAAAGGTTTTCCAACCTTGTCTCAGAAAAAAAGTTTATCTTCTCCAAGAGTCAGACAGGGGTTCCCAGCACACTGACTTTCTCAAGACCCCAGTACCTACTTCAGATTCAGCACATGTGTATAGAGGGTGCATGCATGACATACACACAAACAGCTCATTTTCTGTGACATGGAAATACTCAACAGAAGTATTCACAGTCTCCTGTGCCTGCTCCTGTTTCCTAGAAGCTCTGCTAATCAATGGCTGTGTTTGACTAAACCCTATGAAGGTGCATTATCAATGAAGTTCTTTGCAAAAAGTAATTTGGTCTTATCGAGGACAAAGATGTTTAAAGATGTTTCTAACTTGCCTCAGCAGATCAGTGGCAGAGCTAGGAATAAGACAGTCTTGACTTGGTCCTGCTGAGTAATGGGCTGTTGGATAGCTCAGGGCTGGACACAGCTGGAAGGGGGGGAGCCTACAGTGAAATGATCATTCTCACCCTTATCATTTGTTGGACCTTTGCTGTATTTGTGTTGCTAATGGGGAAAGTTGGGAGAGCTGCAGCTTCTTAAGCTTGTCTCCATAAAGATGTATATGGTGATGGACGTATTAGACTAAGGACCGTGGGAGGGAGTTAACGGGTCAACCAGAGAACAGGGTTATGCACAGTGGTTCCTACAATTGCATCTATCATACATAATGCTATTCTACACCTCCTTGTATGTTGAAGAAAAGATGTTTTAATTTTCTTTATTCTGGATTATCATCCTGTTATTAATGAGCAGCTAAAATAAAACACAATGATTCTTAATACGTTCTGGGGTATTAGGTTGTTGCATGTCTTTGAAAGTGCATTTGTACTTCAGAGTAGGAGAGCATGGGAGCAGTGCGATAGTTACCGTAATAAGGCACTTGTGGTTTGCTAGAACACAAGGGGAAAAAAAAACAATTGATGAAAAACTCAATAGGATGGGAAAGGCAAATTGCTTGGCTTGAGATTTAATTAAAAAGGAAACAGCCCTCCCCATTTAAAGGTCGGTTTGTACCCCTTAAATTACAAAAAGAACTCGGGACTGAAATCACCATGCAAGACATGTTAATAAGATGGAGCAGCAGGCTGTGGGATTCAGCTCTTCTCAAGGAAGGCTAGCAGGCTCTAAGACACGGCAAGTGCATGCCAGCTCTTGTGGTGATCACTGTCCTACTGAAGGCTATAATGTGGCTACAACAGAAGCTGCCTACAGCAGATATACTGCTAGGATCATGTAAGAATATGCAGAAAAAAATATAATATGGCTCAAGTATGTTTGCCATTTTCCTCCTCCCATCTCCCATCCCTCTCCATAGTCCTTTATGTATTATCATTGGCTTTGTGCAGCACTTTCAGCGCTTTCTCCCATGGGAGAATTTGGTGAAGGTTATCCATTGTCACCCAGTGTTATACTGGGATGTCAAGACATCTTGAATAAATGGTTTACATGAGATGCTGCCTCTAAGTGCATCCTCAGAAAAACTGCCATTGCCCTTTGCTGAGAAAGTTAACATCATAAAGTGAAGGCTGCCTCCGACCAAATGGGAATGACATTGCAGATTAAGGGCTCTTTAAATTATGCATTTAGTTCAGACTCCCGGGGAGACAGTATATGAGATAAAGCTCACAGACTTACTCTGCAGCGTGGCTCTGGAACCAAAGACATTTTTAAAACATTTTTTCCTCTACAGAAACTTCTGTAGAGGTAGAAACAAACAAAACAAAACAAGAACAAAAACCAAACCCCACATCACTACCAACAGCAAAACCACCTCCCCCTCCCACTCCCCCCAAAAAACAAACCCACAAAGAAACAAACCCCAAATTTGGTAATACCTTTAAATGTATGTATTATACAAATGAAGAAAGGGGAAATAAAAATTCTCAGGATTTTAGCAGGGTGGTGACTATATCCCAGTTTTAATGATAGAAATTTTATTTATGTTGAAACCCCCACTATCTGAACCAGGATTACTTTTCCCAAACGTTTATTAGATTGAAAATGTTCTTATTTGTTTTCCAGGCTGCCCACCCCAATCCCTAGCAATATTGAAGTATTCAGAGCAACTTCATGGTTTGTACTTTTTTCAGACAGATTTCAGTGAAAAACTCTTGGTTCCCCTGTTTGCATGCAGCTCTGTAACCTGTAACTTCCTGCCTTCATTTAGCAGAGTTTAAATTGCAAATTCATGTTTCTTAAAAATGCTGTAACATCATAAGTGGGACAGTTTTATGACAGCTCTGAATTACCAGACAATACTGACACATGCCGCGTGCACTTACTTTGCCTACCAGTTATGGCTGTATTTATCTGCCCATATGTCACTCTGTGTCTAACGCATCTATTTACCATGTTGAGATGGATATTCCACAACCGAGGGCTCTTAGTGCATCCTTTAGAATTAAAAAAAAATCTCATTCCTCAGATAATTTATTTTATAGGTGGTGGTTCTGCTGTTTTTTAGGGATTTTACTTTATAGCGTTCTGCAGTTCCCTTATGTGTAGATGGCACTGGTTTGGAAGTCTTCTCTGACAGCCAGAATGGGCTGGGCCTCTACTTTACTGCTGTTAAAGCACAGAGTCAGTGCTCATAGGCATCCGTAGGTGGATTAGGGTTGGGTTATGCAGGAGATAGGCTGCCCTGGCTGCTGGATTGACATAAGAATTCAGAGCAAAATTGTACTGAAGATTTGTCACTCTTCCTCACTCTCTTTCCCCAAACTGGATATTTTGCCCAAACTGGAAAATTGGCATTTGGTTGGTATCTATTCTCTCCTTGAGATGACAAAACTTGGGTGCAATGAGGCGTTTTGTCTTTCATTTTATGCTAAGAACTCAATGTGTTTTTTCTAGATCTAGCTGTGTTTCTGAAGTGTGGTGAAAGTTCCAAAAAACTTTTAAGATTGTCAAATTTACAGAAGATAAATGCATGCACATATACATGGAGAGAGATACAGGAGAAAGAGAGGCAGAGAAAGAGAGACATATGTATCTTTAGATGCATGTACATTATGTATATGTAAATATCATATTTTGCAGAATCTTTACTCAGATGTATGATTTTCTTTGACCAATTCTTACCCACATATTTTTGAGTTTACTCTTAATTGTTTTGAGTTAAAGTTAAGGTGATCTTTATTCATCCTAAAGAAAACAGAATGTTCTATCCAAATGCACTAACAGATGTAGCTCCCTATGATTCAAATCCTGCACAAGCTTTGCCTGTTCTGGAGTTGCCTATGCTCCAAAGGAATCATTTCTGCCATCACATAAGCGTTGCCATTTTGCTGTTAAACACAGCAGCAGTGTGAAAGAGCACAGAAACCCTTCACAGTGAATCAGATGCAGGTCTGAAAGGTGGTATGTCCATAGAGATCACCATGGAGAATTGTATTCAGTGGACAATTTAGGCTAAGCCTAAAGTTTTTCCTCCAAATCTTTATCTTGCAAAAATTTCCATAGGTCTTCAGTACCCACAGGCTGTTTTATCATGTAGTCAAAAGTTATCTGCTGCTAGCACACAAAGCCATTAGAACTGCTCTTTCAGTGCAATTCAGGGATGCTGAGGACTGTCCCTACTTCAGTCTGCTACTTACCGCTTGCAGTGTTTGAAGTCCGAACATTTGCATCTGTTTAGAGAAGGTCTGGAAGCCAGATATTGGCCAGATCTGACTGCTCATGAAAGCTCAGAGAAAGATGAGACAACCTCCTTCTTCCCTAGATAAGGAGAAATCTGGATTTTTCCTCCACTTGCTAGACAGACAGAAAAATTACTCCTTCAAGGTAGAGCAAGAGCAATTGCACTATCCCCTTAATCAGTACCTGCGGCGTATCAAGCTCATCATCTTGATGGTAATAGCTGTTTGACAAGACAGGGTAAAAGTGATAGTCTTCTGAAAATGAGATAACTATCCAGCTTGAAAAGGGAACCAAAAGAAAGGGAAAAAAAAAAAAGAAACAGGAAAAAAAGAAAAAAGAAAAACTAGAGACATGACCGTGTGTAAGGTGTCTTTTAATTTAATTTCATCCTAGGATAACCGTTTGCCCAAAAATGTCTTCTGTGAGTCACGTACAGTGTTTCAATCTGTCATCTTGTATTGACCAGGCTAACATGGAAATACACTGCACTAAGCTTTTGTCAGGCTTACCAGCTTGGTCTAAAATTTGATGATTTCTTTTTTAGACCATAACTGTGCTTCCACTTTCTTCTCTCACATGCAGAGAGCTCAGAATGGAAAATTCATCCAAATGCAAAAAGAAACAGCATGATCTGGCTCACAGCCCCTCAGAAATACAGGCAGAATTGGATTTTACCCTTTTCCTAAACATTAAGGCCCGGAGTCAGCCAATGCTATAAGGAATAACAGAAAGGGAAATGAAGAGGAATGAGAAAAGTCAGCAGAGCAGCAACAGGGAAACTTGCCATTCCTGCTGGTACAACAATTATAATGCTGCTTTATTTTAGTAACAGTTCTGTTTAAAAAATTATTTACAAACTTTCACAGGAGTCAATTGCATCAAATGGCTTGTTGTATATGCTAAGAGATTGCAATATAGTTATTTCACATCATTTTGTAACAAAATCAGTAGCAGAAATGAATTAGATGGTTAATCCTGAGGAAAGGTACCTGTTGGTCACACCCCTTAACATTAAAAGTATCCCTTCTGATTCAACTATTTATAAAATCAGAATTAGCTTTCCAGGAATCTTCTCTCCCCTTTTCTTTAAGCTAACAAAAATAAAGAGATAACAATACACACAGTGGCCTATGAGCATTCCTGCCAGGGAACTTGTTTCCTGGAAGCAGAAGGGGAGAAAATGCAATCAAAGCAAATGTATTTAAAACCAAATAAATCTCCATATAGCTTCATTTGAACATTTCTTCTCCTCTGGTATTTGCTCTGCTCTCATTGTTTCTTCCCATGCTTCCATGATCAATCTCTCTGTGTTAGAACTGTGCCACCACAACTGCATCCCAGAACTCAGCAAATCAGAGAAATTCAGTGTGAGTGTGTTCTGGTAGTGAGATCAGTGATTTCTTATTGGGAACAAAACAAAACAAAACAACAAACAAAACAAAACCTGGCCCGGAACAATGGTCTGTTTTTAAGCTGAAAAAGGAATATTTCATGGAAGCCATGCTATACAAGCAGCAGTCTTAGAAGTTGTGCCAAACAGCCATAAGAACAGGAAGTGGTGAATGTGTGGCCATGTGTTCTTACAGCACATCCAGCAGATTAAAGCCTTACCTGGTGTTGTTCAGAAGAGCAGTCCTAAACAAATGAAGCTGTGACTTTCACAAGCCTGACTTTCCTTGTGAGACCTCCTGCATTTTCCAGATCTTCAGGGAATTGGATGCTTAAAAACGTATTGCAGTGTGTAGTTTATATGTTTTACTTTTCCCGTACAGCATTACGGTCTAGGAACCTCTTTATCTTTAGCTTTTGCACCAGTAGGACTCGCAGGGCCCAGCCAAAGTCCTACAGACACATGGGACTATATTTGCTGTTGAGAAGATCTTGCAATCTAAACATATCAGACAACGTAAGAAGAGGAATGGAATCACATTAGGGGATAATGATTTGTCCATGCTCTTAAAGAACTCCTTGGCATCAAAGTAAGCCCAGATCTCTGCCTAAGCCCTTATTGTCAGCAAGCCAAACAGATATGGAAAGACTAATAAAAATCAGTCAATATTTAGATGGTGCCATAGCATCTTATTATTTAATGAAACTGAGTAGGAAAGTAGGAAAGAAGATGCAATGAATCTGAAAATCTGTATTTCAGCAGAATCCTTCCCTTACAAAGATAAAGAGGGAGACACCAGAGCAAGGAACATTTTTTTCACTGTCTGACAACACTTAAGCCAAAGTGTTTTGAACAACACTAATTGCCCCTCAGATTTCTGCACTGCTTTATGACAGAGCAAATATTGCCACAGATATTTCATTTCTTCCTGGAAGAGCATTTTACAATGGCCACCTGTTGATCCCCCATTTCTATTCTATTTTTCCATCCTCTGCTTCATTTCTGTTTTCAGCAGCATGTTGCAAGTTCTGATCAATAGTCCTGGGGTGGTGAGGTGGGAGCTTTTACCAGCGTGACAGCCTGTCTCGCTGCAATACAGGAGCAGACCCTTAGTGGGATCTCTGCTCAGAATAAAGAGGTTATCTCTGAATACAGGTAGCCGTCTGCTGAAAGCCATTTAGCAGATTTTTGGAGAAGAGGCAGTCACAGGCAGGTGAAGTCTCTAACCCACGTTCCACCCTGCTAACATGAGCAACTCCGTAACTTATATCATCGTGAGTAATGCTCTCCATCACACACAATTCACCTTCCTTTCTTTTTTCTTTTCCTTTCTAGCCCCCCCCCCCTCCCCCCCTTTTTTTCAGCTGGCTTTGTTGTTTGTGTGGTGTCAGTAGGAATGTGCTTGGAGCAGAGTTATATGGCATCATTTGGAGAAACATTGCGTTAATAACCAGAGTTCAAGGGCAAAGGATATAAACGGAGCAAATTACAAGTCTGAACAGATATATGGCTTTTGCTAAAAGGGACACAGGCTGCTACTTTTATTTACTGGGTGCTGGAGCGCTTGTAAAAAGGTGCAAGAAAACATGAATTCATTTTTTAAATGCTCCACTGTAGTTTGGAAAAGCAATGCAAATTTTCAGTCTAGAGAGGAGGAATGTTTGAGAGAAAAATGAAAGAAAATAAATAAAAATCGCCCACCCTGACAGAGATTTTGTATTATTTGTTTTTAAGTCTGCTGTACTGAAGCATCATTCAGATGCAAGTGACCCAACTCTGCCCTGAGTGAAATTTGGAGGTATTAAAGCAGACATTAACAATAAAACAACGGTGGGCTGGGGACCGCCATTCATCTAACCTCAGCTGTAATTAAGTTGCTGCCTCTGAAGGCTCAATCCACACCCTTGATCCTTGGGTTCAGCCTCCACCTCCCCGTTATCTGCGGGTCAGGTGGCAAACCTCCGTGACTCAGCACAAACCCAACCCCGCTCCCCAAAGGAACAAAGTCTGCTGAAGGGCTGAGGAGTTTCAGGCAGATCCTTCCAGCTTGTCACAGGGTGGGATTATTTCATTTCGCAGCCTGTAATACAATTTCATGTATTGCTATTGAGTGTGGCAATAAGTAACTGGAACATTTTGTTTATCTGATTTTCTCCAGCTGCAGATTCATCACTGGTTTTATTTCATTTTTCTTAAGTGTTTCATAATTTATTTATTTTTTTCTAAAATGCAAGATACTATTGACATTCATTTTTCTGCTCTTCCAAGACATACGTTACTGCTGATTACCAGGCAAGATATATAATGAAACCAATAAATAATAATCTCCTCTAGCGAAAGGATATCCAAAATAACATCTTTCCTATTTCAGATTCTTTGAATCCCTACTTTTTTAAGAAGCAGCTCATTCTTTGAGCGTTGTTTTTACAGCTTGTTCTACAAGTGTGCAAAGGGAAAAAAAAAAAAGTCACCACCCCCAACCAAACAGTTTAAAAAATGAAATTTCCAAAAACATCTGGTCTCCCTCCTTTGTCACCATGCCACTGAAAATATTCCATCTAGTAAATTGCAGGTGATATTTAAACACACAAAAATTAGGGGAATATTAAGGAAGGCTTGCTCCTATTTATTTATTTATTTATTTATTTATTCTGCAATGAAAGATACACAGAGGGCAAAACTTAATCTTTGTGGGGGTAAAGAATGCTGTAGAAGTGCTTCATTTCACATTATTCACTGAAGACATCAAACTTTTCTCCCATGTGCTGTTTGCAGTTCATGGGATGCTTCCTTGCTTGCTGGTTTTGCACAACCAGGGTGCATCACGATTTCAACACAATGCAATACAGCAGCAGCTGTACACATCTTAATAAGACACGAGTGAGAAAAGCAGAAAACAAGTCTTTAAGCGTGCAATTGAATTCTGGAGGGGTTTTATTTTGTGTGCTGTGCCTCAACCGCAGCAGAAACCACAGGGTTTAAGTCAGATTTTCCAAGCACTGTGTGAGCACCTGGGCTTTTTGGGGTCTGCGGGATGATGGCAGAGGCAGCACACACCATGCAGCACTGGAGACGTGGGCTCTCCCGCTCCCGTGCCACATGAAGCCTATCCACTTTCCCACACCACATATCCCTTTCTCCCACTGGGACATAATAGAAACTAATCTTTGCCATCTAAACATTCAGCGTTGAGTCCTTTTGTTGAGCCGTTTTATTCATTTCAGCCGGTGCCGGTGCAGCGCTGAGCCCACGTGTATTTACATACACCAAGTACCCCGCTGCTCCGAACTCTCTGCTCGGAAGACAGGGCAATTAATCATCCCCAAATCCTCCCGCCGCGTGTGCCGCAGCTCCGACAGCAAGCATAACCAATCAGCCAGGGCAGGTGGGATGCGGGCCCGCAGGAAAGCCCTGCACCCTGACCTAGCACTGGTGGGCTCCCTTCCTTCCCCCTCTCATTGCTGAGCAAGAATAACACCATTAATGGTGTCCTTGTAATCAGCTAAATGTGCTGGAGTCGGGAGCAGGCAGATACTGCTTTTGTGATTTTCAGAGGATGCGGTTTCTTTCTGTCTTAGTTGTGGTGTACAGGTTGAAATCCAGCCCATAATGTAGAGAAACTGTGATTTTGTACTTGTTTTCCACTTGTGAATTGAATTTGCTTCTTTGGTCATGTGGCTGCATTGCCTTTTGTACACCAAACCCATCACAGAGGCAGCAAGATGACTTGGTAACAAATCATTCCATAGCAATGACTTGGTTAATTGTACAGACTGGCTAAAATTGTCAGATCACGGTGCCTCTGGCAGATACATCAAGAGCTGCTGTATACCATCAGCAGTACATGCATGGAGATCAAAATGCTCCTTTTTTTCCATTCCTCTGTTTTTCTTGTTGCTACTTAATGTTTCCCTCCTCCCCAGACTTCCTTGCTACACCTTTGTATTCTTACCATCCATTTCCTTCAATCTCTGGACTGATATTCCTATCTCATATAAATGCTACTATTTAGTTCTACCGTTTCACTGCTCGGTCAGCCCACATATGGCAGGGTACCAGCACAGACTTTTTTCCCCCTGTAACATCCATTCATGGGGTCAGTGAGAAAGTGAAGTCAATGGAAAGACACCCATTGACACAACCCATCGACACAACAGAGCCCAGGGTTGGGCTCATAAATTTGCTACGAAAGTTGTCTCATTCCTTTCTGTAAATTATAGAGACCATTGAAAATAGCTCAATAAAAGCAGCAAAAATCAATTTTTAATGATATCCAGAATATTAATTCTCCATAAGTGGAACTTGTTGGTCAGGCCTGCCTAGATAACTTTACCTTCTCCTTGTAGACCTGACAGATAATCCTTTTTTGTTGTTGTTTTATGAGATTTTTTTAAAGTTTCTATTTACAGCTCCTGATGACCTTGCCCTTCAGCTGCATCGTTCTAAGAGCATCTGTGGTTTTGCCATAAAACATTCTGCAGATTGTGATGAGCCAGGACAGGATGTAGTTGAATTTGAAGCTGAATTAAACTTCTGAACAACCTTAGTTGTTTTTAATTAATACAATGGAAAATATGAGGCATTTTATGCAAAGACAAATTGAAAATGACTTCTTCCTTTAAAAAAAAAAAAGTAATTATGATACCAGAGGTCTATTTGGTACAAGGTATATTACAATTCTTTATGGCATTTTGAAGAAAAAATGAGGCTGAAATATATGCTGCCAGTTGACTCATAATTGGTATCCCAATGAAAACTCAAAAATGTGCAGCTTTGGAATTCACCTGCTCAAGTGCTTAAGAGTTTACAAAACTCTTCAAGTCTTTGAGAGGAGGAACACACACACCATGAAGTATAACTGAGCTTTTTAGCTCTGCTACTATTGTATTTCTTGGAACAATAATACTCTAAAATGAAAAAAACATCTGCAAGATAGGAGAAAAGTACATCTTGAGTGCAGATAAACCACATTGTTCTGCACCTTCCTTTCCAGGAAAGACAGCTGACTGTCTTCCTTATCTCTAATAATACCCAAGACATGGGTGTTCTCCTAGGCAGAAATTAGGCAGCTTACAGAAAACTTAACAAAAACAGAAGGGGAAAAGCTCAAAGTGTTCCCTCTCTGCAAGAAGTGATGAAACTTGGGTCCATGCAGAGCACCTAGTTCTTTTAGCGAGTGCCATTTTACCTAAGCTATCCAATTGATTTTTAAATCAGTACTTGTTCCTATGTCAAGGAAGGTTTGGGCTGTGCTCTGCAGGGCTAGGTGGTGAGCATGCTCTGGATCTAAATAATTACTGGTGTAAATCCAGAGAGTAGAGCTCACCACCCCTTCACCCCTGGCGCCCATGCAAATGCCGGAGGAAAACACTACCAATAAGTGGCAGAGGTCTCATTAATAATTATTGTCACTCCCTATAGCAATGACAGTCTGCTTCTTAAAAAAAAAAAAAAAAAAAAAAAAAAAAAAAAAAAGCAGGCACCCTATTTTGGCATGGAAATTGCTTATCTCTAGAGTGCAAATCATAAATCATTCACAAAGATAGTAGTGACTCCAGCCTTTGAGTGTTACTTTGTTAACAGCACATACTGGTACAAACCAAAAGGAAGAGAAATTAACATTTGAACCATATTGTTTCTAAAGGGCTGGGAGAGCCCTTGAAAGCCTTGCTCTGCCTTCGTGATGTAACTCCTGGCTCAGGATGAGCTCTGCGTGAACTCTGGTCCCCCTGGTTTGCTCTCAGAGCTTTGCTTGGAGCATGTTACTGTGCAGTCTGCTTTTAAACCAAAAGTGGGACTGGAAAGCATTCCTCTGTCTATCTCTTTCAGCACTTCTTTCAGTTAGCATTTCTCCCCTTCTTGAGTATGGATCCCTTGAGTTTAGCATCCCTACATTCAACATTTTTGATTGTAAGTGCACTTCTTTATTAAGTAGGGGAATGGCTTTTTGATGCTAGGCTTCCACTAATTATTACTTACTTCCCAGATAAATAAATATTTGATCAATTGCCTTGGTGGTCTGATTATAAATTGTCTTTTAGGCATTACCTTAGCATGCTGCAATATTATTTAATACTTATTTTTAATGGTCACTGCTAGCTTGAAATCTAGTAATTATTAATACCTTAAAAGAACTGTGCATAAAACACCAAATTGCAAAGCCTCCTACAGTTATTCAAAAATTTACATTTTCATTACTCCATTAAGAAAAAAGTTTTGTTTTATGTTTTTTTTTTGTTGTTGTTGTTGTTTGTTTTTTTCATTTTCTTATGTGGTGAAATGAGACCCAGAGAAGTCAGGGGAAGCAATGAACAAAGTTGCTGTAAAAGAAACAGTAGAATAAACTATACAAGCACAAGTGAAGCAGTCTTGAAAAAAACAGAGTAAAATATACTTTTCATCATAATTCCTTTGAGTTATAATAACTTTACTTACATTTCAATAATATTTATATAAAATCAAGCTGATTTTTGAGTTGACATGCCTTAAAATTCCTACATATGGTAGAAGAGAGAGAGAAAATTTTAGCATGGCACAGAAACAGCAGTTAGGTTTTGATCCTTCTGCCAATGAAACCCATTGCAAAACCACCACCAGATCCCTTTGTGGAGATTGACTCCTTTGGAAGTAACAGCGACAAATCCCATCACAGACTGTTTCCATTGTAACACTCCCCACCTTTAGATCCCAAACTTTCTCAGAGATACAGTCAGTATGCAGTGTTTTAGGGCAGGGGCAGTGTGTTTCTGAGTCTGTACTCTTTTCTTTTGAGACAGACCGTTTTGTTTTTGAGGCAACCTGTTCATTTTTATGGGCATTGATCACACAACTCCAGCTTTTCCGAGGTGGATAACTTTACTTCTGAAATGATGCCCTGCCACAGGCTCTGTAGAAAAATTCAATTTTCAACTCCAAGTATATAAGACCCAGAACTCCCCCACAATTAGGATGATGGTTGTTAGTATTTTACTTTTATTAAGCGAGCCTCAGCCTCTGCTTTCCAGTCTTAGCTTTTACTTACAGTAATCAATTTTTCAGTATAACTGGCTGTAATTGTTAGCCAGATATTGAGCCTTCATGGTGCTTAGACATAGCATGTTACTGTGAAGCGTCTTCCCCATACTTCTCAGACAGATGGGTAATAATACTATACATTAATACCTCCACATTGGTTTATGTGTGTTTGACCACAGTGCTAGCATAATTATTTTTCCTCAGTAAAAGCTATTAGAGATCTATTTGGTAGGTTTTACGATCAATAGCTCCTGTGATATTTGTGTAGCAGGCCCAGAATAATCAATTGAAGGTCATATAAAGTAAATTACCATCCTCCTATAATGATTCTTTTTTCTAGATGAGAATGGGTTTTATTATTTCATCAGGAGAGCCCTCACAATGTGTGCTTCTTCTTTTTTTTCTTCCTTTCCTGAGAGAAAGAAATAAATGTAGTGGCTGTATTTTGAAACATGGCATTAATGTCTATTATCTAAATTTATATTAGTAGATTATTGAATTAGAGGATGCCAACGTGTGGAATAATTTTATGTACTTTGTGGCAGGAGAAATGGCAAGTTGTGAGGATATCCTGGTCAGTTTGATGTTGCGTGTGACTTAGCTGAAGTTGTTTCTCAGTAACGTTAGCACTGGTTAAAGCACTGCTCTGGGAGGGGAGGTCCGCTGGTTGGTCACTCATCTTGGCCAAGCCCTGGATGGACAGTTTCCCTTGTGTCATGCCACCAAGGTGTCTCCTCCATCACCCTAAGCAGCCATCTCTGCACATAATAGCACAGCCCCAACTCCATGGGTCTGCTTTCAGACCCATATTTGAATTGCAGTGTGCTGGAAATGGGGAGGAAACATCAGCGATGCGGGAGATCCCTATGAGCCATCACCCCCTCCTCCATTGGATAGGAGACATTCATGGATGCTGCTGACCTTGGCTGCCCCAACAGCAAGGGCTGAGGCTGTTTTGGAGATAGATCCACAATTGCACAAACATACTTTGCTTTTCCACTGAACTATGTGTGTGGTCACAGGCAGTAGGGTGGATTTTAATTTCCAACTGACTCCCATCACACATGAGATAAGCTGAAGAACATAAATGTAGCTTTTATACAATTTATCCTCCCCTTCCGCACCAAAAGATGGTTATGGGACTCTTTGTCCTTTCGTCCATAAGGCTTTGCATTCTAAAATAAAGTCCCTGGAAGGCTACTGCCTTCCTCATGAACAAAATTGGATCTACTATTTTTAGGAAGGCAGCAGCTTCGCTGAAAAAAGAGTTACCTACCCTCATGTGATCCTCATCACCATGATATTTGAGAGACTCATTGTGATTAATTGAATGACTTCTTCTAAAACCCACATGAAATAGAGAAGCATTGTACGAGTGCTGGAAAGAGGTGGGAGAAGAATGTTAAAATGAACTATTTCCACTGAGAAATGTTGATTCATCAAAACTATTTATTAAAAAAAAAAAAAAAAAAAAAAGCAATCAAGAACAATTAGACCTGGGGAAACTGAGGCACAAGGGAGTTAAAATAAGTTTCTTGATTTTATACAGAATGTTTGTGGTTGAAACAGTCACTGAACAAAAACTTTTACAGTCTCCAGCTGAGTATTTCATTCGCTGGACCAGCCCTCCTTTCCAGGAAAAGGAAGTCACATTTCAAAGTAATTATAGTAAAAAGACCCCAAGTCCCTCACTGTTGCAAAAGGCTGTCCAGAAGCCATCTAACATGAATCATTTTAATCTTTTTTGGCTAGAAGTGATTGGTAAATGTTAACACACAAACAACCATAACCGGAGAAATTGAAAGAAGGTAGAAGAAAACTGTTAGTAAAAAGGCAGAGTAGATGTCAGTGCTCAGACTGAGATTGAGTACCCACCCATCTGCCTTGTCTGCCATCGTTACATGTCTGTCTGCTTACAAGACTACCCAATCCTTGCAATGTGTGTCCTCTCCCCTTGCACAGCAGCAGGGGCTCTCAATCCCTGTCCTTAGTGAACTCCTCTGCACCCTGTGTCTGTTTCAGCAGGGCTTCACAAGGTTATAGTGGTAGGAAAAAAAGGGTATTTATATTTACAGTGATTCTTTTGGGCTGAAGATTACAGGCTACTCAAAATACTTTTTCTTCTGTTCCTCTGTGGATGCTGTGGACGCTTGTGTGGATGTATCACTTTACAGAAGGGTCTTTGTGCTAAGCCACGTCTGAGGGTCAGACCAGCTGAGCTTTGCAGATAACAGGGCTGTCCAGCTGGACCCACTGGAGCAGGGTGACGAGGCCAACAGGGTAAATGCAATGGCTGATCCTCAGCCAGGTGGGAATATGTGGGCAAGGATCATTCACCTGTAAGACTTTAGAGAGTAGAGATGAAGGGGAGGGTTAAGAGTCTTGGAGCTCCTTATCCTGCTGCAGATGTTCACTCTGATCAGGACAGCTTAAGATATCTGTTCCTTAGTTTACCTATCTGCAAAAGGAGTATAGAAATATCCTGAAAAACAAAATCTGTAATGCCTTCAAAGAGTGCAGTGTCAGCATCCATCTGGTCCCTTTTGGAAACACAGCCTCTCAGATAGAACAATGGAAATCCCGAGCAGTTGCAACTCCAGTTGCACAGTGAAACTCGTTACGATATCCCTGTATTTATTTCCAGCTGCATGGCCAAGTGGACCCAAGGGCAACCTAACAGAGAGGAAAAAGGCCTAACATAACATCAAAGTGGCTGAAAACCCGGGTGGATTGCCATTTCATCAGTGCTGTATGACATCACTTTCCACATGACATCAGTCAATGACCCTCTTCCCCTCCGCCCCCACCTCCAATTTCTTTTTAAAAAGATGATGGAGCTGCTTGAAGTTGAGCAGAAGTGAGGGGGGGGGAGGAACAAAAACACACTCTATATCCCTTCAGCTGAATGCAACCCAATGTGCTACACAAACAATATTAACCAAAACAAAGCTAGCAGGAAACGTTTGCACACAGCATCTGTTATGATCACATAACCACCAGACAGATGTTTAATCCCAACTGCTAACATAAGATCATTTGTATGTTTGAAGAGGGAGAGATCCCATTTGGGTTCTTTCCCTTTTATTTATTTCTTTCCTAAAGGGGGAAAAAAAAATAATAAAGGGAGGGTGATTTTCTCAGCTGTGGGAAGCAATTTTGTTTGGTTATTGTTCTCTTTCTCCCCACTTTCACCGTCAGCTGCTGAAAGGGAAAGAGCAGCCGCAGCCTCTCGCGGAGAAGAGAGCCTGAAAACTGTGTGGTCTGCAAGCCGAGCGCTGCACCATCCCTTTCCAGCTTAAGGGACCAGAGCTGTGGTTCTCAGAAGGCTCATTAAAGAGCTGTGGTCCAATGAGGCAAAAGGGAAGGCCACACATGAAACAAGTTTGGTGGTCTCAGCCAAGTTCCTGGGGAGCCGCGCCGTGGTTTCCCAGCACCACCCCGGACTCCCTCCGCCCCTGGAAATTTCATCTACAAAAGTGAAAACAAACTCATTAGCTCCACGTAGCTCCGTGAGGGTCACAAAAAGATGTCAGCGTTTTGTGTGGCATTTTTTTTTTCCATTTAGCAACCAGCCAGACACCTACAAAAGGGAAAGAAGGTTTGAGCTCTTCAGCTGTGCCGGGGGATTATTTTACTTTTAATGATACCGGGAGGATTCAATGGAGATTTATGCAGATAGGAGAGATTATTAATAACACATTGCACTTCTATAGCACCTTCCATTCAGGGTTTCTCAAAGAACTTTCCAATCTGGAATGAATTGGTCTTTACACGCCCCTGGTGAGCAGAGTTACTGTCATTAGATTAGTAGGTAACTACTCCAGTAATGAAAAATCAACCAGGGCAGAAAATGTAAGTGGGACATTGGGCAGAGATGCTCTCAGGGCCTTGCTCTTCCACAGATTTCCTATATGCCTGTAGACTGAGTTTATCACACTTTTAATACCCACTGTGTAAACCAAGGCTTCTGTTTTCCTAATCACAAATGGGCATTGTGAATTTTATTTATTTCTATTTATTTTTTTATGGTATAACATGGCCATCGTTGCCATATTTGTTGCTGGTGTTTAACAGAGTGATTCCCTGGGTTATATGAGAGACTGAGGCACAAGTAGGAAAGATGACACATCTCTGACTTCCAGTCATTATTGCTGTGGGATGGAGCACCTCTGTTCTGGCTCCTGGTCCTTGTTTAGACACAGAACTCACATTCTCCCACCTTGCAAATGTGGAAGATCGTGAATGATAATAAGGAAAGTGAATCTCTTCCAGCACCTTAATATTCTTCTGCTGTCGCCGAGTATCAGCTATAGGATTATAAAAGAAAATAAAGGCTGAAGTTTCCCAAGGCTGGAAAATAATAGATTTACTGAGCATTATTAAGGTAAATAGCAATAGGACAGAGCAGTAGATTCTTGCAAGCTGAGTGAAAAAATAAAAGAGAGGAAAAAAAAGAGAGCACAGGCAGCTCAAATAAGAAGGGGTTAACAATTTTCAGGCCTTTCTGCTGTATGTGTGTTCGCACTGTGCACAGCAGAAATGCATTCACCTATGACATCCTTTGGCTAAAAAAAAAAGGAAAAAAAAGAGAGAGAGAGAAAAGAAAAAAAGCTACATCCCACAGCGAGGACAGTTGTCCCTACAGATTAGGAATATCCATCTTAATGTGCAACTTCCCCTGCACGGGTCAAAATTGCCAACAGCTTTAATGGGAGAAAATGCTCTGTTGACTGATTCATTTCCACGTTTTGTTCCTGCTGCTAGACGGGATAT